>NC_044976.1:31385199-31685199 GCF_008728515.1 Papio anubis
AAGGGGAACATCACACACCAGGGCCTATCATGGGGAGTGGGGAGGGGGGAGGGATTGCACTGGGAGTTATACCTGATGTAAATGACGAGTTGATGGGTGCTGACGAGTTGATGGGTGCAGCACACCAACATGGCACAAGTATACATATGTAACAAACCTGCACGTTATGCACACGTAATACCCTAGAACTTAAAGTATAATTAAAAAAGAAAAAAAGCAAAGAAGTGCAAATGCCCTGCCTCGCCTTAACTGATGACATTCCACCACAAAAGAAGTGAAAATGGCCGGTCCTTGCCTTAAGCGATGATATTATCTTGTGATATTCCTTTTCCTGGCTCATCCTGGCTCAAAAAACTCCCCTACTGAGCACCTTGTGACCCCCACTCCTGCCCGCCAGAGAACAACCCCCCTTTGACTGTAATTTTCCTTTACCTACCCAAATCCTATAAAACAGCCCCACCCTTATCTCCCTTCGCTGACTCTCTTTTCAGACTCAGCCCGCCTTCACTCAGGTGAAATAAACAGCCATGTTGCTCACACACACACACACACACACACACACATACACACACACACAAAAGGAAAAGACAAGCCACAGACTGTGGGAAAATATTTGCACATCACATGTCTGATAAAGGACTTGTAACTGGAATGTATAAAGAACTCTGAAAACTCAATAATAATAAAACACACAACTCTCCCAAAATGGGCAAAAAACTTTCAGACTTTTAAATAATACATGTGGGTGGAAAATTAGCATATAAAAATATGTTTGACATCATTAATCATTAAGGAGAGGCAAATTAAAACTACAATATGTGCACCTGTTGTAACATCTAAGATCATACCATCTGTTGGGGAGGATATGGATAAACTTGCCAATTCTTTTTTTTTTTTATTATTATTACACTTTAAGTTGTAGGGTACTTGTGCACAATGTAGAGGTTTGTTACACAGATATACATGTGCCATGTTGGTATGCTGCATCCATCAACTCATCATTTACATCATTTACATTAGGTATTTCTCTTAATGCCTTCCCCCAGTCCCCCACCCCCCAACAGACCCTGGTATGTGATGTTCCCCTCCCTGTATCCATGTGTTCTCACTGCTCAGCTCCCACTTATGAGTGAGAACATGAGGTGTTTGGTTTTCTGTCCTTGTGATATTTTGCTGAGAATGATGTTTTCCAGCTTCATCCATGTCCTGCAAAGGACATAAACTCATTCTTTTTTATGGCTGCACAGTATTCCATGGTGTATATGTGCCACATTTTCTTTATCCAGTCTATCACTGATGGACATTTGGATTGGTTCCAAGTCTTTGCTATTGTGAATAGTGCTGCAATAAAAATGTGTGTGTATGTGTCTTTATAGTAGCATGATTTATAATCCTCTGGGTATATACCCAGTAATGGGATTACTGGGTCAAATGGTATTTCTAGTTCTAGATCCTTGAGAAATCACCACACTGTCTTCCACAATGGTTGAACTAATTTACACTCCCACAAACAGTGTAAAAGCGTTCCTATTTCTTCACATCCTCTCCAGCATCTGTTCTTTCCTGACTTTGTAATGATCGCCATTCTAACCGACGTGAGATGGTATCTCATTGTGGTTTTGATTTGTATTTCTCTGATGACCAGTGATGATGAGCATTTTTTCATATGTCTGTTGGCTGAATAAATGTCTTCTTTTAAGAAGTGTCTGTTCATATCCTTTGCCCACTTTTTGATGGGGTTGTTTGTTTTTTCCTTGTAAATTTGTTTAAGTTCTGTGCAGATTCTGGATATTAGCCCTTTGTCAGATGGATAGATTGCAAAAATTTTCTCCTATTCTGTAGGTTGCCTGTTCACTCTGATGATAGTTTCTTTTGCTGTGCAGAAGCTCTTTAGTTTAATTAGTCCCCATTTGTCCATTTTGGCTTTTGTTGACATTGCTTTTGGTGTTTTAGTCATGAAGTCTTTGCTCATGCCTATGTCTTGAAAGGTAGTGCCTAGGTTTTCTGCTAGGGTTTTTATGGTTTTAGGTCTTACATTGAAGTCTTTAATCTGTCTTGAGTTAATTTTTGTATAAGGTGTAAGGAAGGGATCCAGTTTCAGCTTTCTACATATGGCTAGCCACTTTTCCCAGCACCATTTATTGAATAGGGAATCCTTTCCCCATTGTTTGTTTTTGTCAGGTTTGTCAAAGATCAGATGGTTGTAGATATGTGGTGTTATTTCTGAGGCCTCTGTTCTGTTCCATTGGTCTATATATCTGTTTTGGTACCAGTACTATGCTGTTTTGGTCACTGTAGCCTTGTAGTATAGTTTGAAGTCAGGGAGCGTGATGCTTCCAGCTTTGTTCTTTTGGCTTAGGATCGTCTTGGCTCTGTGGGCTCTTTTTTGGTTTCATATGAAATTTAAAGTAGTTTTTTTTCCAATTCTGTGAAGAAAGGCAGTGGTAGCTTGATGGGGATAGCACTGAATCTATAAATTACCTTGGGCAGCATGGCCATTTTCACAATATTGATTCTTTCTATCCATGAGCATGGAATGCTCTTCCACTTGTTTGTGTCCTCTTTTATTTCATTGAGCAGTGATTTGTAGTTCTCCTTGAAGAGATCCTTCACATCCCTTGTAAGTTGGATTCCTAGGTATTTTATTCTCTTTGTAGCAATTGTGAATGGGATTTCACTCATGATTTGGCTCTGTGTTTGTCTGTTATTGGTGTATAGGAATGCTTGTGATTTTCGCACATTAATTTTGTATCCTGAGACTTTGCTGAAGTTGTTTATCAGCTTAAGGAGATTTTGGGCTGAGACGATGGGGTTTTCTAAATATACAATCACGTCATCTGGAAACAAAGACAATTTGACTTCCTCTTTTCCTAATTGAATACCCTCTATTTCTTTCTCTTGCCTGATTGCCCTGGCCAGAACTTCCAATACTATGTTGAATAGGAGTGGTGAGAGAGGGCATCCTTGTCTTGTGCTGGTTTTCAAAGGGAATGCTTCCAGTTTTTGCCCATTCAGTATATTGGCTGTGGGTTTGTCATAAATAGCTCTTATTATTTTTGAGATACGTTCCATCAATACCTAGTTTATTGAGAGTTTTTAGCATGAAAGCCTGTTGAATTTTGTCGAAGGCCTTTTCTGCATCTATTGAGATAATCATGTGGTTTTTGTCATTGGTTCTGTTTCTGTGATGGATTACGTTTATTGATTTGCGTATGTTGAACCAGCCTTGCATCCCAGGGATGAAGCCAACTTGATCGTGGGGGATAAGCTTTTTAATGTGCTACTGGATTCGGTTTGCCAGTTATTTTATTGAGGATTTTTGCATCGATGTTCATCAGGGATATTGACCTAAAATTCTCTTTTTTTGTTGTGTCTCTGCCAGGCTTTGGTATCATAAAATGGCCTCATAAAATGAGTTAGGGAGGATTCCCTCTTTTTCTATTGATTGGGATAGTTTCAGAAGGAATGGTACCAGCTGCTCTTTTTACTTCTGGTAGAATTCGGCTGTGAATCCGTCTGGTCCTGGACTTTTTTGGTTGGTAGGCTGTTAATTATTGCCTCAATTTCAGAGCCTGTTATTGGTCTATTTGGAGATTCACCTTCTTCCTGGTTTAGTCTTGAGAGGGTGTATGTGTCCAGGAATTTATCCATTTCTTCTAGGTTTTCTAGTTTATTTGCATAGAGGTGTTTATAATATTCTCTGATGGTTGTTTGTATTTCTGTGGGATCGGTGGTGATATCCCCTTTATCATTTTTTATTGTGTCTATTTGATTCTTCTCTCTTTTCTTCTTTATTAGTCTTGCTAGTGGTCTATCAATTTTGTTCTTTTCAAAAACCCAGCTCCTGGATTCATTGATTTTTTGGAAGGGTTTTTTGTGTCTCTATCTCCTTCAGTTCTGCTCTGATCTTAGTTATTTCTTGTCTTCTGCTAGCTTTTGAATTTGTTTGCTCTTCTTTCTCTAGTTGTTTTAATTGTGACGTCAGGGTGTCGATTTTAGATCTTTCCTTCTTTCTCTTGTAGGCATTTAGTGCTATAAAGTTCCCTCTACACACTGCTTTAAATGTCCCCCAGAGATTCCGGTATGTTGTGTCTTTGTTCTCATTGGTTTCAAAGAACATCTTTATTTCTGCCTTCATTTCATTATTTACTGGGTAAATAATGAAATAGGAGCAGGTTGTTCAGTTTCCATGTAGTTGTGCGGTTTTGAGTGAGCTTCTTAATCCTGAATTCTAATTTAATTACACTGTGGTCTGAGAGACAGTTTGTTGTGATTTCTATTCTTTTACATTTGCCGAGGAGTGTTTTACTTCCAAATATGTGGTCAATTTTAGAATAAGTGAGATGTGGTGCTGAGAAGAATGTACATTCTGTTGATTTGGGGTGAAGAGTTCTGTAGATGTCTATCTTGGTCCAGAGATGAGTTCAAGTCCTAGATATCCTTGTTAATTTTCTGTCTCGTTGATTTGTCTAATGTTGACAGTGGGGTGTTAAAGTCTCCCATTATTATTGTCTGGGAGTCTAAGTCTCTTTGTAGGTCTCTAAGAACTTGCTTTATGAATCTGGGTGCTCCTGTATTGGGTGCATATATATTTAGGATAGTTAGCTCTTTTTAGTGAATTGATCCATTTACCATTATGTAATGGCCTTCTTCATCTCTTTTGATCTTTGTTGGTTTAAAGTCTGTTTTATCAGAGACCAGGATTGCAACCCCTGCTTTTTTTTTTTCTTTCCATTTGCTTGGTAGACTTTCCTCCATCCCTTTATTTTGAGCCTATGTGTGTCTTTGCATATAAGATGTGTCTCCTGAATACAGCACACCGATGGGTGTTGACCCTTTATCCAATTTGCCAGTCTGTGTCTTTTAATTGGGGCATTTAGCCCATCTACATTTAAGGTTAATATTGTTATGTGTGAATTTGATCCTGCCATTGTGATGCTAGCTGGTTATTTTGCCTGTTAATTGATGCAGTTTCTTCATAGCATTGATGGTCTTTACAATTTGGCATGTTTTTGCAGTGGCTGGTACTGGTTGTTCCTTTCCATGTTTAGTGCTTCCTTCAGGAGCTCTTATAAGGCAGGCCTGGTGGTGACAAAATCTCTCAGCATTTGGTTGACTGTAAAGGATTTTATTTCTCCTTCACTTATGAGGCTTAGTTTGACTGGATATGAAATTCTGGGTTGAAAATTCTTTTCTTTAAGAATGTCAAATATTGGCCCCCACTCTCCTCTGGTTTGTAGGGTTTCTGCAGAGAGATCTGCTAGTCTGATGGGCTTCCCTTTGTGGGTAACCCGACCTTTCTCTCTGGCTGCCCTTAAGATTTTTTCCTTCATTTCAACCTTGGTGAATCTGACATTTATGTGTCTTGGGGTTGCTCTTCTCAAGGAGTATCTTTGTGGTGTTCTCTGTATTTCCTGAATTTGAATGTTGGTCTGCCTTGTGAGGTTGGGGAAGTTCTCCTGGATAATATCCTGCAGAATGTTTTCTAACTTGGTTCCATTCTCCCCATCACTTTCAGGTACACCAATCAAAAGTAGATTTGGTCTTGATAATTCTTATATTGCTGGTGGGAATATCAAATGTACAGCTGAGATGGTTTGCATCTGTGTCCCCACCCAAATCTCACATTCAGTTGTAATCCCTAGGGTTGGAGGTGGGATCTGGTGGGAAGTGATTGGATCACAGGGGCTGTTTCTCATGGTTAACATCATCTCCCTTGGAGCTGTCATTATGATAGTGAATTCTGATGAGAGCTGGTTGTTAAAAAGTGTGTAGCACCACCCCCTTCTCTCTGCTCCTCCTGCTCCAGCCATATAAGACATGCCTGCTTCCCCTTCACCTTCCACTATGAGTCAAAGCTCCCTGAGGCCTCCCCAGAAGCAGATCCAGCCCGGTTTCCTATACAGCTTGCAGTACTGTGAGCCACTTAAACTTCTTTTCTTCATAAATTATCCAGTCTCAGGTATTTCTTCATAGCAGTATGAGAATGACTAGTACAACAGCCATTTTGGAAAACAGTTTGGCAGTTTCTTAATAATTTAGCTAGGTATCTCTAACATATACTGAGCCATTCCACTTCTAGGTACCTGTATTAGGATATTAGTGTATTGCTGTAAAGAAGTACCCAAGACTGGATAATTTATAAAGAAAAGTGGTTTAATTGGGTCACAGTACTACAGGCTGTACAGGAAGCATGGCGCTAGGCATCTGCTTGGCTTCTGGTGAGGCCTCAGGAAACTTACATTCACGGCAGAAGGCAAAGGAGAAGCTGGCCTATCACACGGCGAGAGCAGGAGTAAGACAGAGATGTGGTGGGGTGCAGCTGGGAGGTGCCACAAACTTTTAAACAACCAGATCTTGTGTGAACTCATTCATCACCAAGGGAATGGCACTAAGCCGTTCATAAGGGATACTCCCCCATGATCCAAACATCTCTGACCTTCAGGCCTCACCTCCAATGCTGAGGATTACATTTCAACATGAGATTTGGAGAAGACAGCCAAACTATATGAGAAATGAAAGCATATATGCATGCAAAGATTTGTACACAAATGTTTATTGCTGCTTTATTTATAATAGTCACAATTTATTTAGAAGTAACCCTAATGTCCCAAATCCATGGATGAATGAATAAACTAAATGTGGCACAACCATACAATGGAAATATTCCTTGGCAAAAAAAAATGGATAAATTTTACATGTGCAATAGCATGGCTGAATCTCAAAATAATTGTGCCGAGTGAAAGAAGATGGACAAAAAAGAGTGTGTATTTATTATACTACTCATATAAATTTTTAGAATGTTGTTTTGTTTTGTTTTAGATGGAGTCTCACTCTGTTGCCCAGGCTGGAGTGCAGTGGTGCAATCTTGGCTCCTGACCTCAGGTGGCCCACCCACCTCAGCCTCCTAAAAGTGCTGAGATTACAGGCAAGAGCCACTACGCCCAGCCTGAAGTTCATTTTCTTAATCATGGCGATGATTTCACAGATGCGTACATATATAACAACCTCTCAAAATTGTTCACTTTAAGTGTGGGCAGTTGATTGTTTGTCGATTGTATTTCAATAAATCAGTTAGAAAAAAATCCCAGAAGAAGGGTGGGAAGCAGTAAAGTGAACAAAGAAGCTGGTAAATGTGTTGGTGAATTTAAATAAGTATTGATTACTATAGTAATAATAATAATAATTACTATTTTGGGGGTTTTAAAACAGGATTGAGGCCAGGTGTGGTGGCTCACGCCTGTAATCCCAGCACTTTGGGAGACTGAAGCAGGTGGATCACGATGTCGAGAGATCAAGACCATCCTGGCCAACATGGTGAAACCCCATCTCTACTAAAAATACAAAAATTAACTGGGCGTGGTGGCATGTGCCTGTAGTCCCAGCTACTTGGGAGGCTGAGACAGGAGAATTGCTTAAACCCAGGAGACAAAGGTTGCAGTGAGCCGAGATCATGCCACTGCGCTCCAGCCTGACAACAGACAGAAAAACTCCAGAAAAAAAAAAAAAACAAACAAAACAAACAAAAAAAAAAAACCAAAAAAAAAAAAAAAAAAAAAAAAACAAGATTGAATGAAAACACCTAATTTTGTCTTGGTTGGGAAGTTGGAAGCAATTTTACTGAGCTCTAGATTTTAAGAGTATGTGACATATACTTATTTCCATGCTAGTTGAGGGAACAAAAGAATAGAATTTAAAAAAAAATCCAATTAAAAATGTGAAATAAGAAAAAAGAAGCAAATAAAAAGCATGTAAATTGAAAGACACAAAATAAGATAGTAATTGAAGCCACGGGAAAGCATACAGGAATAGCTGAATGCACACCCCTAAAAATTCCTATGGGACATCTACAGTGAACTCATTTTTGACAAAGGTGCCAAGAACATTCACTGGGGAAAGGAAAGTCTCTTCAATATTTGGTGCTAGGAAAACAGGATCTTCATATGCAGAAGAATGAAAGTAGATCCCTGTCTCTTGCCATATACAATAATCAAGTAAGAATGGATTAAAGACTTAAATCTAAGACCCCGAACTATGAAACTACTAAAAGGAAACATTGGGAAAACTCTCTAGGACGTTGGTCTGGGTAAAGATTTCTTGAGCAATACCTCAAAGGCATAGACAACAAAAGCAAAAATGGACGAATGAGATCACATCCAGCTAAAATCTTCTGCACAGCAAAGGAAACAATCAGCAAAGTAAAGAAATGAGAGACAATATTTGCAAACTACCCATCTGAAAGGGATTAATAACCAGATTATATAAGGAGCTCAGACAACTTGATTGGAAAAATGAAGTAATTGGATTAAAAAGTGGGCAAAAATCCAAATAGACATTTCTCAAAAGACGACATACAAATGACCGACAGGTGTTTGAAAAAACGCTCAACATTATTAATCATCAGAGAAATGCAAATCAAAACTACAATGAGATATCTTCTCACCCCAGTTAAAATGGCTTTCATTCAAAAGACAGGTAATAACAAATGCTAGTGAGGATGTTGTGAAAGGGGTACCCTCATACACTGTTGGGGGTGTAAATTAGTATAGTCACTGTGGAGAGCAGTTTGGAGGTTCCTCAAAAAACTAAAGATGGAACTACCATATGATCCACCAATTCCACTAGTAAGTATACATCCAAATAAAGAAAATTCGTATATCGATTAGATATCTCCACTCCCGTGTTTATTGCTGCACTGTGCACAATAGCCAAGATTTGGAATCAATCTAAGTGTCCCCAAATAGATGAATAAATAAAGAAAATGTTGTACATGTACACAGTGGAATATCATTCAGCCATAAAAATAATTAAATTCTGTCATTTGCAACAACATGGATGGAACTGGAAGACATTATGTAAGTGAAATAAGCCAGGCACAGAAAGACAAATTTCTCGTGTTCTCACTTATATGTGGGTGCTAAAAATTAAAACAATTGAACTCATGAAGCTAGAGAGTAGAATGATGGTTACCAGAGGCTGAGAAGGAAGCTGGGGGTGGGGTGGGGTAGGGGAGAATGGTTAATGGGCACAAAAGTATGCTTACACAGAATGAATAATATCCTAGTATTTTAGTATTTGATAGCACAACAGAGTGACTACGGTCAACAGTAATTTATTGTGTATTTAAAAATAACTAAAAGAGTAATATTGGAATGTTCCTAACACAAAGAAACGATAAATGCTTGAAGCAATGGATACCCTGATTACCCTGATGTGATTATTGCACATTGAGTGCCTGGATCAGTACATTGCATGTACTCCATGAATACAGAGTACCCATAGTCACTAACATTTCTTAAAAATTTAAAAATGAATATGAAAATTCCATACCCTGGTACTATTGCAAAAATGAAATTCACGGTCACATTCAGAGTGATATTTTCTAATAAATCCTCAAATAAATTTTGAAATTGAGCACACATGCATAGGAATATGCTGACGCTTGTAATGTTTTCTTAATGTCATGAATTTTTTGAAAAAGTTTTTCTGCCATAAACCAGGTGCCTAAGATATGCTTATTATGTATAACAAGCATGGTTTGAAGCAATGTTTCTCATGATTATAAAAGCAAATACAGTCAAGGTGTTGCCAACTAAACCTTAGGCTAATATTTTTATATATCAGTATCTCCAATCTGTGATACATTTATAAAAACAAATGTTTCCATAATACTTTAACTCTAAGACCAGTACTGTACTTATACTGAAAGTGAAATGTAATACCTCCTATATTCTTCTCCTCTGAAAAAGTTTAGAGTTTCTCCATCCTTTGCATTCTAAAATAGAAGGGGTGGGAGAGGAGGGGAAAATGAGACAGTTTGATCAAATGCAGTTGACTCTTCATTTGACCAGCATCCCTTGTCTGCTCACTGTATGCTAAGCACAGGGCTAGCCACAGATGGTACAAAAATGAATAAAGCATGCTCTTAAGAAACAGGAAAAAAATTCCTCTGGGAGTCAAAGAAGGCTTCCTGGAGGAGAGAACATTTATTTAGGATGATTTTAAAGAAGGATCAAAAGCTTCACACTTATAGAAGGCAGGAATATAATACTAAATAGAAGGAGTTGCATGAGCCAAGGTACAGGAAGGTAAAAAGACATGGTAGAGTCAGCACATAGGATGGGACCCTAATGTAGGTGGCTGGAGGGGCTGGGCGAGGGCTGCAAATGGAGGGTGGGTTCACATCACTGAAGGCCTTGAATAAGGGCGGTGGGGAACCACAGAGAGCTTTTCCAAGCAGAGGCGACGCGTGGGAGTAGAGTTTTCAAGGAATCCTCCTAGGGTGGTATAGAGAATGAATTGCTGAGGCGGTCCTGGAGGCAGGAAGACTGGGGATGGAGAGAGGCCACCATCCATCCCTTACAATCCAGCTTCCAGCTCAGCATCAGGAACAGGCATGTGGGCACAAAGATGTTCCCAGGGAGCAATGACTTCCTGGCTCAGTGATAAGGAGGCTAAGTTGGAGAGAACTGTTCTCCCAGCAAACCAGTAACAGCACCATCTCAGTGGAAACCTGCTGTCTAACCTGATCTAACTTCTGACCTTCAGATCCACCTTATGAAGTGAGAGCAGTGAGGAAGGAGCCCTGGCCTAGGGTCTGAAGTCCTGGGTTTTGGTGCCCAGTTCAGCACTCGCTCACTGTGTAACCTTGGCCAAGTCCCTTGCCCAATCTGACCCATGTAATCTGTCACTCCTGCCTCACACACAGGGTGTTGGACCAGCAGGCCTTTTCCTCTCTGACCACCTAGGACTCATTCCAGGCAACTTTACACTGGGTCAGATGCAGCTCCAGATCTGTGCGCCCCACCTTAATGTCCCAACCCACCAGCTTGCTATCCTAGCAGGGCCACCCTTATCCTACCACTGGGCTCCATCACCTGGGGAAGCAAGATCCTCTGTTTTCTTTCTTCAAAATGAAAACAGCTTTATTGTTTTTATTATTAAAATAATATGGGCTCATTAAAAAGAAATTTAAACCATAAGAGAAGTATACAGGAGAAAGTAAAATTCAAGTGAAATCTTATTATACAAAGGTAGCCATCATTAAGATTTTGATAACAGTCCGCCGGGCGCGGTGGCTCAAGCCTGTAATCCCAGCACTTTGGGAGGCCGAGACGGGCGGATCACGAGGTCAGGAGATCGAGACCATCCTGGCTAACACGGTGAAACCCCGTCTCTACTAAAAAATACAAAAAACTAGCCGGGCAAGGCGGCGGGCGCCTGTAGTCCCAGCTACTCGGGAGCCTGAGGCAGGAGAATGGCGTAAACCTGAGAGGCGGAGCTTGCAGTGAGTTGAGATCCAGCCACTGCACTCCAGCCTAGGCGACAGAGCGAGACTCCGTCTCCAAAAAAAAAGATTTTGATAACAGTCTTCCAAGATAACTCGTTATGTTCACACACACACACACAACTTTATGTAAACTGGATCATAGTAATTTAACTATGGTGCAATCTCAGTTTTTCACTCCATAATATATCATGGATATCTATGTAAAAATATATTTATCTTATTACTGTCAAAGTTTTACTTTGATTACATACTCACATACAAATATACAATTAACATAAATGTATAAATGTGATCAGCATGAACATGAGCAGAATCCAGTTACCTCTTTATTTTTAGTGGCTCCCTATTTTTCTCTGTAGTCCATAGATGGACCATAAACACTGTAGCAGCAAACACTTTTAAACATATATTCTTTTGCATTTTTAGGATAAATTTCTAGATGCAGAACGGTTAGGTAGAAAAATGTAGGGGCTGGGCATGGTGGCTCACGCTTGTAATCCAGCACTTTGGAAGGCCAAGGTGGGAGGATCACTCGAGTTCAGGAGTTCAGGACCAGCCTGGGCAACATAGGGAGACACTGCCTCTACAAAATTTAAAAATTCCATGCTACTTGGGAAACTGAGGCAGGAGGCTGACTTGAGCCCTGGAGGTCGAGGCTGCAGTGAGTTGTGATTACGCACACCGCTGCACTCCAGCCTGGACCCTGTCTCAAAAAAGATGTGAATATTAAAATTTTTGATATTGCCCTCCAAAAAGCTAGCACCAATCTCACTGCTACCAACAATACATGAATGCCTGTTTCTCAGCACTCTTTCTAAAAGAAGGCATTGTCAATTTGTAATCTAACAGGTGAACTTGTCATTATTGTTTTTATTATCATTTATTTGGTTATTAGTGAAACCGATCATCTGCTTATTGGCTATTTGGATGTTTTCTTTTGCGAAATGGCCTGTTTATATCCTTTGTCTATTTTTTTCTGTTGGATTACATTTGTTTGTTTCTTATTGCTTTTTAAGAACTCTTTGTATATTAGGAATTTAACCTTAACCCAGCTGGTTTCTTAGGGTCCCTGGAGTTGGGCAATGTAGTCTCCTGTGAAGTCAGATTCCCAAGAGACTGGAACAGTTCTGCCTCTGGTCAGTGGAGGGCAGCAGTGGCAGCAACATTCACTTTCAGGCTGGATGCACAGGTCTGCCCAGGAGCTGGACACACACACACACACACACACACACACACACTCTCACACACACACACTCTCTCTCACACACACACACTCACACACACACTCACACACACACACACTCTCACACACACTCACACACACACACTCACACTCACACACATACATATGTGCACACCCCTGCAAGAGCGTTCCTTTCTTTCTCAGGAAGCCACTTGATTCACTGACCCTTAAGGGCCCAAACACAAATGATTTCTCCTTAGTCTCTAGAGGTACCTCTAAACATTGAAGAGAATCAGGCTCAGGCTCTGAAGTCAGACTGGAGTTCAAAATCCAACTCTGTCATCTCCTGGCTGGGGGTTGGGTGTGACATTCATGACCTCACTACCCTCAATTTCCCTATCTGTGAAATGGGTCCAGTGGTACCCACCTTCATTGGGTATGATGAAGGTAAAGTGTTCGGTTGGTGCTCAGGGAGTGTGAGCCCACAGTGGGCCTGCCCAGCCCACTCCCCAACCTCTGCCTGCCATTCATTCATCGGGAGAACAGAGACAAGTTGGCTCCTGCTGTCTCAAGCCTGCCCACATGTTTGATTAATTCTATGTCTAAGAAAGATTCACTGGGTAGTATGGAGGGAGATGGCAGGGGAGGAGCCCAGCGAGGAAGGGGAGCACTGGTGAAGACCTAACCAGGTAGCATTGGCAGCAGGGCCCAACAGGAAGATATGGTGTTCCCAGGTCGAAAAGGCCAGCGCATGGCCATGGGTGAGATGTGCTGGCCAGAGGAGGGGTGAGATGGGGCATGCCCTGGTTTCCTACCTGGGGGGACTCTGTGGACAGCCGGGGAGTAGGGGCAGTTTTGTCACGGAGGTAAGTTCTGCTTGCATTCTGCTGAGTTTGAGGTGCTGGAGAGACTTCCAGGATCCTTTCAGCAGTGGGAAATCACGACTCCAGCCTGACCTCTCCCCACCTCTCACACCCGAAAAACCTGGGTCTATCCCTGCCCAGGGATCAGAGCTTCTCTAGACTAATTCAGGTCAAGGGAGGAAATTGTTTCTGTCCTTACTTCCTTTCCCATCTTCCTCCTTTCTACCCCGACTCCCCCTAGATACCCTTTTTCCAGCTCAGGGCCCCCTACTCCTCCCTTATACTGGGAAGAAGGCAAGGCCAAAGAGGCCCCTGGTTCAGAAGGGGAAACTGGAAAAATGGGTTTCTGATGGGCATGACTATGGCCCGGAGGGTGGATGAATCATCACAGCCAGCAGAGGGAGAGCGCAGTGGAGCAGGAGAAGGTGAGGGCTGGGCCCAGGCCCTGGAGGCTGTGGGCTTTGTGGGGAAGGAAAGGTGGGCGGGGAAGGGGTTGTAAGGTCACAGGACTCGGCAGTGGTGGGCTGGGGAGCCTGTCCTGAGTTTCCCTCAATCTCCAACCTGGTGCCATGACTAAGGCAGGATTATGGACTTTTACTCCATTGTTTTTATTAATAATGACAGCAATAACAGCTGTTTGTAGATTGCTTACTGTATGCTGGGCCTCCTGCTAAACTCTTCATAAGCATTACTTCCTCCAACCCTCACTTACCTTGGATTGATCTCCACTTTAAGATGTGGACACAGAAGCTCAGAGAGGTTAAGCCACTTGTCCTAGGCCACACTGAGGCGTCAGGGAGTCAGGGCAGTGCGCCATCTGTTTGCCGCCAGTTCCTTCAAACCCACCCCCCACAGTCAAGTTGGACTATGTCCTGCACCCACTAGAAGGCGTCTCTGTGGGTATGGAGGCACCATCGGGGCTGATTTGTCCTGAGGACAGGCCTCAGGAGTCTGGCTTGCGACATCGCAGGCCTGGGTTCTACCACTGCCCAGCCAGGCCTGACTATGACTTGGGCGAGTTCCTTTTGCTCTCTGGTCCCCAGTTTCCCTATCTGTCCAACAGTGGTTTCCAACATGGGGTCCCAGGAACCCAGAGTCTTTGGAGCTATAATCTAAGTGAAGCAGCTCAGTGGGTGTGGGTACATTCAACCACCGTTAGGTCACCCTAGAGCCATGGTTCTCCTAATGTCATGAATTCTGGGCAAGTTCTTTTAATTTGTGGATTTCGTGGGGAGGAAAGGAATGAAACCGGCTGGTGCTCTGTGGGGAATGTGGAAGGGTGTGGCCCATCAGATTGACAGGGCAAGGGTCAGCAGAAAGAGGGTAGCAGGGCTCCTTGAGGTTCCTTAAAGCTGTGCTGTTCCGTGAAGAAGAGACAGGGCCATGTGCGTATGTGAAGGGTGGTGCTGCGGAGTGGGGTGCTGGCTGTCAGCCCGTGGTATGGAGGGGAGGACCCGGTGTTTCTCTCCTAACCCTGGGGTTGGCAGTGGGTGGTGGGTGTGGCTTCCGGAATCTTATCAATCCCTCCGGAATGTAAGAGGCTTAAGCAAACCCCAGCCGCAGGCAGAGGAGTGAGGTACAGGCCAGGACCTGTCCTGACTGTGGGTGGGGATCCTGGGAAGGGCCCCCACCAGGCAGGCTTGGGCTGAGGCCAGGTTTGGGGTGGGCCTGCCCAAGGAAACTGCACAGTGAGTTTCAGGCACCCCTGTCCCAAACTGGCTTTTCCTCCCTGCTGCCAGGAACCAGTCCAGCCTCACTCCTCCACACCCACATTGCCAAGATTATACCCACAGGGTTGCTGCCGTCTTTGTATATCCACAGTTATCAAAACATAGAGTACCCAAACTGTACCAGGCATTTCTCATCAAGATCTTGTTTAATCCTCACAGCTTGCCCAATTACATATTTGTAATCACTAGTTTATACACGAGGAAAATAAGTCTCAGAGAGGTTGAGTGAGTTGTCCAAGGCCAAGCAGCTACTAAATGTCAGAGCCAGGTACTGGCTCATTCCAAAGACGATTCATTTTTCATTTCACTAAGCTGGTGTTTCAGAGGGAGTAAGAATTGGTCCTTAACTTTAAGGTGTGTCCGGTCTGTTCCTAGAGGGTTAAACAGATAGATATTCTCACTCAGCATGAACAATGGGGCAGTAGGATGCAGTGGATAGGCTATGGGAAGGCCGCCTTTCTTCCTACTGTAGACAGTTTCCTTCATGGGTGGGGTGTGGCTGCACCCACTCCAGGATTAAATCATCCCAGCAAAGAAGGTAGAGAGAAAAAGGAGAAGCAGTTGGAGGAGGAAGAGGGGGACAAGGAGACAGAAGGAAAGAGTGAGATAATATGTGTGTTCTGAGGACAGTTATAGTGCCTCGTATAGGCTCATGAACTGTCCATGAGCCTGTATTTCCCAAGAGTACTAGCCAACAATTTCTCATATTTGCTTAAGCCAGTTTGACACTTGCAACCAAAAGACACCAAATTAATGCCGTTTGTATACCATGGAAATGGCATCAGAATGGAATGCTTGACCTTTATCTTCAAAACTATACCTTCCCCATACTTCCCCATCTTCATCCATCCAATTGCTCAAGTCCTTTTGGTCCCCCACCAACCCTATATCTAACCTAGAAACAAGTCCTATAAATCCTACCTCCAAATCTCAAATCCATCTATTTCTCTTCATTTGCAATGCACCCTAGTCCAGGCTGCCACCACCTCTCATCTACATCACTGTAAATAGTCACATCACTGGTCTCCTTGCTTCAAGTTTTGTTTCCCCATGAATATTTCTCCACATTCACAGCCAGAGTGATCTTTTAAAAACATGAATCACATCATGCCACTGCTTGCGTAAAATTTTCCAGTAATTTCCTACTGTGCCTGAAATCCACACTCTTTGTCAGGACTTCTAATAGCTAGCTCTTATCTACCTTGTAGTGTCATCCTGCCTTCTTTCTATTGCACAAAGCTGCCAAGCTCATTTCAGCCTCAGGGCACTTGCATTTGCTGCTTAATCTGTCTGGGAGAACCTACATCTTCACATGGCTGTTTCCTTCTCATCATTCAGTTTGGCAGTCAAGTGTTACCTCTCGTAGAGGCCTTCTTTGAGTACCCTAGTGATGCGGTTTAGCTGTGCCCCCACCCAAATCTCATCTTGAATTCCCACGTGTTGTGAGAGGGACCTGGTTGGAGGTCACTTAATCATGGAGGCAGGCCTTTTCTGTGCTGTTCTCCTGCTAGTGAATAAGTCTCATGAGATCTGATAGTTTTAAAAACGAGTTTCCCAGCCGGGCACGGTGGCTCACACCTGTAATCCCAGCACTTTGGGAGGCCGAGGTGGGTGGATCATGAGGTCAGGAGATCGAGACCATCCTGGACAACATGGTGAAACCCCGTTTCTACTAAAAACACAAAAATTAGCTGGGTGTTGTGGCATGCGCCTGTAGTCCCAGCTACTCAGGAGGCTGAGGCAGGAGAATCACTTGAACCAGGAAGCAGAGCTTGCAGTGAGCCAAGATCGAGCCACTGCATTCCAGCCTGGTGATAGAGCAAGACTCTGTCTCAAAAAAACAACAAACAAAAAAACACATGAGTTTCCCTTCACAAGCTCTCTTCTCTTGTCTGCTGCCCTGTGAGATGTGCCTTCTACCTTCTGCCATGATTGTGAGGCTTCCCCACCCATGTGGAACTGTAAGTCTAATAAACTACTTTTTTTTTGTAAATTGCCCAGTCTCAGGTATGTCTTTATCAGCAGCATGAAAATGGACTAATACACTTAGCTAAAGCTGTGTATACTTCTCTCTCCCATCCCAAATTACTTTCTGTTCTATTACCATTTATCTCCTTCATAGCACTTTTCAGTTTGTAATTTTGGGTAAGTCAGAAGTATATTAGCCATCTTAAAGACTGAAGACCAGGCTGGGCAGGGTGGCTCATGCTTGTAATCCCAGCACTTTGGGAGGCCAAGGAGGGTGAATCACCTGAGGTCAGGAGTTCAAGATCAGCCTGACCAACATGGTGAAACCCTGTCTCTACTAAAATACAAAAATTAGCTGGACGTCGTGGCATGCATCTGTAGTCCCAGCTACTTGGGAGGCTGAGGCAGGAGAATCACTTGAATCTGGGAGGTGGAGGCTTCAGTGAGCCCAGATCACATCACTACACTCCAGTCTAGGCAACAAGAGTGAAACTCCATCTCGGAAAAAAAAAAAAAAAAAGAAAGAAAGAAAAAGAAAAAAGAGACTGAAGACCAGCTTTGGATCAGCTTAGTTCCTGACTTCATTAAGGTGATCTGTATCTACTATCTGTCACAAGTAACAGTGTATCTTCCCTTGAGAAAAAGAACATGATCCAGAGTTTCAAATTATCTCTATATTTTTCTTTTTTTTTTTTTGAGACGGAGTCTTGCTCTGTCGCCCAGGCTGGAGTGCAATGGCCGGGTCTCAGCTCACTGCAAGCTCCGCCTCCCGGGTTCACGCCATTCTCCTGCCTCAGCCTCCCGAGTAGCTGGGACTACAGGCGCCCGCCATCTCGCCCGGCTAGTTTTTTGTATTTTTTTTAGTAGAGACGAGGTTTCACCGGGTTAGCCAGGATGGTCTCGATCTCCTGACCTCGTGATCCGCCCGTCTCGGCCTCCCAAAGTGCTGGGATTACAGGCTTGAGCCACCGCGCCCGGCCTATCTCTATATTTTTCATACACAATGTTAAAAAGTTACTGAACATGCAAAGAGACATGAATTTACCAAAACATCAAGAGAAAAAAAAATCATAGAAAGAGACCCATAGGAGTCCAGATATTGGCACTAGCAGACTTTAAAGTAACAGTGATAAACAGATTAAATGGAAAGATGGGAAATTTCAGCAGAGAACTGGAAACTATAGAAATTATCAGAAATGAATTCTAGAACTAAAAATATAACAACTGAAATAAAAACTCAACAGATGGGTTTGGCAACAGATCAGATACAACTGAAGAGAGAATTAGTGAACTGGAAAGAGACCAAGAGAAAATTTCCAGACCTAAGTAAGGAGAGTGTAAAGGATGCAAAAATACAAATAACATTGTGTCTCTTACATTGTTATCTATAAGAGATACATAATGTATCCACTGGGATTCATGTGTCTCTTACATAATTGGAAGGGATCTATAATTGCAAGAGAACTATAAGAAATAACAATGTAAGAGACACATGAAACACATGGACATGTCTAAATTATGTGTAATTGGAATCTCAAAGTGAAAGGAAAGAGAAAATAGGGCAGATGCAATGTTTGAAGAGATGATGGTTGAGAATTTCCAAAACTGAAGAAAGATATCAAGTCATAAGATGCATTAAGAATTATGAACTCTAGACAGAATGAATACAAAGAAAACCATATTCAGGCACACAATAGTCAAACTTCTGAAAGTCAAAGACAAAGAGAAAAATCTTAAAAGAGGCCAGAGAGAAAAAGATATATATTCAAAGAATCTACAATGAGACTGACAGTGGACTTCTCCGCAGAAACCACAAGAGCCAGAAGACAGCAACTACTGCCTATCTAGATTTCCATATCCATTACAACTATGAACTGATCTTCTACTCTTCCCTTCACTCATTTAATTCTAGTCATACTGGCTTCGTCATTCCTTGTACATCCCAGACACATTTACACTATACTCTTCATAGTGGCTGTTTCCTCCACTTGATTATTCTTCTCTCTCAGACATTTATATAACTATTGCCCTCATCATCTTTAAGTCCTTTCTCAAAAGTCACCATTCCAGTGAGGCCTACCTTGACCACCCCTTTGAAATGGTAACACATTTATTCCACCTTGTGCTCCTCATCCTTCTTCCTGGAATTATTTTTCTTTATGCATTATTACCTTCTGACATATTATATATTTTACTTATACTTTTTGTGTTGTTGTTCTCCTTTTACTTAAATGTAAGCTGATTCATGTAACTGATTTATTTAAAAAATATGTATATTTAAAATAACTACAGTTCTTTTCATTGGAAGGGTCATTCAAGGTATTTGGTATGCCATGATGCCAGAAGCATGAGTTCCTGTCATTGCTTGTTTACCCTTGTATTGATTTCTCCCTGGGTCTTTTATTGTAAGGTAAGACTAATCCTCTCTGAAAGTAGATGGGATAGATAGACAGACAGACAGATACTGAGATGTGTTTAAGTATGGATGTTTTCAGTTGCAGGTTATAGGAAACCCAATTACAAGTGACTTAAAGAATAAAGACACTTATTACCTCACATAAGAAGTCATCCAGAGGCAAGACTTCTCCTGGGTTAGCTCAATGCTGATATCAACTTGCTGTCAATTTTCAGATTTTATCACACTCAGCAAGCTGATTACTATGCAGTTTCACAAGCAGACATGAAGATGTCTTGCTAAAAAGGGATGGTTTTTACTTTTGCATGTCTTTTAGGTCTGAGATACCCATTTACTGCAGTGTTCCCCAGCAGACCTCCTCTGTCTCATTGACCAGTAATGCACCATTAGGTCATTCCAAAACCATAAATAGGCAAAGACAATGGATTATTGTGATTGGTTTAGACTGATCATGATTTGTCTACTGTGGTGGGAGGGTGGGAGTCAAGCCCCCAGGAGGCAGATACCTGACCAAAATCAGGGTTCTTTTACCAAGAAAGGGAGTGCTGTTGTGTTGGCAACATGTAGATCTCTTACAAAGCTTTTCAGTTTATGATTTAAAAAATCATTCATAGCCTTGAGCTCATTAATCCTCACCTGTCCAGGAATATTTTGTTATCCCATTTTACAGATGAGCTCAGAAATGTTGAGTGATTTTTCTGAAGGGCACAGAGCTAAGACATGTCAAAATCTTGTCTGGGGTCTACCAGCCCTGGAGCTCCTGCCTGAATCAGTGATAGTTTTTAAAAATTGGCCACAAAACTTTCACATGAATATTCATAGCAGCATTAGTCATAATAGTCTAAAAATAGAAACAATTCAAATCTCCATCAGCTGATGAATGGATAAACAAAATGTGATGTATTCATACAATGAAATATCATTTGGCCGTAGAAAGTAACAAAGTGCTGATTCCTGCTACAATACGGATGGACCTTGAACACATTATGCTAAGTGAGGCCGGGGCACAGTGGCTCACACCTGTAATCCCAGCATTTTGGGAGGCTGAGGTGGGCGGATCACCTGAAGTCAGGAGTTCAAGACCAGCCTGGCCAGCATGGTGAAATCCCATCGCTACTAAAAATGCAAATATTAGCTGGGCATGGTGGCACATGCCTGTAATCCTAGCTACCTGGGAGGCTGAGGCATGAGAATCGCTTAAACCCAGGAGGCAGAGATTGCAGTGAGCCTGGATTGTGCCACTACACTCCAGCCTGGGCCATAGACTGAGACTCCATCTCAAAAACGAAAAACAAAACAAAACAAGACACCCATTATGCTAAGTGAAATAAGCCAGTCACAAAAACCACACACTATATGGTTTCATTTATATGAAATGTCCAGAAAAGGCAAATCCCTGAAGATATAAAGTAGATTATTGGTTGCCAGGGGCTGAGGGAAGGGATGAGAATATTGGGGACAGTGATAACTATAGGGTACAAGGTTTCTTTGTTGGGGTAATAAGAATGTTCTAAAATTGGTTGTGGTGATGGATTGCACAATTCTGTAAATATAGCAAAAACCTTTGAACTACATACTTTAAATGAGTGAATCATATGGTACGTGAATTATATCTCAATAAAACTGTTACTAAGAAAATTGGCTACAAATCCTTTGAAGCTCCTCCTATGAAGAAGTGGGGTCGATGCCCCATCCCCTTGAATTGAGTGGGCTTGTGTCAGCTTTGACCAATAGAATATGGTGGAAGTGACACTGTGTGACTTCTGAGGCTAGGCCTTTGGGCATCTTCCACTCGGCTCTCTCTAGACACTGACTCTTCAGACATTCCTGCTCAGAACCCAACTACCATGCTATGAGAAGCCCAAGCCATATATAGGCCATGAAGGAGACATTCCCAGCTAAGGCCAGCCTTCAGCCATCCAAGGCCAGGAGCCAGACAGGTGAGTGAAGGTACCCACAGGTGACTCCAGTCCCCAGCCATTGGAGCCTTCTCAGTTAAACGCCTTAGATGTCAAGAGGCAGAAATAAACCATTCCTACAGTGCTCTGTCCAAATTCCTGGCTGCCAAATCCATGAGCCTAAGAAAAATGTTGCTTTGTACTGCCAAGCTGGGGTATTTGCTATGCAGCAACAGATTATAGAGGCCACCAGTCCTACTCCTGGCTCTACAGTTCCTAACTCTGTCCCACTGGATCCCTTTCCAATCTCTCAAGAGTCCCTCATTCAGGTGCCCTAGAGAAGCCAGATGGTGCTCAGAAATGGAGAGGGAAGGGGTCTTTTTTTTTTCCACTCAGTTCTTTTCTGAGTGTGTTTCCTCAGAAAAGGTTGAAATTCACCTGTGAGTTCAAATTCCTATTAATCCCTAGAACACCTGCATTGACACCTGTTTGCCCTGACTCCGGGAATTGTGAAAAGGGCTCAGGTTTGTGGAGATTTGCATTTCTTTTACATAAATTTGTTGGGACCTCAGTTACCCCCTGGCTCTGGCTCTGTCCCAGCTCTCTCTTCTGAGCCCATGACCTCTACATCGGACTACAGCCAGGCTACTCCCTGCCCCTCTGTGATGTCCTCCAGGACCCCAACTCCGTGTGTCCGCAAGTAGGCACATCATCTTCCCCTCCACACCTCCTCCTGCTCCTGTGCTCTCCATCTCTCAGAAGGAAAATTATCCTTCCAGTTGCCCAAGCCTGAAACCCAGGAGTCATCCTTCCCTTGCTATACTCACTCCTAGACCTTCCTATCTGGTACTCAAGCTTTAAATATCATCTATACTTTGAGACTTCCTAAATTTTTGTCCCCAGTCCTGAATTTTCCTCTGAGCTTCTTTCCAGTCCATCCACTTGTCTAGCTGACCTCTCCACACAGACATCTAAAAGGTATCTCAAACTCAACGTATCCAACACCAAACTCTGGTTTGCTTTCCACAAATCTGGTTCTCCTTCCACAAATCTGGTTCTCAGGCAGTCTTCCCCTTCTTAAGAAATGTTTACTGCATTCTTCCCGTTCCATGGGCCACAAATTTGGGACTCACCCTTGACTCCTCTTCTGCACCACAATCCAAAAAGTCAGGAAATGCCGTCAGCTCTATTCAAAGATTCAGAATCCAGTCACTCCTCAGTGTGACTCTGCCACTCTGGAAGCCATCACCATCTCTCTCCAAGAGAGAGATAAGCACTATTTACATTTTGAAGCATTCTTCTATGCAAAAGCTGGGTTTTTTTGTTTGTTTTTTAACATATAGCCATGCTTCTACTGACTCTTCAGATGAATGCCCTATTTTGAAAAAACTTATAACCATAGCAGCTGATGTTTATGTTTATTGTGTAACTTTAAGCATGTTATTTAATGTTCCAATGCCTCAGTTTCCTCACCTGTAAACTGGGAATGGTGTTAATACCTACTTCATTGGTAGATGGTGAGGATTAAATCTGGAAAGTAAACCTGATAAGTTCTTAATGAGTATTAGCTATTATTGTTGTTACTGAGTGCTTATGCTGTACCAAGCACCATTCCAAATACATCCATACACTAACTCATGGAATCCTCATACCCACCCTATGAAGCAGGTGTAGTAATAACACGATAACCTAAAGAAGCTACAGTGGTTTTACCAAGAAAAGGGAAAGCAAAACCAGTCATGGCTCTCTCCAGCTTCTAAGAGTCCGATGCTCCCACCATCTGTAGGATACATAACACTAATAACAATAGCCGGCGTTCACCAAATACTTCACGTGCGTCGGGTCCAGTGCTAAGTGTTCGCATGTGCAGACATTCCTCCCACAGTGCCAGTTTTCTTAACCTGATCTGTGCATACCTTGATGGATCAATTAGGGAACACGATTTGCATCCTGCGGCTTGCGATTGGTTATACAGCAGCACAAGCTGGAAGCAGCCTGGAAGCCGTGGCTGCCGTGAGGCTGCTGGCTGGGGTTTGCTTTGTTTATCCAAACAATGGCTGCTTCTCATGGTGTGTTACTGATGGTGCTGGTGGTGCTAGAAATAGGAAGGCCAGCACTCTGAAAGAAAATCTAGATGTAATCAAAGCTCAGGGATGCTCAGGGATATAAAACTTTCATAACCATACACATATTGCTAGGGCAAACACTGTTATTATTAAGGTATCAACAAGAAAAATGACTTTGCAGTTGCTAGACTGAGAATCTCTAACCGAACCACATTTTCACATTCGTTTTTATGATTAATTTCAAAAGAACCACAACAACAATAATAATAACCTTCACTAACGCTTATTGACCTTACTATGTGATGGCTTTGTGCTAAGAGATTTACATAATGATCTACTTAATTTTTATGCAATGCTCTTTGTTATTGGTTCCATTTTACAGATAGGGAAACCAAGGCGTACAGAGATGAGACAATTGCTCAGTGTCAGTTAGAAGGAAGCAGAACTGGGCCTCAAACACATATAGGCTAGCTTGAGCCAGAGCCACAGCCATTGTGCTATCCTACTGGATTGTTGATTGCATGAGGTTTCTTAGAACTGCAGTTATTACACGATGGCCACATCTTCTTATGTGTTTTTTCTACCAATCCTAAGAGACAGTTCCTCCTGCTTTAGCTATTTCCCAATGAACACCAAGGCACAGAGATGTCAAACAAATCATCACTGCAAAGTTGCACAGCCAGTAAGTGGCTGACCTTGGGCTCCAAAAGATACCTGCAGAATCCACAGTCCTCGATCTCCCTCCTGGGGTCAAGTCCCCTGAAATTTCCTCCCATAGCACCACTTACCTGTCAACCCACAACGGACACAGTTGTCATTTGACACATGCCTGTGTAGTTACTTCGTTGTCTCCCCAACTAGAGAATGAGGTCGGTGAGGGCAGGGTCCATGCTGGGTTTTCATTATCATTGTGTCCCCACTACAAAATAGATGTCCAGTTAATATTTGTGGACTGAATGAGTGAATGATGGGTTCCTCCGGAGGCACTGAGCTGGAACAAGGGGGTACAGGGGACACATCCCAGCTCCCTCAGCCCTACTAAGGCAGCTTCTAAGGCTCAGGATGTTGGCTCATCTTGTCCTGACCTGAGGGGCTATAGAAGGATGCTGGAGCCTAAGCCCAGCAGTAGGTGGGAACTGAAATTACTGTTATTGCCCAGAGCCTGGACTCAGTTCTTGGAGTCACAGATAATGTTGATGACCTATGTAAATCCATCCCTCCTTCTTCCTGGCTGGAAAGGACTGTTTTGCTTGGGTCCTTTTTCCTTGAGGCCAAGCACTCAGAGGACAGGGCACTCCTCAGTATTGGGGCATGAGTCACGATTGATCTACGCCAATCATAATGATTATACTCCCCTTGCCAGATATTGGTTTAGCAAAAGGCATGCAAACCAATCCTGGTCAATGGGACCTAAGGGGAAGTCTGATGGAGAGGTCTCCAGGAAAGAGATGCATCTTCCTTTAAGGATGCATAAGTAGAAATGTACTTTTTTTTTTTTTTCTTTTCTGAGACAGAGTCTCACTCTATTACCCAGGCTGGAGTGCAGTGGTGTGATCTCAGCTCACTGCAACCTCCACCTCCTGGGTTCAAGTGATTCTCCTGCCTCAGTCACCCAAGTAACTACAGGCTCATGTCACCATGCCAGGCTAATTTTTTTTGTATTTTTCAGTAGAGACGAGGCTTCACCATGTGGGCAAGGCTGGTCTCAAACTCCTGACAAGTGATCCACTCGCCTTGGCCTTCCAAAGGGCTGGGTTTACAGGCGTGAGCCACCGTGCCCCGCCGAAAATGCATTTTTCACTGGACATTGTCATGTCTGCGGATGGTGGCTGGCACTGCTGCATTCATCTGGTTAGCATGAGGCAAGGCACTGCCAGTGTGGGAATGAAGCTGACACTGCTTGAAGACATCATTAAGCCACCGAATTTCCAAACCCCAGAACTTAGACTCTTGTTATTACGTGAGAAAATGAACTCCTTATGACTTAAGCCGTATTTAGTTGGGGTTTCTGTTCCTTGCTTGAAGCCTCCTGATGGGCACACGGCAGCCACTCCTGTGACACTTGCTTACTTCTTCAACTGTGTCTCTGTGTTCTTCATTTCAGTGGTGGACAGGTGGAGGCTGGAGACTAACGTTTGTAAGGTTCTTACTACAAATGCATCATCTCATTTCTTCCACTGAATAACTACAAGTATGCAAAATAGGTTCTCTTAGTCCCAATTTACTAAGAAGAAAACTGAAATGCAGTGAGGTTATGTGGCTTGTCCAGGGTCACGCACGAGACTCAGTTGCCCGTAGGATAAAAATCAAACTTCTTAACGTGGCATTCAGTACTCTTCAGGCTCTCTGATCCTTTCTCTCCTCCTCAGCTTCAGATCTCCCCATTCTGTACTCCCCCTCTCACTCCAAGCCCTGGCCAGAACTAAATCGTTTAGTTCCTCTGATTGCTCCTTCTAATCTATTTCCTTTCTGCCTGACTGACTATGAATCTACGATTCACTCTTTTTTTTTTTTTTTGGTGAGATGGAGTCTCGCTCTGTTGCCCAGGCTGGGGTGCAGTGGCGCGATCTCGACTCACTGCAAGCTCTGCCTCCTGGGTTCACGCCATTCTCCTGCCTCAGCCTCCCGAGTAGCTGGGACTACAGGCACCCACCGCGACGCCTGGCTAATTTTTTGTATTTTTAGTAGAGGGGATTTCACTATGTTAGCCAGGATGGTCTAGATCTCCTGACCTCGTGATCCGCCCCCCTCGGCCTCCCAAAGTGCTGGAATTGCAGGCTTGAGCCACTGCTCCTGGCCACGATTCACTCTTTAGGCATTGATTGCATTATCACATGCTCTCAGAGGCCTTTCTTGACCACTCATGCTGACTTTAGCCTGTCTTTTCTCTGCATGCCTGCAATGCCCTGCATTTCCCTCACCCATCCCTTCTCACACTTTTGTTTTTTGTTTTTTTTTTTTTGAGACAGAGTCTCACTCTGTTGTCCAGGCTGGAGTGCAGTGGTGCAATCTCAGCTCACTGCAACCTCCGCCTCCCGGGTTCAAGCAATCCTCCTGCCTCAGCCTCCTGAGTAGCTAGAATTATAGGTCATGCCACCACGCCCAGCTAATTATTGTATTTTTAGTAGAGACGGGGTTTCACCATGTTGGCCAGGCTGGTCTTGAACTCCCGACCTGAAATGATCAGCCTGCCTTGGCCTCCCAAAGTGTTGGGATTACAGGCATGAGCCACCCGCGCTCGACCCCTTTTCACACTTTCTTATAGTTACCTGGAGTCATGTCTGTCTTCCCCTGAGACTTTGTGCCTCTGGAGCCCTGGCAGGGCAGTGCAGTGCCGTGGTCCAGAGAGTGAACTCTGGCATGCAAGAGTTTGACTTCCAGCTCTATCACTTCCTAAAAAATGGAACTGGGATGCCTCCTTTCAACTCTGTGTGCCTCGCTTTCACTCTTAAGATGGGGATATTTAATAGTTTCCACCTTACATGACTGTTGCAGGAATTAAATGAGTTTCTGCATGTAAAACACTTGGGACGAATGGGGCCTGACATATAGGAAGTACTCAATAAGTCTCATCTATTTTTGTGATTATTCCTGTACTTGAAGCACTTGCTGCCTACCAGACATTCACCAAGTGTCTGTTGAAAGAACGAATGGGGCAGTGGAACTCGGATAACCCAGAATACAACCCCTAGGGCACTGATGTGGCCTAAAGTCAAATATTGCTCCTCAATCAGAGAAACTTGGGCTCCAATCCTAGCTGTGTGACCCCACACAAGTTACTTCACCTCCCTCTATCTCCATTTCCTCAACTGTGAAATGAGTGAACTAACACCTGCCATGAAAGATTGTTACATTCACACGGCACAGAGCCCAGCAGACAGTAGGAGCTCAAATACCTTAAGTTTCCTTCCCTCCCCATCCACGCTGTGTCATTTTTGCCAAGGGCCACATCAGAAGAAGGAATGCTAGGAAATTGGCTTCTTTCCAACTTAAAAAAAAATCTCAAAGGAGAAAGTAGTCTTTGTGATTTTAAAGACCCCCCTCCCCATCTTGTACTGTCCAGATCCCTCGACCATCCAGGGGCCTTTGAACTCATTCAGCTTTGGCAGGAAATGGACCCTCCGTATCAGAGAGATCGGAAGGAGCAGGCCCTCCCTGCTGCCTTCCCGCTGAGCGAGAGGAAGCAAGAGGAACAGGGAGGTCCAGGGCCAGCACGGCGGCTGGGATGCTGGTCCCGACTTGTCCACTGACTCCCTGTGCAGCCTTGACCAAAGCCGGCACCTTTCAGGGCAGCATTGCCCTCATCTGTCCAATGGGGTTGGGTCCACGAGCTCTAAGGTCCTTTCCAGAGCAGACATTCTCTGATGCAGGAAGCGGGACCCCTCTGCTGCCAGGGAGATCAAAGAGTGGTTTCCCAGAGGAGGCCTCACAGCTGCCTGCCCTCTGAGCAGCTCCTGGCTTCCTGCTCTGCACAGAGCCTGCTGTTCAGCCCTGGGAATGGCTGAGGCCTCAGCTGAGGTCGAACATTGGGCTTCCTCACTCCCCCCGGAGTCCCGGGTCATAGATTTGAGATGCTTGACTCTTCTGTGTTAGCCGCCTGTGATGGAGGCACCATGCTGCGTGTTCTTCAAGTTTAATTCATAGGAAGTGTCTGTCTGTACCTTAGGACACTTGGGAACTCCTCAGTTTACTCTTCTGGAACCGCCCAGGACTCTGCTTGGCAATGGACCATGCTTGTTGTCATCCAGCCTCTGAGGCCCTGCAATACCTGCTTTCCTGTGCTGATTTTTCCTTGCTCTGCTCAATGCTTTCCCCACACCTTTGCATGTGCTGTCCCTGTCCGATCCCACCCCCCAGGTACTCCTGGCCAGACACATGATTAGTGTTTTCCTAGGTTATCTCTCTTCCTTGCGATGCCTCTAAGGGAGACACTATTGCCATCTTCATTTGCCAGGAGGAGGAAACAGATACTTGGTAACAGATATTTGGAAAGGTGAGGTGTCCTTTTGAAGGTCTCCAGCAAACTCCAGGCTAAGCCTAGCCTAGAACCTGGCCTCTTCTCTCTACATCCAGTGCCTTGTTAAAGAAAAAATTACTCAAGGATACTTGCTAAAGCACAGTGAGGCAGACTTTACTTAGGACCGTCGCTATAGGTATAGGGACCACTGCAATAGGATTTTGTAGTGGACGAGTGAGATTGGGCTCAATGCTGAATATGGAATGGGCAAGTGGGAATTTATAGCCCAGAAGCAAGGTGAGGGTCAGTGCATGGAAAATTACTAAGAGGAAACATCAGAGATAAGGAGAATTCTGGCTAAACCGACTTAACAGGATTCTTGCTGAAGACAGGTAAGGGTAGGCACATGGGTGGACCTAGGGGAAGGTTTAGAAACCTGACTAGAGTTTGGTCAAGCAGTGGACCTTTGTCAGTCCTGTCAATGCTGTTCCTCCCTCCTTCTGTTGGTCAGGACTCTTGGGTTTGCACAGCACAGAAATCCAACTTAAAGAAGCTCAAGCTGAAAGAGAAGTTGCTGATTTATTGGAAGGATGTTGGTGTAGACTTTAGAGGGAGATCCAGGAGCCAGACTGTGGGCGTGCAAGTGCTGACTGCTGCCCCTCCTAACTGTGCAGCCCACAGCAAGTGAGGTCACCTCTCAGGGCTTCACCTTCCCTATCTACAGGATGGGCTCATAATAACACCTCCTTCAATAGGTGAAGGCTGGATTAGTGCAATGAATTAGTGCAGTGACCGCATTCACAGTAAGAAACATTGGCCTTTTTTTTTGAGACGGGAGTTCTGTGCCTCTGTGCCCCAGGCTGGGTGCAGGGCCATCTCGCTCACTGCAAGCTCACTGTTCTCATGCTAGATTCTGCCTCAGCCTCCCAGCAGTTGGGATTACAGCCCACCACTGCCTGCCACTTTTCTTAGAGTTTTAGTAGACGGGGTTTCACCGTGTGTTAGCCAGGATGAAACGCTGATCTCCTGACCTCGCGGATCCTCGTTTCGCCTCCAGTGTTGGGATTATAGGCTGGTCTCACCGCTGCCTCGCCAGAAACATACTTTATATCATCACCCAGTACACACAGAAATCGAAGACAAACGCTCATAAAACAGGCCGGTTGCAGTGGCTAATGCCTGCAATCCCAGTACTTTGAGAGGCTTTGGGAGGATCATGAGCTGTGAGCTAAGACCAGCCAGGGCAACATAGTGAGATCCCATCTCTACAAAAAATGAAGAAAATTAGCCCAGTGTGGTGGTGTGCACCTATAGTCCTAGCTAGCTACTCAAGAGACTGAGGCAGGAGACTTACTTGAACCAAGGAGTTCAAGCTACTGTAGCCTCCAGCCTGGGTGACAGAACAAGACTCTGTCTCTAAAAAAAAATACACACACACACACACACACACACAAAATATTTGCCCTTACTACTATATGTATTATACTCTGATAATTTGTGTTCTAGTTTAGTCTAGTCTAGTGCAGTCTATTTTGTTTATTCTTAAAAATGCTGACACTCAATGTTTTTACCACGAAAATAAGATAAGTAGATGAGGTGATGGATTTGTTAATTAGCTTGATTTAATCATTCTACTATATAAACATACATCAAAATATCACATTGTGGCCAAGCACAGTGGCTCATACCTGTAATCCCAGCACTGAGGTGGGCAGACCACTTGAGGTCAGGAGTTCGAGACCAGCCTGGCCAACATGATGAAGCCCCGTCTCTACTAAAAATACAAAAATTAGCTGGGTGTAGTGGTACATGCCTGTAATCCCAGCTACTCGGGAGGCTGAGGCAGGAGAATCACTTGAACTTGGGAGGTGGAGGTTGCAGTGAGCTGAGATCGCGCGCCATTGCACTCCAGCCTGGGTGACAGAGGAGATTCTGTCTCAAAAAAACTCCACAAAACAAAACCACACATCACATCGTACCTCATAAATATATACAATTATTTTTTCAGTTAAAAATAAAATTTAAATTTTTTTGTTAAATGCTGGTATCAACTCCTTAAAATAATGACTCCTCCCCTTGCCATGGGTTGTGGTTTGAATTACAAAAATATTATCTGTTAAGAACTTAATGAAGCATCTGGCACATAGTACAGTTTAATAGATGTCAGGTACTATTACTGTTGTTGTTGTTATTGTTGAGAGCAGACTGACCAAGGCTGCAGAAGGATAGGCTTGATTGCAACAGACACTTCTGCGCAGTCAGGACTATCTCACTGGTCTCTTTCTGTGTGTCAGCATCTCTTCCCTACCCTGACCTTCTCCTCACAGTTGCAGCCATGGCTGCAGGCTGCTCCAAGATGACATCGATAACGGCTCTACTACCAGAAAGAAAGAGTGATTTCTCTTTCCCCCTGAAGCTTCAGTAGCTAACATTTGTTGCATGCTTATGTGGACCAGACGCTGTCCTAAGTCTTCACAGTATTCTTCCCCTCAGTCCTCATGATGATTTGTGGTGGAGTTGTTGGCAGAGGATGGCTGGATGTACATTAGACCCACTTCTTCCTCCTGGGCCCATAAGTGAACTGCATTTCCCAGGGCCCTTGTAGCCAGGTGGAGTCATGTGACTAGTTTTGGCCAATGGAATGTGAGTAGAGGTTTCTCTTTCTTTACTCCGTCAGCTGCTGAGGACAGGGACACCTGGAAGGCTGTGTTAAAGATGCTGGAACCACATGCTAATAAAATTGAGCATCTATGAAATCTATTAATCACTTCATAGGCTTTTACCTGCAAGGGCAGAGTCTAACACGGGATTGATAGTTGTGACAGAGACCATATACTCCTTCTCTCCCAAAGTTGAAAATATTTACTATCTAGCCTTTTATTTAAAAAAAAACTGTGACTGGGTATGGTGGCTCACACCTGTAATCCTAGTACCTTTGGGAGGCTAAGGCGAGTGGATCAGAGGTCAGGCGTTGGAGACCAGCCTGGCCAACATAGTGAAACCCCGTCTCCACTAAAAATACAAAAAAATTAGCCAGGCATGGTGGCAGGCACCTGTAATCCCAGCTACTCAGGAGGCTGAGGCAGGAGAATCACTTGAACCTGGGAGGCAGAGGTTGCAGTGAGCTGAGATTGTGCCACTGCATGCCAGCCTGGGTGACAGTGTGAGACTCTGTCTCAAAAAAATTAAAATAAAATAAATTGAGATCTCCGCTTCAAACTAAAAAATAAAATCCCTTGGAAAGCCAAGTTGAGCCATGTGACCTTGGCAGAGCCAATCACAATAGCTAAGGAAAGTGAAGCACTGTGATTGGCCAAGCCTGGGTCAGGTGCTTGCACCTCAGCCAATCAATGCAGCTAGAAAGGAAGGGTCATGTAGCCAGAGCCAAGGGAGATGTTACGGACTGAATCGTGTCTCCCAAGACTTCATACGTTAAAGCCCTAACACCCAATGTGACTGGATTTGGAGACAGGGCCTTTAAAGGAGGTAATTAAGGTTAAATGAGGTCATAAGGGTGGGGTCCTAATCCGATAGGACTGGGGTCCTTATAAGAGGAGGAAGAGACACCCCCTGGGTGTTCTCTCTCTGTCTCCCTCTCTCCCTCTTCTTGTGTGCACACAGAGAAAAGGCCATGTGGAGACACGATGAAAAGCCCCCCTCCGCAAGCTGAGGAGAGAGACCTCACCAGAACCAGACCATGCAGGCACGTTGATCCTGCACTTCCAGCCTCCAGAACTGTGAGAAAATAAATTTCTGTTGTTTAATCCGCCCAGTTTATGGCATTTTGTTATGGCAGCCCCAGCAGGAGTGGTTTCCCAGAAGGTGCTGTTGAGAGCATGGGGACTACCAACACGGTGAATTAGCTCTGGGAGTACCGCTGTGAGCCAGATAACACCTACTCCATCCCCCAATTTGTGTCTGTGGCACTATTATCAAATACCATTAATAATAGATTATGATATGCCAGCGTATTTATACTGGACAGAACAGTGGCAGCACACTCACTCTGGTGGGGAGTCACAGACAGAGCTAAAGGTAGATCTCACATTTGCTCTCTCCTGTTCCAATGTTGTTGGCAAGACCCCACACACGGGCCCTAATCGGGGCCACAAATGTTCCCTCTGGGGTCCCCTAGATCATTTCCTGGTACTCATATACTTGTTGGTACATATACTCACATGGGTTTTAAATAATACATAATGGTACACATCAGAAAGCAGGGAAGTGCTCAAAAGAATGGTAGTGTATTAGTCCATTCTCACATTACTGTGAAGAAATACCCGAGACTGACTAATTTATAAAAGTAAGAAGTTTAATTGACTCACAGTTCTGCATGGCTGGGTAGGCTTCAGGAAACTCACAATCATGGCGGAAGGCAAAGGAGAAGCAGGCGCCTGCTTTGGGCGGGGGGCAGGACAGAGTAAGTGCAAGCAGGGGAAATGCCAGATTCATAAAACCATCAGATCTCATGAGATTCACCCACTATCACGAGAACAGCATAAGGGAAACCACCCCCATGATCCAATTACCTCCACCTTGTCCTGCCCTTGACACGTGGAGATTACAAGGATTACAATTCAAGGTGAGATTTGGGTGGAGACCCAGAACCAAATCATATCAGATGGGAACGTGTCAGAAGGACATAGGAACTAACTGAAAACACTCCCACTGGCCAAATCAGGGATAATTTGAAAACCAAAATAAATAATGATAATAACAGACTGTCACCCATTGAAAAAATATAAATCTATGTATCCATACTGACATACATAAGGAAATAAAGTAGGGAGAAGGGAATGCTTTTTCTTACAGTAGAATGCCAACTACTAAATATAGAAATGAGAATTGGAAAATCATCAGAGGGTAGTAGAACCCTCCGGGTGAAAGCCTGATGAAGAGCAGGATATTAGTGTGGTCTTACTTATTAGTGACAAAGGGAAACATGTAACTTTACAGGGGACTCCACCTTCATCAAGTGATCAAAGTTAACACAGCCTACATTGGAACAAACTGACAATCACCTGCTTCCTGATATGAGGCATTGAGTCAGTGACATACCAAGGGTGAGAATCATCTGGTCTGGGTGCAGGCAGTGAGTGAATGAGTGGTGTTTTTTAAGAATTTAAAAGTAGTGACACAGACTAAAATTGAGGTGCTTTTTATTATCACTATGTGCCAACAATTCAGTGAGAAAACAGTCCTCCCTTAAAACATCTGAGCAATTGCTCCCATTGCTTTTAGATTTAATTATATATTCAGTATACATATATATACACATAAACACATATGCATAGACACATACATATGTACAATTCAAATTAGCAAATTCTTACTACTTATCTTTTCATAAATGTTAGGTTCAAAGTAGATGTTTATTTGGAGAATTCCCAGGTAGACATTTTGCCCTGGTATATGTAAAGCCTGCAAAATGTATTTGTTTGTTTACAGAGTACATTCATTTTGGTTCTTCCTGTTCAAGCTAACTTTGGTGCAGTTTGCACCTCCAACCCCTGTCATATCCCATATCCCTGTGTTTAAATAGTAGATTCAAAACAAGCGGTGATAGCAGAGTGATGGCGAAAAAACTGAACCTGAGTGTGATTCTGACATTCTGTGTGATTACCTGGTGTTTTTCCCCCATGTGTGGCACTTTACAGAACTTTGGAAAAAATATACTCATGCTTTTCAATCTCACTTTGCTGGTGCAGACGCTGCAGAATAAGGGTGTGACAGTGGAAAGACTTTCCCATGCAAAATGATTGGACCACACGAAGCTGTGCATGTAGTAGAGATGGTGCTTGAAAAGTGAACCCCAACCTTTGAAGTGCTGGGTAATCCACAGGGGGAATCTGTTGAGATTTTGCTTTCTGCTATATATGACAATGCCCCCCTCCCACCTCCCGGCCGAGTTGTCCTTTTCAAGTGTGAAGTTTTAGGTAAGGTGAATCTGACACAAAAATACTTGGAATCAGCCACTGATCTGATCACTGGAGAGTAAAATATCAAGCTTTAAAAAATTATGTATGGATTGGGCACAGTGGCTCACGCCTGTAATCCTGGCACTTTGGGAGGCTGAGGTGAGTGTATCACCTGAGATCAGGAGTTCGAAACCAGCCTGGGCAACATGGCAAAACCCCATCTCTACTAGAAATACAAAAATTAGCTGGGTGTGGTGGTGGGTGCCTGTAATCCTAGCTACTGGGGAGGCTGAGGCAGGAGAATCGCTTCAACCCGGGGAGCAGAGGTTGCAGTGATCCAAGATCATACCACTTCACTCCAGCCTGGGCCAAAGAGCTGAACTCCATCTAAAAAAAAAAAAAAAAAAAATTGTATGAATAAAATTTTTTACAAAGTTATGTTTACACTAAAATAAATAAGTAAATAAACAAATAAATAAATATTTCTCCTTGAAGATTGGTGTACAGAAATCATGGAAAAGTCCACTAACTGTGCAACAACAAATCATAAAGGAATGAGTATGAAATCTCAAAGAAGAGAGCTGAGAGAAGCAAGAGAAAATACTGGTCTTATGCTGCCAGAAGAAATAAAAGGGAAATGTTAGAATATCTCGCTATGTTGCCGAGGCTGGTCTCGAACTCCTGGCCTGGAGCCATCCTCCTGCCTTGATCTCCCAAAGTACCTGGATTACAGGTGTGAGCCACCATGCCTGGCCCTGAAATTATTTCATAATGAAAATGTACCCACCCCCAACCTCCACCACCAAAACCAAGCAAGTTAAGCTGGACTCAGTGGTATGTGGGGTAAAGGGGAGAGATGAGCTAAAGATGTCACTGAGCCAACCCTTGTGGGTGAATGGAAGAGGGTGAGAGAGGATGAGAGAGCATCAGTTCAGCAAGAAGAACGAATTCTGGGAAAGGTGATGAGGAGGCTGTGGACATGTGGAATCTCAGATTCTTGAGGGCTGAGCAGGGGGAGGTGTGCAGCAAGCTACTGGGCATGGCGTCCTGAGGCTGCAGGGATGGATCGGGGTGGCGGGGGGAGAATTAACCTTGTGTAAGTCATGGAGGGGATGGAAGAGAGAGCGAGAATGAACCCTAGGGAAAGATGGCCGAGGAAGAGGAACCAGCAAAATGAACAGAAAAGGACAGACCAGAAGGCAAAGGGACAATGCAGTGACCATGCTGTCACAGAAATCAAGGGGATTGAGCATTTTGAGCAGGAGGAAGTGGTCAATGGGGACAAATGCCATGAGAGGTCAAATAGGATAAGGATGAACTTTTAAAGTGGGTTCTCTCATTCCACACTCTCTGCACGTAACATCACTTTTTACCCCATAAATATACACAGTTATAATTTGTCAATAATAAATAAAGTGGAGCCTAGCAAGCAGTTAGTGATACACCCACTAACATACCTGTGAAGACCCGGAAAAAGATAAAAATTCTCTAAGAAAGACACTGAAAACCAGCATTGAACATCAACCCCTGGCCAGAATCAAGACTTCCCATGGATTAGGAAGTGATGGAGGTGGGTTGAGAAGTGGAATTAAACCCCCTGTGGTACTTATTAAGAAAGTGAGAGGTATAAATATCTCATTTTCCCCTCATTCTCTGCTCCTGGTTCAGAAACTGAAGATATACTGCAACCAGAAAAATGGGCAGTTGTGTTTCTAAGTCATGAGTTCTGTTTTGGACAAGCCAAAGTGTTGCTTCCCCTCCTCCCTTCCCTGTATATGTCCTTAGAAAAACATTCATACCAAAACCACAAGTCCCAGAAAGCAGTAGGAGGTGGAGGGAGAAACCTGGATTGTGTCTGAGATTGGGGGATTCTGGTTAATATTTATGTTTTCTTTCTGTTCTATTTTTTCCCAGTGACAATGTATTATAATGAGAGATATTCAAAATAATTATGAATGCTTTTATATTACCAAAGAACCACAACTGTTACGTTATGTTATGTTATGTTATGTTATGTTATGTTATGTTATGAGATGGTGTCTTGCTCTGTTGCCCAGGCTGGAGTGCAGTGGCGCTATCTTGGCTCACTGCAACCTCTGCCTCCTGGGTTCAAGTGATTCTCCTGCCTCAGCCTCCAGAGTAGCCGGGACCACAGGCGCGCCTGGGACCACAGGCACACCCGCCACCCGACTCAGCTAATTTTTGTATTTTTTTTTTTAGTGGAGACGGGGGCTTCACCATGTTGGCCAGGCTGGTCTTGAAATCCTGACCTCAGGTGATCTGCCTGCCTTGGCCTCCCAAAGTGCTGGAATTACAGATATGAGCCACCATGCCTGGCCCCAGATCACCACAACTTTTAAAAGTGTTTGGAGGGAATACATCAAAATATTAGTTATTGTTAAGTGATGGACCCGAAGGAGATTCTTCCTGTTTTCCTTCGACTTTTATGTATTTTCTATCATGAGCATGCATCATTTTTAGAATGGAAAAAAAATGTGTAATTTACAAAAAAAGGAAAAGAAAAATGAGAAAGTGTCCATGGATATGGCAACTGGTGAAAGAATCGTCAGTGGAGGGATGGGATGGGAGAAGCAAGATTGAGGTTCCTTGGAGTAATCACTGTAATGTCTAGAGTACGTTCTGTTTTTCCAAGTGCTTTTACAAAGCAGAGAGCTTTGTTTTTGGTTTTTGCTTCCCCTCTGATTCTCCTTCCCCTTCCCGTCATTCCCAGAGGGGCAGAGCAGGGAGATGCGTGTTTTAGTATCAGGGATGAACTGTTGCCTTATATATCACATGCTCTCCCAGCTCTTTGGTCTTCTGTCTGGGTCTAGGGTTTTGACACTTTAAAGGCCAGATCAGGATGCCTTTGTTGTCTGTGTTATCACGTCATCTCTTCCCTGAGGCACTAACCACCGGAATGCCCTCACTAACTGAATTCATTCATTCAACAAATGTTTATTGAGTACAGACTATGTGCCAGGCACTCTTTTAATCACTGGGCATACTACTGTGAACAAGACAAAGTCCATGGAGGAATGACCAAGGGGACAAGGACATTTTGCGAGGGAAAGCCCTTCAGTTCATATTTCAGAATCCTATCTCACCATGGTGCTAATTGCTCTGATGCCACCCTTTGTGGGGAGGAGAGACTGGGAAGGCACTTATCATGGCTGAGGTGACAGGTACGGAGCTGCCTCAGGCTCCACAATTTACTCTGCTGTGTGGCCTTAGATCACTGGCTTCATCTCTCTGAGCCTCAACAACTTTGTAAAACGGGGATCACGAGAGCTACCTCATAGGATTGTGGTGAGGATTAAAAGGGAGCAGGGGCAAGGGCCTGGCTTGGAGGAGGTACACAGTAAGGAACAGCTATTAATATTGTGTTGGGTTTTTTGGGTTTAATCTCTGGGATTTTCTTCATGGGACTGCCAACCTCATTTTATCAGCCTTTGGATTCCTGCCATTTTACAAGGCTGACAGACTTAGCCAGAGGCTCCAGCCCTCAGCTCTGCAGAAGCAGAAATTTGTTTTTGTCAGGTGCACAGGGTCCAGTCTGGGTGAACTCAGGCTGCCAGGACTCCTGGGAATTTGATGAATGAACCAGGTGTCAGGTGGCTCATTTGTAAGCAGGGCTGCTCCTTCACAGTGGCCTGAGTGCTCAGGTCCACCGTCAAGGCAGGGAAAAAGCTCTGATGTTTAAAGTGTGAGGCTGGGTCTGACCAATGACTCTTCATTTAACACACTCAACCACCATTCAGATGTATTTGCCCCATTTTTACAGGTGGAAAACAAAACCTGGGGCTCAGAGATGGATTGCATTCTCAGAAAGGATTGGAGTTAGTTATTAACATGTTGCTTCAGAGTTCAGGACCAGAACACAGTGAGGAGGACTAATCCATGCCTAATCCTGAGGCATATACGAGGGATTTTTTTTTTTTGGTTACAAATGACATAGGCTTGCTATAGTGGGTTAAATGGTGCCCCCTGCCCCCCAAAAAAGAGATATGCCCATGTCCTACCTCCCAGAACTTGTAAATGTGACCTTATTTGGTAAAAGGATTTTGCATATATAATTAAGGATCATGAGATGAGATCGGAAGATCATTCTGGATTACTACCTGGGTAGGCATACGACTGTGAACAAAAATCCAACAGCAAGTGTCCCTATGAGAGATGGAAGGAAGCCAGATGCGGTGGCTCGTGCCTGTAATCTCAGTGTTTTGGGAGGCCCAAACAGGAAGATCACTTGAGGCCAGGAGTTTGAGACCAGCCTGGGCAACATAGCGAGATTCTGTCTCTACAAAAAATTTTTAAAAATTAGCTGGGTATGGTGGCATGTGCCTGTAGTCCTAGCTATTCAGGAGGCTGAGGTAGGAGACTCACTTGAGCCCAAGAGATCAAGGCTGCAGTGAGCATGATCGCTCCAGACTGGGTGATAGAACAAGATCCCATCTCAAAAAGAGAGACAGAGAGAGAGAGAAAGAGAGAGAGAGAGAGAGACAGCCGTGGGAAGACAAAGGCAAAGATCAGAGTTATGCACCCACCAGAAACTGGAAGCGACAAGACAGGATTCTACCCTAGAGCCTTAGGAAGAGGGAGCATGGTCCTGCTGACGTCTTCTATTTGGACTTTGGCCTCCAGAGAATAAATTCCTGTTGCCTTAAGCCACTGAGTTTGTGGTAGTTTATTATAATAGTCCCAGGAAGTAAATACACCTACTCAAAGGGGGATTTGATTGACTCAATATAGCCAAACCAAGGGAAGGGCTTGCAGTTAGGCCCAACTCCGGGGTGGCTGAGATCAGGCGGGGGAATGCTACCTTCTCGTCATGGGATGTCTCTTCTCTGGGATGGGGTCGTGGCCTTGGGTGTCTCTCAAGGAAAGACCAGGAGAAGGATTCTAATTGGCCTGGCTTGTGTTATGTGATCCGCTGGTCCCCACCAGAAACACCCCCAAAGAAGGGGCCTGGCAGGCAGCACCAATCAATGTTCACTCAGGCCATGGAAAAGCCCGGGAATTGCTTTTTTCCAGGTTGGTACAGTGATGAAAGGGGATGCTCACATTGGACTGGTTCCCCAGCTCAGAGGGCTGGGGTCTGAAGTCAAGCCCACCTGAGACGGTACGGCTCTCCCCTTCCCCTGCAAGGGGAGCCTCTGGTATTTCTCTGTTCTGGTGATTTATGCCATTGCTTTGATTTTATAGCAACTTTCCCTTCACTGTTTTGCAGGTCACGTGCAGGAATTTTGTTTTAGTAGATGACTGTTATGTTGCCTGCCTAGTGGCTCCTACTAACTCTGTGACTGGCCCCTCCTTCTCTTACTCCATCCCTGAAGTTGCTATAGGCCATTATAGACCCTGCCTTACTGGATATAGTTATTGGTTCAAGGGTGGCTGCCTGGCTCAAGCCAGACCAATGAGGGTAGGTGCCTGTAGGTGGCTGACACTCTGAACTGCAGGTTGGAGTAACTGCTGGTGCTCCATGTTCCTCACCCTCTGAAGAAAGGTGGAGAAAGAATAAAGCTGATGTTCAAGAGGTGCAGAGAGGAAGGAGGCCTTGAGATGTCCTGGTCTCTGGTTTAATTGTTCCTGAGCCCTCTACTTTTTTCACACACAAAAAGCAGAGGTCTCAGGACCTCTGACTGTTCAACCCTTTCTAGAATTAGTAGACTGGTAAACCCATTTTTTTCTGTTTATTTGCTGGTCTATGGTGGATTTCTATTTCTAGCAATCCAATGCGTGCAAAAATAATTTCCCATTATTATGTATGAACAAAATAAAGCCTAGAACAATACGCTCAGGGCAGGTCAAATATTGACTCTATCTCATTTTACATATGGAGCAACTGAGGCACAAAGAAGGGAGTGAACCACCCAAGCCACACAGCATGTGAGTGGTTTGAGCCGGCACCCAAAATGCAGGGCTGCGGCTATCTGCCACTTGGAGTTGTTTCTTTAAGGACCTTGCCCTAACGCTGGCATTCTGATTTCTGTGTGACTTAAGAATGGCTACCCTTATCCCCCTCTGCCTCAATTTCCCCATCTTGTCCCTATGGGCATTCAATTCCTGGCAAAAGGCTGAACCAGATGTTATGATGTGGGCTGCTTTGAATTCTCAGGGCCAACAAGAGGCTATTATTATTTAATTACTGCAAATGGTAATTATGAGGGAAGGTTATTGTCAGCCCTCTCATTATGGCACTTCTGCCCTTTTCCTCAGCAGCCTCGGGGCCAGTCATGAAAGGGAGCTGGGTCCAGATGTGCTGCGAGGGTCCAGATGTGCTTCGAGGGTCCAGCATGGGAGGATTGTCAGGCCAGCTGGGGGAAAGGCTGTAAGTAGTTGCTGTCATCAGCCTCCCTTTCCGAAGACAATTTATGGATGATAGAGCCCTTCCACACCCGTGAACTCCTTAGACTCGGTAGGAAAAAGGGAGTGAGCAGTCATTGAGCACTGGTTGTCTTTTGGGTACTGTGCTGGGCACTCTCCCTTCTCTGGGTGAGGTCAAGCCCCTCAAAGCCCAGCAAGGTGCCTTGCTGACCTGTGAAGTAAGAATCATTACCCCCATTTTATAAATGAGAAGACTGAGATCTTCCTAGGTCCTAAAGCTAGTGGGAACCAAGATTTGAGCCTGTGTGTCTGACCTCAAAGCACTAATGCTCTTGCCTTATAACTTGCCACAGGTACTATTGGCCCATTTCAAAGCTGAAGAAATTGAAGCCCAGAGATGCAACACGGCTTGCCCAAGCTCACTCCAGGATTTAACATTGTCAGGATCTGGTGCCCCATGTCCTGTCCTGCCTGGTCAAGGCTCTGCCCTGCTGCCCATCCCACTGCCATCTCCCTCTATCCCATAACCCCCAGCTCACTGCTGATGGTGACTGATGGTGAAAGATGACTAAGACATAGTGTTCACCCTCTGGCTAAGATCACAACTGCAGATCTATGTAACCAGTTGTCACTGCCCATGACAGACATTGCTAATCAGTCACAGCATTCTTCCTGCTGAGAGCCCAGATTACTAGTCCTTTGAGATTTAGATAAAAATGGACTGGAATTTCCTATCTCACATCTTGAAGAAATCCAGTGATGGCCCCAAGATTTCCTCAAATTCCAGTGACTTGCAAAGTTGTGCTTATTTCCAGCCCCAATTTTCTCCTCCCAGCACACCTTTTGTCTCTCCTCTGTTCACCTTTCCTCTCTGCCCAGTGCCAAGCCAGGCAACCCTGTGCCAACTTCATGTTCAGTATGCGGGTTATTTTACTGAGGTTGAAGGAGACAGGGGTTGTATCATAGCAAAGTAAAGGGGAGCAAGTTGAATAATGGCTAGTGCTGCTCTTCAGGGTCCTTCAGCCACCAGTGCCGGCCACTGCTCTTCTCAGGCTCTCCCATTTTATGGATCACCCCCACACTTCAAGATAATGCTCAAATATTTCAACCTGTTCATTTTCTGAGACCCTTCACCTTCAAAAATTCGATCTCCATCACTTTTTATTGCATGAAGGAAGAAATATGTATTGCGCTTACAATGTGATGTCAAAGCAAACAATTAGAAATCAGAATGAATAATTGCAGCTGAGTTAAGTCTGCAAAAAAGGAAAGGTAGGTCCATGGAGCTACGAGAGTATCCTGAAGGTGGCAGAAGGTCACCCTCAGAATGTGGCTGTGAGCCACAATGTGTTGGGTGAGGAGGAGCTTACTAGGTGACGGGGCAGAAATGGTGAGGGGGCACATCTGAGAGGAGTGCCTGTGCAAAGGCCCTGTAGCAAGAGGAATCAGCATGCCTTCTGTGAACTCCAGGGGGCTTATGTGGCTGTAGCACCGAGGCCAACGGGGAACAGTTCTGGTTGGGGATGAAAGGGTTGGCAGCAACCATGCCATGTACAGACTTATAGGCCATTATGCCCATCAGCTTATCATGTACAGCAAGTTAGATCTCCATCTCCTCCTCAGCTCATGGACAGCTTTGGTTTACCCAAAGCTCCATTCATATCTCTGCTTAACAGAGGGCCAAATGATACTCAGAGTCTTCCCAGAGAAAGTGGTAGAAGTTTTCCCCTTCCTGCCCCACTCCCCCAAGAAAGTGCAAAAGAGAGTACAGAGAGATTGAGTTTCACACCGATGTGAATTATGCCACTGTCCTGGGAAGGCAGAGCATCTAGTTTGCGGTTTAAATGACTTTTCATCTGGGTCATAACCTGGGAGGTACAGATAAGAAGGGCTGGAGAGGTTCTTATTGGGTGTGGGTAAGAGAAGGCTGGTGTTCTCAGGGAAGATTTTCCAAGGGAGGCAAGGTGGGAACAGGTCCCTGAAGAACAGGCAGCCAACATTACTCTGGCCTAACCCACACATTCTCTTTTAATACCTGCTCTGTAAAGTAGGTATTTGCATCCTTAATTGGCACAGAGAGGAAGAAACTTGCCTAAAGTCACTGTCTTTAAATGACAAAGTTAGGGTTCAAACAGCTCTCTGGGACTCTTAAACCTAATCTGCTAGCTCAATCTACAGCCTCTTTGAGGGAAACAAAATGAGCAAAGGTAAGGAAGTGAATGGGCAGACAGTCATGTGCTCATTCATTCATTCATTTATTCTCTTGGCAAATGCCATACAGCACCCACTATGTACCAGGCACTGCAGTAAAAGAAACTCTGAACTAGGAGTTAGAGGACCTCAGCTAAAGGCCTGGCCCCAAGATGTAGCTAACCACTTCCCTTCTCTGGCCTCAGTTTTTCCCACTGTGAAATGGGGATAATGTTCCTACCAGCCTCCCTCTCAGGAGTACTGTAGGGGGTCCAAGTAGAAAGTGCATATGTTCAGTAGCAAAGACATGGAACCAACCCAAATGCCCATTAATGATAGACGGGATAATGAAAATGTGCTACATATACACCATGGAATACTATGAAGCCATAAAAAGGAGCGAGACCATGTCTTTTGTATGGACATGGATGGAGCTGGAAGCCTTTATCCTCAGCAAACTAATGCAGGAACAGAAAACCAAACACTGAATGTTCTCACTTATAAGTGGGAGCTGAACAATGAGAATACATGAACACATAGCAAGGGATCAAGACATACTGGGGCCTATTTGGGGAGCAGGGGGAGGAAGAGCATCAGGAAGAATTGCTAATGGATGCTGGGCTTAATACCTAGGTGATGAGTTGATCTGTGCAGCAAACCACCATGGCACACATTTACCTATGTAACAAATCTGCACATCCTGCACATGTACCCTGGAATTTAAAAGTTGAAGAAAAAAAAAAAAAGAAGAAGAAGAAGAAGAAGAAGAAGAAGAAAGTGCATGTGTTGATGCTTGAGAGCGTTTTTAGTTCTGATGGGAGGTACACCCCTCCTCCTGCAGAACGAGGAGGTGGTTAGCTAGCTTGATGACAGAGAGGGACATTTAAGCCGACATCAGGGAGGAGCTGAGAGAAGTATTTCCAAAAGACAGAATGACTCCATATAGTAAAGGCTATATGGTAAGAAGGAGCTTGCCACACTGAAGGGACAGAAAGAACAGGGAATCTGGAGTGGAATGAGGTGGGATTGCAAAATGACACTGAGGGCTGGATGTCCCAGATGAGTCCAAGGTCAAGGTCCCACGGTGAACATGCTGGGGATACAATATAATGGAGCCAGCCTTGTGCTGGGCACTATGAGGGCTACAAAACCCGTGAGTCACCTGGACACCTCCTGCTTTCTTACTCCCCACATCTATCAGTCACCGAGTCCTAGTAGGGCTGATTCCTTAATAAATCCCATGTTTGTCCACTTCTCTCCACCTCTGCCAATGCCAAGGTCCAAGCCATTGCCACCTTTCACCTAGAGGACTCTGAAAGTCTCCTCACTGCCCCCAGCACCCCCACTGCTTCCCTACTCTGCCCCATTCCAGTCCATTCTCTCCTCAGCAACCACACAAGCCTTTTGGAGAAAACTCTGCCCATATCACATCTCTGCTTAACTCCTCCCCGGGACTTCCTTTACCCTTTGGCTAAAATCTTAAACCCTTACCTATCTGGGCCTGCCTGGGACATCCAGCCCTCAGTGTCACTTCACAGCTCCCTTCTCTTTTCTGGCCCTTTAATGTGTCAGACTCCTTCCTGCCCCAGAACCTTCACATACTGTTCTCTCTGTTGGAAACACTCTTCCCTGGTGCCAGCTTAAATGTCCCTTACTCTGGGAATCCCTCCCTGATCTTCTCTCAGATGCTCTCCAGACACTTCCAGCCTCTCCTTTGTAGCACTTATGAGACCTAATTAAAGCATTACTTCAGTAATTATTTGCTAAATTCTTTCTCCTGGGACAGACAGTGGAAGAGCTCACCCACATCCAGTCTATTCTCTTTCCAGAGGAGCACTGTATTTCCCAGCCTCCCTTGCAGCAGGCAGGACCATGTGACTAGTCTTGGCCAATGGATGGTGAGAAGGGGTGTATGTGTCACCTCCGGGCAGAAGCAGTGAAAAATCCATGCCTGAAAAAAAAACATCCATTCTTGGCTGGGCATCGTGGCTCATGCCTGTAATCCCAGCACTTTGGGAGGCTGAGGCGGGCAGATCACCTGAGGTCAGGAGTTTGAGACCAGCCTGACCAACATGGAGAAACACGTCTCTACTAAAAATACAAACTTAGCTGGGCGTGGTGGCATGCGCCTGTAATTCCCAGCTACTTGGGAGGCTGAGGCAGGAGAATCACTTGAACCCGGGAGGCGGAGGATGTGGTGAGCCGAGATCACATCATTGTGCTCTAGCCTGGGCAACAAGAGTGAAACTCCATCTCAAAACAACAACAACAACAACCAGAAACACCATCCATTCTCTTTCTTCCTGCCATGGTAACTGAGAAGGTCACAAGTTCCAGTGGGTGCAGCTCCAAAATGGAAGGGACTCCTCAGCCTAGGTCTCTGAAGGAGAGGAACCTAAAGCAGAGGAACCATGATGGGCATGTGGCACAAGTGGGCAATAAATGACTCTGGTGCTATGTCACTGGGATTTTGGAATTCTTTGTTACTGCAGCATAGTCTGGTTGAGACAGTGCTCTATTTGTGCAGAGCTGGGGTCTTCTTCACTGCTGCCTCTCCAGAGCCTGGGACCCTAACTGAAACATCGGAGTAGGCGCTTTGTAAATACTTGAATGAGTGAAAAAACAGAAAACGTGAGACATGGTTCCTTCCTTAAAGAATTTAATCGAAGAGATTAATTCTTACACACACAATAGTTAGAATACAATTAGGGGCTAACTGCTAAAAAAAGAAAGGGAGAGGGGCTAATGGGCTGCAGCTGCCAGGGAAGGCCTCCTAGAGGAGAGTAAAGTTTTGCAGAATTGGAGAGGATGACAGTGGGCTTGCTGTCCATCCATTCAGCAAACATTTATTCCGATGCAGCATGATGAGTGTGTTGCCAGCAGTGTGGCTGGAGGACCATGGGCACCTTGGGAACCAGAGGAAAGTGCCCTTTCCATGTGAAGGATCTAGAATGGCTTCACACAGGAGGTGATGCGTGAGCTAAGACTTGACATGCAGGTGTTCACTATAGAGATAAGAGATGAGGAGAAAAGGACTAAGAATACCAGACAGAGGGAACAGCATGAGCAGAGGACAGGCATCATGAAGGTGGATGGTGTGTTCAAAGACAGGGCAGCATCTAGTGTGGCTAGATTTGGGGGGAAAGGGGGATGGGTGCCAGTGGCAAAGAGCTGAGCTCAGTTTCTCCATCCCTAGCTTCCTGCACCTCACCCCAACTGCCTCCATCCAAATCATATTCATAGCATCTTGGAAGGTTCTGGAAGGCTTTTAAAAAAATGTCCAAACTAAGACCTGAAGGATAAATTGAAGGTGGTCAGAAAAGGTGAGGCGAAAGGGCAAGGGAGGGTGTTCCAGGCAGAGGGAACAGCATTGGCAAAGTCCTCAGAAGTGAGATAGCAAGGCCTTAGATGGCAGCTCACTTTGGCTGGCTGGAGCACAGCTTTCCAGGTGGTTAGGGAGGAGACTGGTGGGACAAAGGTGGGCCAGCGTGTACCCTTCCCCCATAAATTCCTTCCAAAGGCTCCAGCTCAGCACTCAAGGCCTTCAGGATCCTGTCTCCCACATGCCTCTCCATTCTAAATTTCTGTGCCTTTGCATGTGCTGTTGTTCTAAGTGCCTAGAATGATGATGATAATGATGATATTGATGATAACATAACTTTAGAATGTGTTAGGTGCTATTTCATTGAACCGCTCAGCAATGCCATGATTAATACCTTTTAAAATTAATTAAAGCCTTAATTAATTAAAGGTATTAATTTTAAAATTTATAGTAGACTTTATTTTTTAGAACACTTTTAGATTTATAGAAAAATTGAGACGATATTACAGAGAGTTCCCATATACCTCCTCTAATTTTCCTATGAGTAATACCTTATGTTACTATGTGTTATAATTTGTTACAATTCTTGGTATATACTTTCCTTGATACATTATTGTTATTAATAACTAAATTCCATAGTTTATTTAGATTGTTTTTACCTAATGTCTTTTACATTTAGTAGTTGTCTGTCTTTTGTCTTTTTTTTTTGAGGGGGGGGCAGAGTTTCGCTCTTGTTGCCCAGGCTGGAGTGCAGTGGCGCCATCTCAGTTCACTGCAACTTCCGCCTCTGGAGTTCAAGCGATTCTTCTGCCTCAGCCTCCTGAGTAGCTGGGACTATAGGCACGCGCCACCATGCCCGCTAATTTTTGTTTTTTGTGTTTTTTTTTTTTTGAGACGGAGTCTCGCTCTGTGGCCCGGGCTGGAGTGCAGTGGCCGGATCTCGGCTCACTGCAAGCTCCGCCTCCCGAGTTTACGCCATTCTCCTGCCTCAGCCTCCCGAGTAGCTGGGACTACAGACGCCCGCCACCTCGCCCGGCTAGTTTTATTGTATTTTTAGTAGAGATGGGGTTTCACCATGTTGGTCAGGCTGGTCTCAAACTCTGACTGGGTGATCTGCCCGCCTTGGCCTCCCAAAGTGCTGGAATTACATGCGTGAGCCACTGCGCCTGGCCGTGTCGTTAGGCTCCTCTGGCTGTGACGGTTTCTCGGACTTTTCCTTGATTTGGATGACCTTGATAGTTTTGAGGGGTACTGGTCAGCCAGCAATTTTGTTGGATAGCCCACTATTGGAGTCTGTTTTTCTCACAAGGCTGGGGTTATGGGTTATTGGGAGGAAGACCACAAAGGTAAAGTGTCATTTTCATCACGGTATCAAGCACATATCAGCATGATTTGTGGCTGTTGATCTTGGCCTTGATCACTTGTCTGAGTAGCAGTCATCAAGTCTCTCTCCGTAAAGTTACTCCTTTCCCCTCCCTTTCCATACTGTGCACTTGGGAAGGACGTCACTATCTGCAGCCTACTCCTAAGGAGTAGGGAGTGATGCTCCCCCTCCCTGAGTGTCTACATAAATTATTTGGAATTCTTCTGCACAGGCAATTTGTCTCTTCTTTCCCCGTTTATTAATTTATTATCTCATTGAATTTCTCAACAATGGGTTGGTCCTTTGATTATCATCATTTCTGGAAACTGGAAGGCCTTCCTTTCTTCCCCACCTCGCTCACCCCAGAGCCAATTTCCGAAGCCCTCTCCACCTCTCTGGGAAAAAAAGTGGCCTCCCGCCATGCTTTAACATTCCAACTAATTCACGCCACACAGGTTTCTTGTGCCTCTGCTCTGTGCCAGGCACTGTGCTTGGGGCTTGAGAACACGCAGCCCCTATGGGCCCTGTCTTCCAGTTGCCCACAGTGTTTGCCATCCTGTGCTAGAATAGAATCTTGGTGAGGGCAGGGGCATCATCCAGTTTTTTAATTGCTATGCTCCCAGCCAACCAGCACAGTGTCTGATGTTTAGTAGGTCCTCTATGAATATTTACTGAATTTGGAAATGCTTCCTGGAGGACAAACACCAGCAGATGATTGTTTATCTGTGTGCCCTTGCCTGGGGACTGTGCGCTCCCTGAGGGCAGGGCCAGCCCTCATCCATCCTGGCCCAGCGGTCGGGTGGTGGTGGATGTCATAGAAATCTAAGCCAGTGAAGGGATCCGGGAACCGGCTGCCTCTTCAGGTAGAAGTGAAGTTTGGAAGCTGACACAGCTCGGGAGGCCGAATCAGGAGGACTTGGTGACTGATTGGCTGGGGAGGGTGAGGCGGGAGGAGGAGTCATACAGATGGCTCTGAGGTCTGGAGCCGGGGGACAGCCGGTGCCACCTCTGATAGACTCTACGAGAAGAGCCGCTGCCAGCTTCAGGCCGCCCCATCCGTTGGGGATTCGGCCTAGGGCGAGGGAGGGGTGGCTGGGCCTGTGCAAACTTCTACTCCCCACCCCTGTGTCCTCGTCTTAAAAAAAATCGGCCTGGATTTTGAGCACGGTCGTTTGTTATCAGGGGTGAGGGTCCATTCTGGGGGTCCCCTCCAGGCGGCCGTCTTCGAGGGAGACCCCCGGGGGCAGCCTGGCACCGCACGGGCTCGGCCTGGTCAGGGCCGTGGCCCGCCAGGCCCATGTACCCAGCCCGCCATCACCCGGGAGTGGGGTGGCGAGGCAGCTGCCGGGCCTGGGCGGGACAATGGCCGCGGCCGCCGGGGCCCCGGGAGCCCCCGCGCTGGGGAAGGGGCTGTCCTAGGGCCGGGCGCCGGTGCCCTCCCCGCGCGGCTCAGGGGGGCGGAGTGGGGGCGAGGAGTTCCTTTGTGGCTCTGCCTCCGGCGCGGAGCGAGCGGGGGGGCGCAGCGCAACTTTGCCAGGCGGCGGCGGCGGCGGCGGCGGCGGCGGCGGTGAGCGCGAGACGAGGCCCAGGGCCCGAGCGTGGGACCCCAGCGCGCGGCCCGCCCCGCCCCCCGCCCGGCCCCCTCCCTCGCGCGCAGTCGCCAGCGCCCGGCGCTGCCCGCACCCGCGGGAGGCCCCGGGGCCGGACGGGCTGCGCAGCCGGAGGCGGGGGCTGACGCGGCGGAGCCGGGCGCCTGGCGCGGGGGCTCGCCAGGCGCACGGGGGCCGCGCGGCGCCTGCAGACCCAGCCTCCACGCCGCCGCCGCCGCCGCCGCCGCCGCCTCGGCGCTTGCAGAACAGAAGTGAACAGCAGGCGACCCGGAAGGTTTGCGCGCGGCTCCGCAGCGAGCCGGAGCCGGAGCCGGGCCGGGCCCGAGCCGGGCCTGAGCCGGGCCCCAGCCCGGCCCTGCACTCGGGCCGCCGGGCGCACCCGGGGCTGCGGCCGCGTCGAGCGCCGCCGAGGCCTGCCCAGGTCGGCGTGCGGGCCCGGGGCGCTGGGGAGCGGGCTGGCGGCGGCGGGCGCCTGCCCGCAGAGAGGGCACGCCGGGGTTGCGGGCGGGGGCCGGGCCAGGGGCGCGGGCGCTGTCAGCGCGGGCCGAGGCGCTCCGGGCCCGGGCCGCCTGCGCCTCGGGCCCGGCCCGGAGCGGCGGCGGCGGCGGCGGGGCGCGCGGGGTAGGAAGTGTCTCCCGCGGCGTGTCTGGGGCTGGTCTCCGAGTGTGTGTGCGTGTGTGTGTGTGCGCGCGCGCGTGTGTGTGTGTGTGTGTTTTCTTAAGCCGGGCTATTCAAACCCTGCTGCAATTCTCCGGTAAACAATGATTCATGGGGCTTAATGCAAATAAACGGATTGCAAACGGCGCGGTTCGCGCACTTTGCAGCCGGCCCGGTGGAGCGGCCAGTGCCGGATTTCTCCCTTTTTTTGCAGATCTGCAGAATATGGCGTCCCTGTCCTGTTTTAAAAATAAGCCAGGCTGCCATTTTTGTTTTTCTTTTGTCTGAAAATTTTAATAAAACTGTCTGAGAATGTGGGAGAGGCGGCTGGAAGCAGAGGGGGCACCCGAAGGGTTGGCTTTTTTCCTTTTCTTTGGAGAGAGCCGCGAGCCTTTCGGGGAGGTGAGACACAATGCAATTGCACTTTAAAGAAAAAAAAAAAGGGAAGCTGCCGGGCGATTTGGGCGGGGGGAGGGCTGGGAATTTAAAGTTAACTCCGAAAGTTTGCTTTGCTTTGCTTCTCTTTCTTTCTTTCTTTTTTTTTGGAAGGCGGTGAAATGCCGCGAAAGGATCTCGAGGCCCATTTCTCCCCCAGCCAGCTGCCTTTGCAGGATTTTTGGGAAAAGTTAACTGCCGGTTTCCTCAGAGCTGCGCGGGATGGGGGGCCGAAGGGGGGGCAGATGTGGAGGGTTGGGGATGGGAGTTTTGGGGGAACTGGGAAACATTTTTTGGAAGGGGCTCTATAAACATGGCATTGTAAGGAGCTAGATCCTCAGATCTGGGGGAGAGGACCGGCAAGAGGGGCTCAGAGTGGGCCCAGGATTTCCAGCAAAGACCCCTAGCATGAGGAAATAATCCTGCTGTCCCACCACCCTGTCCTCGAGCAGTGTGGAACCTTTGGGAGCTGTGTGTGTGGCAATGGGCCTGTCTCCTTCATGGGTGGCCAGGACCCCCCATGTAGGCTGGAATCCTGCCTAGGCCCTGGGGTGACCCTTGGACCCTGAGGCAAGTGAGCTTGGCCCTTTGCAGTTGGAGAGCCCCCTCCCCAACCTGGTGGTCCTCCTGCCCCCAGAGGTGGCAGCTGGTGGTAATGCCTCCCTAACCCCACCCTATGATGAACTTTTGGTTGGGTGCAGGTCTGCAGCCCAGTGGGTCCTGTCTGAGGGGAGGGGCAGGAAAGGTAATCTGGTTTGCTAGTCCCCCTCGGTGTGAGCCTCACTCCTGTGGTATGCTCTTATTCCTTTCTGCCACTCCTGCCCTACGCCCTGGAGGTAGAAGCACTTTGGACTTCGGTTAAGTTCCTGAAGTATCTTGCTGGACAGGTCAGGGCCTGCTGGCTCCGCAGGCTGCCGAGGGGGATCTGAAGGCCAGGCCCACAAGGTCTGGGGTGAATGACTGGCGCTGTCCAAGGCACTGGGGGCAGTGTTGGGCCTGGCGTCTCATCTGTCCCCTACTCCAGCATTTCTTGGAGGGGAGACCCTTCTAGTCTCACTCCTGGTTTGTGTGCTGGATTCACTAGACAGAGTGAGCTCCCAGAAGACAGAGTTGGGGGTTGAAAGCTGGGGTTAGGGGTTCAGGGCTGTGGAACTTGGCATGCCTTGGCCAGAGGGTACCAAGTCAGGTGATTTTTAGATGGAGGAACTGAGGTCCAGAGAGAGGAAGTGACTTGCCCGAAGTCACGCTACCAGGTAGAAGGAGACTGAACCCGGGACCTGGGTGTTAAGGCTTCCACTGCTAGGCTCCCTCCACTGTTCTCCATGGGGGGCCTGGACCCCTGGAAGATCCGTTTTGAACAGAACTGGACTAGAATGGGACAGCATGATCCTTTCACGCCCTCCTACCCCCTGCCATAATAATCCTCCCTGAGAGAATTGAACTTTACAGTTTGCACAGTATGGTGTGGTGGTTATCACATCAGGTTCTCCCAGAAACTCAGTTGGGGTTAAATTGTCCTAGTGGGGATTATGAACCTCATTATAAGGAAAACAAGACTCAGAGAGGTTGAACAGTGGCAGAGGAGGCTTAAACTCAGGCCTGCAGGCTCCTCGTCTGGTCTTTCCCCAGGTGGACTTTGGTGCTTGTGGGAAGGAGTCTTCTAGGTTTTGGGCTAATTCTTCTGCTGAATCCAGTGACTGTGTAAAAATCCAGAGGCCCACCCCACCCAAAGAATGTCAGAGCTGAAAAGGCTTAGATGTCAGGAGGTCACCTGGGCCCAGAGAGGGGAAGCCGCTGGCTGGAAGTCAGTGATTTGAGTCTCAGAACCGGACCTTGATCTCCTGCCTCCCTTCCTCTGTGACACTCAGAGGGACAATGAGCCTCTCTTCCCATTCCCAGGCTGCATGGGCTCCGGGATGGCAGGAATTGCTAGTGGGTGGTGGTGCTGGTGATGGTGTCATGGAATAACAGCCAGTGCTCCATGGAGACATGAACTTGTCCCAGGGACTAAGGAATAGGCTATCTGCAGGCTTGGGGACGGAGGCAAGCTGGTCCCACATGGAAAGGAGGAAGCAGATGTGTGGGTGAGGTGGGGACTGGGTCTGAAGCCAGGCTGGCCCTAGCCCTTCCCTGGGCAGACACTTTTCTGCCTTGTCCCTCTGTAAAATGAGGAGCCATTCGTTCCTTCTTCTGCCACGGGCTATTTTATTCATTCATTTGTTGCCAGATCATTCCTTTATTTTTTCATTATCCATTAATTAGTTTATTGGTTAGTCATCTCAGTAATCTACCCATCTGGTCTTCTATGCAGTCCTTAGCTCACCCAGCCCACACTGCACAGACATGTGAGATACAAGTGTAGTCCTCCAGGGCTCTAAAGCCAACAAGGAAGAAGGGGTGAGACTGCAGGTGCATGAAGCACTAGCCAGGGCAGTGTTCGCTGGGCACCTCCATGAGTCCCCAGGGGAGGGCTCTCAGAGAATGGAAGTCTTGAAAACACCAAAGGAGTCCCATAAACCTTCATAGTGGTAGACCTGGGTCCTGAGATTAGGTCCCATTGTGTCACATGGCTTCTGTGACTTTGAGCACATTCTTTCCCTTTCTGAGCCTCAGTTTCCTCAACCCTAAAATGGGGTACTTTCTGTGAATCTCTCATGGGTTGTTGGGAGTGATATCAAGACAGTGTATGACATGTCTCCCCGTCTTGGCCAGGCATGTGGTGGGAGCTCAGTATGTACCCACTGAGTTATAAGGATTGCTGATTACTGTCCTAGGCCCTGCCATGATTTTGAGAATGGCGATGGTGGTTTCAGAATGAGGCACATGACCTGGGCACCCTGCAAGCCCTGGTCTGCTTTGTCATTCCCCTGCTGAAACTCTTCTAATGTTTCCTAGACATTTAGAAGACAAAATATCCAAAGTACTTTCTGGATCTACAAGGCCCTTAATAGTCCAGGCTCTGCCCACCTCTCAACCTTGGCTCCCCGCATCCCATCGCCACCTCCAGCCACACACTAGTTTCGTTCCGCACCTTGAATTCACAAAGCCTGGTGGCAGGGCCTTTGCACATTTCCCCACCAGGACAGCTTTTCCCTGAGTGTTTACATGACTGGCACCTTCTTGTTTCACAGGTTTCTACTTGAATGTTACCTCCTCAGAGGGTCTGCTTGGATCACTTGCTCTAAAATAGCTTCCTACTCTCACTCTCTCACATCAGCCGTTTTTTCTTTTCTCTTGTGGCTCTCACCAGTATCTGAAACCCTCTCATGTATTTATTCACACTTCTTGCCTGTCTACACCACTAGAACATGCTGAAGTGCCATGCGTGTGAGTGAGCAGGTGGTTCTGGTGTGGCGTGGCTGGGGCTTTTGTAGAGGTGAGGAAATGCTAGGAAGTCCAGGTGTGGCAGTGCATTGCCTGGGAGATAAAGTTACACCGAGGGCTGTCTTCTCCTTCTCCCTCCGGGAGACTCAGGGCTGTTGTTAGGAAATAATGAGATGATTAAATCATGGAATCTAAGAATCCAAGTCTCTTCCAATCTCAGAGCTTTAGCATCTGAGAAGCTTTCCAGCTCAGAACCTTTGACACTTGGAATCTTAGCATGATAGCATGATCCAGTCTTAGGTTTAGAATCATACAAAGTGGACTTTCACTGCCTTATTTAGCATCACAGAGTGCTCAATTTGTGCCACGCCATGTTCTAAAAGCCTTTATAAATATTAACATAGTTACAGGTGAGGAAGCTGAGGCACAGAGATACTTAGGTATCATGGAGCAGTTGCTAGGATTTGAACCTAGCACTCTGGGACTCCTTAGAATCCCTCAACTGTTGAGGGGAAGCCCAACCTCACTTGACCCTTGCACAGAGCAGGAATCCCTTTCCCACACCCTTGTCAAAAGGGCCTCTGGTCTGTGCTTAAACCCCCCTCCAGTGAGCTCCCTCCTAACCAGCCACCTAGCTTCCTGTTGTCAGAAAGTTCTCATCGCTAGTAAGATTTTCTTCTTTACAATGTGTAAAGTGCTGCACCTCCCTTGTGTGTAACGCCTGGGAAGTGATGTTAGTGTCATGGTTTCCCAGTGCCTTTGACCTTGTGGATTCCTGGTTTCAGTAGCCTCTTTCTTCCCACTGGGTTGTAGGAAGAAAGGCAGACAGCCTCAGTGCATTGTTGAATGTAAGAATGAATGAATTGATGCACAAAGACCACATGAACCCTCAGGATTTCTGAGTTCCTCTCTCTCTAGCCTGGTGCTCGGCACTCATCCGGGGTAATTGGTCAGGCTTGGTGTACTCAGGAAAAGGAGACACTGTTATCTCTCCAATAAAGTGTGTATCTGATGACATTTATACGTGCAATTCTTGGAGAATCATGTGAGGTCTAAAATCATGCACTATTAGGAGTGAGGTGGATGTCCCAGATTATCTAGCCAAACTTCGTTCTACCCGTTGGGGAAATTGAAGTAGGAAGGGAGAGGAGCAGGCCTTGTCCAAGGCCATGTGCATCTCTGTCTGCTCCCCAGAGGCCAACAGGCTGCCACAGTATCTGCTTTGGGGTTCAAAGGCAGGGGAAAGCACTCGATGGGACAGCTGCTCCTTCTCTAGTGGAGAAGCAACCCCTGTACAATGGGGGCAACATTTTTGGATGCACAGGGTGCACCTGGCACTTGGGGGGAGATTGAGGAAGCCAGCTGCGTTGAGAGTGGGTTGGGGCCATGGTGATGGGGATGGCTTTCTAGAACCGGGGCTGGAACTAGGCTTTGGAGGTGGCTGGAATTTGGGGGAAGTGGCTGAATAGTGTCTTTAGTGGATAAGGTGTGTAGGGAAGGCTGAGGAATCTGACTTTGGGGACTAAGAGGTCCTGCTTTGTTCCCTGCCTCATCCATGTGGCCACAAGGATACCGTTGGTGGGGTCTCCACCATCTGGGTCCCTTTCTGAACTTTGGGCAAAGGCTTTAGGATTCTTTTTTTTTTTTTTTTTTTTTTTGAGATGAAATCTCGCTCTGTTGCCCAGGCTGGAGTGCAGTAGCGCGATCTCTGCTCACTGTAAGCTCCGCCTCCCAGGTTCATGCCTTTCTCCTGCCTCAACCTCCCGAGTAGCTGGGACTACAGGCGCTCGCCACCACACCCAGCTAATTTTTTTTTGTATTTTTAGTAGAGACGGGGTTTCACCGTAGTTAGCCAGGATGGTCTCGATCTCCTGACCTCGTGATCCACCCGCCTCGGCCTCCCAAAGTGCTGGGATTACAGGTGTGAGCCACCACGCCCGGCCAGCTTTAGGATTCTTAAGGGAACAGTCTAGGCAGCCATTCCAGGTTCTACGGCTCTGTGGGGGTGCACCTGCCTGAGAGGGGGCACAACCCTTCAACACACTCAAATACATTCATACATATTCACACTATTGGCTTTTCCATGACCACCTCGACCCTACCTCCTGCACCATCCTTGCCAATGTGGAGCACTCCTCTGCTATTTCAGAAATACCACCACAGATGTCCTAAACTGGACCCCTAGGAGCCAGGAGTTCAGGAAGCATGTCTGCTGGAGTGTGCATGCACACACGGTACACACATCACACAGGAGCACATGCATGCTCTCTTGCCACTGGTAGGACCACATACCAAAGTGCACTCTCCTGGGAAACAGCACTCAGCCACATGCTTGATATCTGCACATTCTCCCACACGCATGGTGTTCATCTGAACACAGCTCTGCTCACTCAGGCCTCCTTGTGCACACGTGTGTTTTTACATGTAGATGAGTCTTGCATGCGCACACTCGTTTACACTTGAGATAAGATAGCCTCAAATTCTAGGCCTTGCGCAGCATGTCTCATACACACCCTTGCGCTCACGCCTGCACCCACACCTGGCCTAGATCCGCTGGAAATGGTGGAGCCGGCAGCTCATTTCCATCTCCTGCCTTCATTCACTAGTATTTCTTGAGCATTTACTATATCCAGGCCTTGTGCTAGATGCTGGGGATAGTGGGGAGGAAAACTGATGTATATAGGTCCCTGCCCTAGCGGAGGTAGACAGGCACTGTAAAAAAGATCACACAAATGATGATGATGATTTTTTTTTTTTTTGAGATGGAGTCTCTGTCACCCAGGCTGGACTGCAGTGCACAGTCTTGGCTCACTGCAACCTCCACCTCCCAGGCTTAAGCAATTCTCCTGCCTCAGCCTCCAGAGTAGCTGGGATTATAGGCGTGTGCCACCATACCCGGCTAATTTTTGTATTTTTAGTAGAGATGGGGTTTTGCCATGTTGGTCAAGCTGGTGTCAAACTCCTGACCTCAGGTGATCACCCACCTCAGCCTCCCAAAGTGCTGGGATAACATGCATGAGCCACGGTGCCTGGCCACATGATGATTAAGATTAGAGATTTTGGTCACTGTGATGACTGATGATGGGGGAGAGGCAGAGGGAATGGCCTGGGTGGAGGCCCCAAGGTGAGAAATCCAGGGACAAGGAGAAGGTGGTGGCACTGGGACCTAGGGAAGGTGCAGGGGATGAGGCAGCAGGTGAGGCTGAGTCTGGTGGGGCCTGTAGCCAGTCTTCCCTGGCCTGTTCCCCGAGAGCCATTTGTCCACCCCATACCCTCCCCACTCCTTTCTCTCCCCAGCCCAGCCCAGCCCTCCCTTTGCTGCTGTGGCCCGCTTGGGGCCCGTTCTGTCTGCTGGCCTGCACCCCAGCTGGAGGCCTATTTGGCCTGCCCCACAGGCTGCCTGCCCTGGAGGTCCTGGGATATAGCAGGGAAGCAGGCTTGACTACCTGCCAGGGGTTCCCTGTCCAGGACCCCTGAGACCTGTCTCAGAAGCTCCTGGGGGCCGGGCCAGAGCCAGGGCCCAGCAGTTGGCTTTCCTGTTTTCAGTGAATCTCAGACCTGGATCTTTGCCAGTCAAAAGAATGGTCCCTGTGGGTCCTGAAGGCTGCCCAGAGCTACTGCCACTCCCCACCCCCCAGAAGGCATCACTGGCTGGTCAGATTTCCATGTGGGTCTTTGGAATGTTGGGAAAAACTCCCTTAGGCCTTGGAGAACCTAGCAACAGCAACGGCAGCTGACTGTTCAGGAGTCCTCACTGTGTGTCAGGCAGTGTTCGAAAGATTTTATCCATATTAGCTCACTTAGTCCTCCGTACAACCCATGGAGATACCATGATCATCCCCAGTTTACAGATGAGAAAATTGAGGCTTGGAGATGTTGGTAACAATCCCAAGGGCCTGGGCTGGGACTATCTGCCTCCAGAATCCAGACTTTTAACCCTCGAGCTGTCACATTCCCCTTTAAGGGTCCAGGAGCCCAGGCTATGATTTGGTTGAACCCCTTCACCTTACAGAGGCAGAAAAAGAGGCCCAGAGAGAAAATGGACTTGCCAGAGTGTTCTGTTACCTCTGCCTGCACCAGATGCATGGCCTTGGGCAGGTTAGTTACCTCTCTGAGCCTCATTCCTGACCCCAAAGAAGTGATGACCAGAGAAGCTTGGAGGACACATGGGGACTGAAATTGAGAAAGGACCCGGGGTGAGGGCTTCTTAAGTCTCCTGATACTTGCTTTATAAGTCATTAAGCTGTTTGTTCATGTTCTAAGCATCTTTCTGAATATATGTTATATTTCAAAACACTCACAGCATCTACCTCATGGGGTCGTTAGGAGCCAGAGTGAGAAATGCTTGTAAAGTATCTTAAGGTGCCTGGCATGGAGGAAGCAACTATTATTATTACCATCATTTCATACCAGCAGAAGGGATAGGAGCTGGGGGTCCCCAGGAGAAACAGAAGTAGGGAGAGGGATGTGTTCCAAGCCTGTAGAACATTCTCTCAGAACTGAGAGGGTGTCATGGCCCCTTCCCTAGATAAGGGCACTGAGGCTACTAGAGAAGGTCAACCACCCTGGGTGTCTCTGGGTAGCTAGAGGTGGGAATGGGGGGCCGAGAGGGTGAGGGTGTTGGGGAGGGGGAGGGACAGTGAGGAGAAGGGGCAGGCTCCCAGCTCCCACTGACCTGGGCACAGACAGCAAACCCTCCCGCTCTGATCAACCCTGCCGTCACAATGAAAACAGCCCTTCCCAGCCCCATGGGGCTGCGGAAACCCAGCCTAATTGGATCCAGGACCCTGGGAGCCTCTTTGCTTCCAGGGAAGGAAGTTCCCAGGAGTGTGTTTCTGGGGCTGGCCAGGCCTAGCCAAGGTCTCGAGGGTGGGGTGGGGTGCAGCATCTGCGGCTCAGGGTTCTAGCTGCATGGAGTGGCAGAGGGCAGAGGGGCCATGGGAGGCAAACTTCGAGCATGTCTCAGGAGCCTGAAAGAGGGGAAGCCTCAGTTTCCCTCTCCTAGACCATCTGCTTATCCCCTCCAGGCCATCCTTCTGGCCCCATAACAGCTTGTCCATTGAAGACCTTGGCCGTGGCCCTCTCTTGCTCAGGGACCTCCCACGTCCCCCTCCATGTTCTTTCACCAGAGCACCTTAGCCTGGAACTCTAGTCCTTTACGAATGGCTCCAGCCACCCCACCCTTCTTCCCTTGTGAATTCCTGCGCTATACCCCTGACCCACGTGATGCCGTGTGCTTTCCTGCCTCGGGGCCTTTGCACGTGCAGTTCTTGCCACCTGCCATGCTCTCCTCTGGCATCTCCCTCTTGCAATTTCCCCTTCCCCCTTCAGTAAGTCCCACCTGCCTGAAGTCTGTTCTTCCCACAGTGAGATGAGTTCACCCTCCTGAGGATGCTGCCACTACCCTCCCTTCCCTCCCAGCCCGACTGCAGCAGTAGCTGTTGCCCCTCTCTGGGGACAGGGATTATGTTTGAGAAACCTTTGCTGTCCCAGGGAGTTAACAGTTTTCCAGCCTCTGCACACGCTGCCCTTCTGCCGCAATGGCTCTCCTGGTAAACTCCCACGTCTTTATGGCTCACATGGAAAAACCCCTCCTCATCAATGCCCTCAGTGAACATCTGTTGAATACCCAGTGTATACTAGACACTTGAGGCCCTACTGCATGGCTGGCGCTGGGCTCTGGGGCTGCAGCAGTGATGGCTGATGGGGAGACAGGCCTAAGGCATATTTAGAGGCATGGTATTAATACAAAGGTGGGACAGGGAGAAGGCAGAGGACCATGGGAATGTATACCAGGGTAGCCCAATTCCTATGTGGGAAACATCAAAAGTGACCTTTAAGTTGAGACAGGAGTGGAGACCTGGGTGAGCTGTAGGGCTATGCTGGGGTAGGGGTTGTAACTAAGAACCAGACCAAGCCCTGCTTTTGGGGAGCCCACAGTCTACTTGAGGGACTGGACAAATAACCAGATAACCAGACAGTTCCCCAAGGCAGTGCCAGCTGAGCAGAGTTTTGAAGGCAGGGTTCCAGCTGGGAGGTATGGCCCCCAGGTGGAGGGGCTCAGCCTGTGCAGAGCCGTGGCGCATCAGGTCACCTTGTTCTGGGGGCCCTGATGCTGGAGGGATGGTGCCAAGGGGCACACCTGGTGAGATGAGTGTGGCCAGGGGACCTTCTTGGTGAAAGCCTGAGCATCAGACTGTGGAGTTTGAACTGTACCCCAAAAATGATGGGAATCCAAGAAGGATTTCAAGCGGTAGACTTAGTGCCCCGGGCAGGCTCTCCTTCAGCTTGGTCCTCCCTGCTGGGGCCCCGGATGGGACCAGGAGTCCCTTCGTGTCTGCTCTCCCCCACCCACTGCTGTCATGGGTGGGGCTGGAGGCTTTTGCTGTGGGACTTTGAGCAGGCCCCTGTCCCTCCCTGAGCCCCACTCTCCTGGGTAAACTTGCAGGGCCTTAGGCCAGAATCCTATGTGGGGCTGTGGGCTGGAGTTTGGAGTATCTTGCTTTGTCATACCTTGCTTAACTTTTGGTTTTATTAAAAATATTCCCTTAAAAAGTCACATAACAATACTCTTCCAGGCCTATTGTCTCATTAGCTGTGACATGGAGAAAAATTAGAAAACAGGGATATGAAATAAGTAAAAACCCACCTCATCTCTGCCCCTGCTCCAAGCCAGAAACATCACCACTGTTAGCCTTTTGGTGTTTCTTCCCCTCTTTTCTCTCAGCACCCAGTTTTCATATAGATATCCTTGCTCTATCTATACATGCAGTTTTAAAAAAAATCTTCCCATTTTCCCCCTATCACAAGTGTTTTTTTAAATGACTGCAGAGTGGTTTTAATCCTTCCTTTTAATGGATCCAGTGTCAGGGTGGAGAGGATGGGCTTTAGGGCCTGATTGTCTGTATTCAAATCCTACACTTAACTGCTTGACTTTGGGCAAATTTGCTGATCTCTCTGTGCCTTCAGTTCCTGACAGGCCAATGTGAGTGTTAAATGAGTCATTACAAGGCCAGTAACATTAGCTGTTATTAACGACCATAGACTGTGTCACCAAGTAACATGACTTACACAGAACCTATTTAAAATTTTGGCTGTTTCAGGTTTTTGCTGTTGTAAAAAACCACTGATGCAAACAGCTTTGTACATATAACTTTTTCTCTATTTTTCTAGGGATGGATGACCAAGAATGGGATCACTAGGCCAGGAAGTTTGGACGTTTTTAGAGCTCTTGACAAATTCATGCCAGATTGTTTTCAGAAATGATTGTTACAATTTACACTCCCACCAATAATACATGAGCGTGCCAATTTCACCATACCCTCACCAGTATTGGGTGTTAGCATTTTCTTATTTCTTACTGCTATTTTGATAGGTTAAACTCATTGAATTTTCACTGCTATGGAAGCAGAATCATTTTCTGTGTTTATTAGCTGTTAACATCCTTTTTGGATCGGCTAGTCTTTAGAGAACACACATAGCCCCTTCTGGGGTCAATTAGGAAGACAGGACTTAGATACAGGAAATAGTGAACAGTGTAACGGAGAGGGACAGCACAGTGCCAGAGTGGGTGGAGGGGACTCGGAGGAGGGGGAGGGGGCTTCCTTCTATCCAGGCCACAGCCCTTTCAGTTCCCCCCACCTGATTATTAAGTAATTGATTAATTAATCCAAACCTTTGTCAGATACTGTGCAGGGTTTAAAAGATAAATGATTCAGCCATGATCCCTCCCCAACGGAGCGCATGTCTGGCAGCAGAGATGGATGAGCAAACAGACAGAACATGGGGTGAGAGAGGTTCTGATGATGGAAATGCAGGGTACAAAGGGAGCAGTGAGGAGAGCACGCAGTGCAGCCCGGGCATGGAGGCAGAGTAGTCCCCGATTGCTTCCAGGAAGAGGTGGCCTGTAAGCTGTGGCCTGAGGGATGCATTGGAATTCACTAGTGAAATGGGGAGGGCAGAGAATACCAGGGAGAGGATGCAGCCTGTGGAAGGTGAGAAGGGAAGCAGAGCCCTGGGGGAACTGGGAGATGCTCAGTCTGGCTGTGCAGTGCAAAGTGGAACAGCCAGAGAGATCGGCAGGGGCCGCACACGTAAGGCTTAAGCAATCCAGACATTGTCTGGAGGGAAGTAGGGAGCTATGGAGGGTCCTAAGAAGGGCAGGGTTGGGATCTTTTATTTTATTAAAATTACAGTGACTGCAGTAATGGAGTGGAGGATGGAGGAGGGGGGGAACCTGTGAGGAGGCTCTTACAATAGCTGAGGCCAGAGCTGAAGGGGGCCTGTATCAGGGCAGGGGAGGTGGTGCAGACCCTCTTCTCTCCCCACCCTGTAGGATCCTAATCAGCTTCATGGTGCAGATGGAATGCCACCTCTTCCAGGTAGCCCTTCCTGACACCCACCCTCCAAGTCATGCGTGCTTTGAGGCTGGGGCTGTGCAGGGCCTGGCGTGCAACAGTCAACTGCCTGCCCACCAGCAGCTGACGCTGACCTCCCACTGCCCCATGCCTCTGGACCCTCCATCTGTTCCCCGCACTGGGCTACCAACTACTTTCGTTCATTTTTTAAGAATAAATGTATTGTTTTTGTTAAGAAACGGAACAGCATTACAGAGAATTTGGAAATCAGAGAAACAAAGACAAAGACCAAGATTGGCCCCAGCTGCCTCCTGCCTTGCTCCCAGCCTCCCTCTGGGTGTGGCTCCCTGAAGCTTTCTTTTTCTGACGCAGGTTTTTATTTTTGCCTCCTTTGTAATCATAGTATCCGGACAGTTTTGGGTCCTGCTCTCTCGCATTTGCTTTGTGAGGAGCTAGTTCCCATGTGGCCATGGGGTCTGGGCAAAGTCTCTTCTTTTTAAAGACAGGTTCTCACTCTGTCACCCAGGCTTGAGTGCAGTGGTGTGATCATGGCTCACTGCAGCCTCAAACTCCTGGGCTTAAGCGATTCTCCTGCCTCAGCCTCCCAAAGTGCTGGGATTATAGGCATGAACCATGCCCAGCCCAGCCAAGCAAATCTCACTTTTTAATGTCTGTGTGTTGGGCTGGGGCAGGAGGTGGGGGGTGGCCATAAGTTGCTTTACTGAACCCCTCTGCCTTGCAGTGGGTGAGTCTCGTGACATTCCCCCTGGGCTGCCTGTCCTCTTTGTGTCCATTTGTCTAGGTCTGAAAGTCTCCAGGTGGCAGGGCCTGGCACCTGATGTACCCCTTCCTCAGTACCCCCTCCCTCAGTTCCCCTCTGTGGAACTTGCTGGGCTGGTCTCAGAGACACCCTTCTGGGACAGGGTGATAAACAGACCCAGTTTCAAGTTCAGACTCAGCTCTGTGACCTAAGGCAACTTGCTTAACCTCTCTGGACCTCAATTTCCTCAGCTGTACAATAGGTCTATTGTGAGAGTAAAATAATGGCTATAAAATATCCTGACACAGTCCCCAGTCCATTGGAAGTGGCCACCTTGGGCTAGAGGCTGGCAGAAATGAATGAGCACCAACCCTACTTGTGAAGAGTTTGAAGTCTGGTGGGGAGGACACCCGGGAAAATATAACTGCCCTGGAGTGCAGTTGGCCCTGTAGTGCTGGCTCAGTGCTGGGCATCCTAACTCCATCACTTACTAGCTGTGTGATTTGGGGCAAGTTGGTCGATCTCTCTGTGCTGCACTTTCTTCTGTTAATTGTGCATCTCACAGAGTCATTGGGAAGATTCAGTAACATGAATCATGACATATTCAACACATAGATGTTAAAATCAATGGTAGCTGGCACTTTATTACTATTATTATTGTTATTATTGTTATTGTTATTCCCATATACAAGGTGCTGTTGGGAACACAGAGGAAGTGACTGGCTGGGGGTTCAGGGAAAGCTCCGTAGAAGAGGGAACACTTGAGCTGGGTCTTGAAGGATGAGTAGAAGTTCACCAAGTGGGAAAGGACACTCTAGGTAAGGAGCTTGTGATTCCAGGTTGCACTCTGTCAATGAGGGTTTGTTCTTTGGGGGATTAAAGCATTGTGTTCTTCCCTGAGTGCCCCTACTGCCCCGCTCTGGGTCTGCCCTGGGGGAGGTGTGTGCTTACCCTCCTGTAGCGGCCTCCTGTGTCGTGGTGGCTGTGGGTTCCTCCTCACGGCAGCTGCTGGGTCCCCATCAGTCCATGTTTGGGGCCACAGGTCTGTATCTGTCATGTGTGTCTGGGTTTGGTGCTGTCTGTCCGCATGTTCCTATGGCTGTGTTTGTCAGCATTGGTATACAGTGGGCCCCCTGGGCTCCACTGTGGGGGGTACTTTGCATGCTTCCTTGGCTTCCAGCTCCAGGCCTCTTAGGCCGCCCTCCTCCCTGGCCCAGGCGCAGCCCCTGCCTCTCTGCTCTGCTCCCCAGGGGCTTCCTGCTGCCTCTTTTCCTGGCCTTTCTAGTCCGCTCTACACTAGGCACTCAGAGGGGCCTTTCTCAACCACAGATTCTGTCCCATCACCTATTGCTTCAAGTCTAGCCTTCAGGCCTAGGAATCAGGGAGCAGCCTTTTAGGTCTGGCCCCAGCTGCTGGTTCCAGCCTCATCTCCCATCTGCCAGGCAACACCGAACATTCGTGGCTCCCCTCACACACTGTTGGGCTCCTCGCCTGGGGGGCCTTTGCTCAAGCTGTTGCTTCTGCTGGGAATGCTCCCTCCCCTCCTCTGCCTAGCTAACTCCCACTCATCCTTTAAGACCCAAGGCAGGCATCACCTCCCCTGGGAAGTCCTCCCTGATCCTCTCCAGGCTGGGTCAGGTCCCTGGCTCTGGGCTGCTAATCCCTTCCATGGGGGGTAGGAGCAAGTGCCTTGCCCAAGATCACACAGCTGGTGAGTTGGAGTCAAGATTGGGACCCGGGTATGTTGGGCTGCAAACAGAGCGGGCTGTTCCACAGTCCCGGTGAGGCAACAGTGGCTGGGACTGTTGGAGAAGAGTGGGTGGGCTTGAGAGAGACTTTGGAACTGGAATCCTGAAGACATGGCTGAGATGGGTCTGAGGTGGGTGGGGAGGGAGGGCAAGTGTGGTAGATCACTGTGTGTCTGCAGGAGCATCTGGGCAGATGTGCGGTAGATCACTGTGTGTCTGCAGGAGCATCTGGGCAGATGTGCGGTAGATCACTGCGTGTCTGCAGGAGCACCCGGGCAGGTGTGCGGTAGACTGTGTATATGGAGCATCTGGGCAGGTGCCAGACTGTGTGTTCGCAGGAGCACCTGGGCAGGTGTGCGATTCACTGTGTGTCTGCGTTATTAACACCCGGCAGCGGCAGATCACCGTGTGTCTGCAGGATATCTGGGGCAGGTGTGCGCAGATCACTGTGTATCTGCGGAGCATCTGGCAGATGTGTGTGACCATCGTGTCTGCAGGAGCGTCTGGGCAGGTGTGTGGTAGATCACTGTGTGTCTGCAGGAGCATCTGGGCAGATGGGGATGTCCCACTGTGAGGGGGGGATGACCAGACCAGGTGCATGGCATAGGGAAAGACCAAGTCCAGCTCAGGCCCGCAGAGTCTGAGCAGCCCAGGAGTCGGCCAAAGGGACTGTCAGGGAGAGGCCTAGCTGCAGGTGGGGACTTCGGGCTTGGCTGGTCTTTAGATTCTAAAATGGTTGGGCCACCCAGGAACTGAGGCTGGTGGGAGAGAGGGAGCTCCCACTCTATCCTGAGGAGCTGAATTGGTGGGGAAGAGAGGCTAGGGACTATAAAGGAGGCTGAGAAAGTGAGGAGCCAGGTGTCATGGCACACAGGCCTTCTCCGAGGGGCCAGGTGGAAGGGAGGCCATGGAGGACAGGACTGGAATGTGTCCCATAAGCTTTGACCTCAGGGCAGCTACTGTGCTGTGTAGGTGGTCTCATAGGTCGGAGTTCTTTGCAGAAGCTTGTGGGCCACTTGTCTGCTTCCTCCACTTAGCTTGGGGCTCGGGGAGGGCCGAGTTCTTTCCAGTTGGCTAAGGCTCCCCAGCACTGGTCCCAGTTTGGCCCAGAGGATTTGTCCAGTATGAATGGATGGACAGATTGATAGATGGGCCAGCTGCCATCAGCAGGCCGTATTTTGGAAGGGGTGTTTCATTCATCCGTCCATCCGCTGTTTTTCACCTTTTAGAATAAGAGAAACAAAATGACATTTGCTCCCCTGCGAGGATCAGCCCTGTGTCTTGGGGCTGACAGTAGAGAGTCTTGGCTTTTGTCGTGCTTGAGGCCTGGCCACCAGCGTGTTTCCTCTGCCCATTCTAGCATGCACACTCAACCCCCGGGTGGCTGCTCTGTCTCCACCCCCAGCCCTCACCAGGTCCTCAGATAGTCACCTCCGTGTCACTGCTCCCCTGGCCCAGCATGCTTCCTGCCGCCTTCTCACCACCAGCATTCCAACCCAACATCTTAGCGTGGCATTCAGTGCCCTGTGTCTCCCCACCTCTCTGCTCTGCAGCTCTCTTTAGTGCCTGTGGGTGCTGTTCACTATCCCAAGCCTGCCTTGTGCTTTCACATCTCCACGCCTTTGCTCAAGCTGTGACCTCTTCCAAGAATGTCCTTCTGCCTTGTCCCTCTGTCCTGAACACACATCTGACCATATGTCTTTCTGGCTTCAAGCCCCTCCCTTAGGCAAGATCTGAATGGCTTGGCCTGGCCCTGGCTACCTTCCTCCCTCACCTCTCGCCAGGGCCCACCCTCTTGTCCAGGTCCCAGGGCTGCACAGGGGATACCCACCTCAAAGGCATGTTGGGAGTCTCACATGAGATGCAATGCGTGTGACACGCAGGAAGAGCTCAGGAAATGTTTGGCCCCTGCCCTGTCTTCCCTGTGCCTGTCACATAGTAGGTGGACACCAGGACTAGGGTCACTGACTGAATCATTACTTAGAACCAGCCAGAAAATGATGCAGAGAAATCAGGCAGAGGTGGTGTGGATCAGATGAAGTGATCTGGGGCCCAACTAGGGTGAGGGGTGGCCCCTGCCTGACCAGGGGTCTGATAAGTGGCAGAGAGGATGTTCTATGCCAGCTGTGGTACCCTGGGCAAGGCCCCCTCTTCCCATGGCCCCCTGACCAGTGTAGTGGCTCTGAACTTGGCACTGAACTGAACTGAAGAGGAGGAAAAGACGGATCTCCTAGAACTGTCTGAGAAGCAGCGAGGTGCAGTGGGCAGAGTCCTGGGCCAGGGCCGGAGTGAGGCAAGGTAGCCTGTTTCACCCCATTTTACAGAGGAGGAAACCTGAGGCTTAGAGAGCTAGCATCTAGCATCACAGCACCGTGCTGCTTCCTGTTTCTCATGCATGTGGCCTGAGCAAGGTGCCTCCCTCCTGGTGCCCTCGTTTCTTCCTCCGTGAAATGAGAGTGAAAATTCTTCCTTGCTTGCCATCCTCCTGAGGTTCTAATGAGAATGCTGGTGGGCACAGAAGAGCTTTGTAAACTGTGAGCAGTGCTAGATAATTGTATGGGATTGTCTTTAAAATCATTCTGATTATTATTACTTCATTTATTCATTTCATTATGCAACTCACATTATTGATAACCTTTGGGCCTCGGTGCTGGGGATAACCAGATGAACAAGACAGGTGTATCCAATGTCCATGCTCCCTGCCCGTAGCCGTGGAGCCTCTTTACCCTGGCTTTACATCTCAGTCGCCTCCATATTTCTCCCTGTGGACAACAGCAGGGTTGGGACAGGTCCTGAGACTGCTGTGTGAGCAGGTGCTCACCTGTGGGGTCGCAGCCATGTCATCCTAAGGTAGGGCTTATTCACAAGCCTGTGGTCAGGATGCTTTGTCATTCCCCTGAATAGGTAAGGGACTGATGAACTAGACTTTGGAGTCAGGCGGATTAGAGTGGGAATCTCAGTTCTCTGCTTACTTGCTGTGTGACCTTGAATAAGTCACTCCACCTCTCTGAATTCAGTGTCCTGAGTTGTAAAATGGGAATGATAAGAGTACCTACCTGCCTTTCAGTGTCATTGTGCCTGGCACAAGAGAGACACTTGGTAACTTGCAGCCTCCTCACTGTAATTATTGTTTTGAGTTTGTTCTGGGAAAGGAGAAGTCCCAGGGGTCTGGAGCATTCAGGGAGAACTCCAGGCAGGAAGTACTTCTTGTGTTGGGCTGTAAGGAATGGGTGGGCAGAGGGAAGGGCATCTTGGTGCCTGTGGGTGGAGGAGCAGGAGGGCTGATGGAAGGCAGGAGCTGCCCCAGCCACCTCAGGAGGGTGCTCCGACCCAAACTGGCCCTCAGGCTGGGAGTGAGGGGTAAGGACGTTTGCCTATAGATACTGAGCCATTTGCATATGGGCATTTGCTCTACCAAAGACTAGGGTTTGCAAAGCAAATTCCCCAGAGGAACCAGCTTGAGCAAATCTGATTTCTAGTTTTGACTGTGGCACCTTCGCCTTGTGGCCTTGGACAGGTTTCCTCCTTCCCTTCTCTCTGAGCCTCAGTTTCTTCACTGATAAAATGGTATAATAATACCTCTTGTGCCTACTTTCAAGTAAAGATCACAAGAGATAATTCATCTAAAATTTCTTTCTTAAAATATTGAGATTAGATCGTGTCCTTATCGAGGGTTTTCTCTCGAAACCTTATAGCTACCATTCCAATAGGGGCTTTTCACGCTCATAGGATGAGGAAAAGAGGTTGAAAGTGCTTCATTTTGGTCTTTCCTGTCAAAATAAACAATTTCATTTAAGCAACGATACCAGGTAGGCAAGTGATTTCCATAAGAGAGAGAGAAGAGAAACTTGACAGGGAGCAAGGCTTAATGGAAACCCTCTGTGAGACATGGTCCCTGTAAGTCACTTCTTGACTTACTCTAGGGTCGCAGGAAGACAAACCTTCTGGAAGACTGAGATAGCCCTGAAGGCCCATCCTTCATACTGCCCTGGTTGAAAAGGCCTTCTAACCGCACAGGCCTGCCATGGAACTTGCCAGAGGTGAGGGCCACCAGTCTGTCACACACTTTTACCAAAGAGCCCCAGACTGCCCTAGCTTCAGGCCTCTTCGGCCCCTCCGTGACCACAGCGTTCTCATCCACATCGTCGTGGGCCAGGTGTTGCACGTGGCATTGAACAACCACACGTGGCCTGTTTCTTGAAGATAACCTTCCAGAAGTACAGTTTCTTGAGTCAAAAGGCAATAATCATTTGGGTCACTGTAAATTGTCCTGCCAGACTGCCCCTCAGAAAGGCTATATCTGGTGACCCCATGTTGCCCCCTGATTTTGAGAAGGATGTCTGTACTCAAAGGGACAGGGGGCAGAAGGGCAGGGATCAGGGATGGGCATTTACAAATTTGCTCCAGTCTGCCCCAGTTTGTCTCTGGACTTGGGGGCCCTTCTGTGTGGAACGCATGGGGTTGGCACAGTAGCCTGGGGCCCTCCTGGGGGATGGAGATTGGTTGGCCAGCATTGGGGTGACAGGGGTGGGAGCTGGTCGAGAGTACTCCAGTCTGGATGTGACGTTTGCCCTGTGGGGCCCACTAAGCGGGGGGTGTCACTCAATTCCAGGTTTTTCAGCCTGGAGATGTGACTCCCTGGGCCAGGTGGGAGGCCTGCTGTGCTGTGAAGCGGGGGGACCCATGGGGACATGGATCCCAGACACTGGCCCCGACTTGAGTGGGCGCAGCTAAGGGGTGCTCGCCCCAGTCTGTGGGGAGGGCTCTCTTCCCGGTGACAGTCGCTCTCTTCCCGCAGGATGGCCGAGCCTCGATTTAACAACCCCTACTTCTGGCCCCCTCCTCCCACCATGCCCAGCCAGGTAAGACTGACGTCGCCCCTCCGGATGCCCTACCCTCCTTGGAGCTGCTTCGCTTCGCCCTGGGTTTTGGCTGTGCCTTGTGGGGCGAGGGGTGAGGAGCGAGGGGCGCGGGTGGACCAGCGGGCCTGGGGAAGGCGCGGGACGCGGTCCAGACCTCCTCAGCCCGTCGTCTTACGCCCGCAGCTGGACAACCTGGTCCTGATTAACAAGATCAAGGAGCAGCTGATGGCGGAGAAGATCAGGCCGCCTCACCTGCCGCCCACGTCGGCCTCGTCGCAGCAGCCGCTGCTAGTGCCGCCGGCGCCCGCGGAGAGCAGCCAGGCCGTCATGTCGCTGCCCAAGCTGCAGCAGGTGCCGGGGCTGCATCCGCAGGCGGTGCCGCAGCCCGACGTGGCGCTGCACGCGCGGCCGGCCACCAGCACCGTCACAGGTAGGCGGCGCGGGCGGGGCCGGCGAGTGGGCGGGGCCGGGGAGGACTGGGTGGGAGGGGGCGGGCGTAGAGGGGACTTGGTGAGGATGGGACCCTGCTAGGTGAGAGCAGGGTGGGCTGGGCCTGGGGGTAGGGCGCAAAGCTTGGGGTGGCGGGGATGGCCCCGACGAGCCACAGCACCGGAGTTCCAACGACCCTGTACTGGAAGGACCCTTCTCCCCGCAGTGGACACAACAGGAGCGGGTCACTGTCCCATGGGGCTCACCAGGAAAGTTAGGTTTCCAATATAGAACTTTGGAAATCCTGAGATTCTTTGGGAACCCAGAGAACGACCAGATTTGAGGGGTAAGAGCCGAAACGCAAGGAAAAGTTGGCAGCAAACCAGGGAAATCAGGAAGAGGGAACCGCACATGCGGAGGGAGTATGTGTGTAGGAAGCAAGAGAAGGACAGACCGTCTGGGGTGGGAAGGCCTAGAATATGGTGATGATGATAGTGATGGTGGCAGCTAGCTGCAGTAGAGCGCCTGTGTCTGTTCACCAGTGTTCATTGTACTCCCAGCAGCCTGTGAGGTGTGTGCTATTGGTATTAGGTGGAACACTGGACCGTTTTGACTTAGAAAAACAGCAGTTTCATGCAGTTCACCTTAATGTCTCTATTCAACAGATGAGGAAACTGAGGCAGAGAAAGGTAAAGCCATGTGCAACCACGGTTTACAGCTAGTAAGAGGCAGAGGCCAGCAGTGTGGCTCCAGAGCCCGTGTCTTCACTCTGTTTTGATGCTCAGTTCTGCTGAGGCTTCGAGGAAGCAGAGACCAGATTAAGAAGGGCCCTGTAGGCCACAAAGCAGTTTGGACTTGACCCTTGGGCAGTGGGGAACCACTGAAGGTTTTTAAGTGGGGGAGGAAACACTCAGATATGGGTTGAGAAAACGGAGTCTGGCTGCTAGGTGGAGAAGAGGTTGTCAGGGGGTAAGCATGGAAGCAGGGAGATCTTCAGGAGTGTGGTGACCTGGGCAACGCGGTGGTAGTGGGAATAAAGAGAAGTGGACAGATCTGAGATACATTGTGGGAGACGAGAGGACAGGATGTAGGAGTGTGAGGGGAGGCAGGAGGTGAGGGAGACTCCTGGGCCACTGCCCTTGTGATGAAATCCCTGGAGAAGGAACAGGGTTGGGGAAAGATGTGAGCTAAGTCTTGGATAGGTTGAGGCTGGGGTGCCAGGGGGACATCCTGGGGTAATGTCAAGGGGCTGGAGCCACTGGAGGCTCTCCCTGGAGCCTGGTGGATAGGCTTTCTTGGGAGACCACAGTGGCTGGGCCTTTGTTCCTCCCCTGTCGCCTCTGCTGCCAGCCAGGTGATTCTGCCTCTTTCCTTCTCTCCTGCCTTTTCCCAGAGTCACCCAAGAATTACAGGGCCTGGTAAACCTATCCAGGCCCCAGCCGCACTCTGCATATCCCCTGTTACTATGATTTTATTAAATTTATTTTTTCCATTATAAAAGTAATATTAAAAAAAGTAATATAAGCATATTAAGGGAAATTTGGAAAAAAGAGAAACTAGCAACAAAAAAATCATTCATAATCCCCAGCTCCCAACCCAGCAGCTCAGAGAGGCTCTTGGTCCATTTCCTTCCTTTGCCATATTTTTTGTTTTTCAATATTCGTGTGTGTTTTGCTGAGCTTGTGGTAGGGCTGTACCCATGGTTTTAACTTGCTTTTCCTACTCACCATTCTGTCATAAACATATATATTACACTTTTTATTATAAAAGTAATACATAGTCATTGTAGAAAATTTGGAAATTGCCAATAAGCTGAAAGGAGAAAAAATAGCCTTAATCCTACTATTGTGAGAATTTTCATGTTTATAATTTATTTTATTTTGTCCTTTAACCACAGATGTTAAAAATGGATAAATTCAGCAGGTAAAAGATTCAAATAATATAGAATCAGATAGACAAAGTAGGAAAATCTCCTTTACCAAAAAATTCTTCTCTTTCCCTAGAGAGAACCACAATTAGCAGTTTGATGTGTCTCTTCTCAGATCTATTCCTGTGCGTTTACATATGCACATATATCTTGTCCAAACTACATATGTAGTTTGAGTGTGTGTTCTTTAAAATAGATGACCTCCTATGTCTGTGATTGGCTTTTTTCACCTGACAGCACATTTCGACCTTCTCTCTCTGTCACTGCATCACATCGATCTTGTTTTAGTGGCTGTGCAGTTCTCCCTAATGAGAGTGGACCACAGCTCTTTACAAAGCTCATGCTGAGGACAAACAGGTTGTGTTCAATTTTATCTGATCACAGTTTTGTATGGACTTGTATACACATCTTTGTGCTCATGTGGGAATATTTCTTTATTGTAAATTTCTAGAAGTAGAATTACTCGGCCAAAGTTATGTACATTAAAATTTGTTTAAATTAATTATTATTATTTTTTAAGAGATAGGGTCTTGTCCTGTTACCCAGGCTGGAGTGCAGTGGCGTGATTATGGCTCACTGAAGCCTCCACCTCAGGGGCTCAAGTGATCCTCCCACCCCAGCCTCCCTAGTAGCTGGGACTACAGGCACATGCCACCACACCCAGCTAATTTTTGTAATTTTTGTAATTTTTGTAGAGAGACAGGGTTTTGCCATGTTGCCCAGGCTGGTCTTCAACTTCTGGGCTCAAGCAATCCTCCTACCTCAGCCGCTTAAAGTGTTGGGATTACAAGTGTGAGCCACTGTGCTTGGCCATGTTTAAATTCTAATGACTGTTGCCAGACTACCCTTCATGAAGGCTTTGCAAATGTATGCTCCCACCACCAGTGTGTGATACAAAACATTCTCCTGCTGACTTGACATTATCTTTTTCAATGCACAAATTTTTAGCTTTTTTTTTAAAAGAAAAAAAAAAACGTAGTTAGAACCACACAATAGATACCATTTTCATCTTTTTGTCTGCTTCAGTTGATATTATAAATGTGTCTAGTCCTCTCATTTTTAAAAGAATAACTTTTACTACAGAAGTTTTTAAAGCTCTCATTGTCGAATCAAGTACAGTTAAGCTTCTTTTTTTTTAAAAAAAATTACTCCTAGTCTACCATCCATATCCCATTTTGGCACATTCTCTCCTACTTATTTTTTCTGTGCATACATATGTAGTTTGCTTAAACAAACATAACCTCCTTTTCAATGGGCAGCTGAGGCAATTAATCGCTGTTTACCGAACCCCTTCCTAATGTTGCATATTTCAGTTGCCTCTAAAATTTTGCTGTTATAAATAAGACAGCAGTGAACTTCTTTGTGCCTCAGTCTTTTTCTATAGTTTGAATTTTTCCAAAGTGCCTCTGTTATATAACTCAATTTAATCTTAAGGTGCCTAAGGCATCTTACACATGCACAAGGTCTCATTTAGTTACCCCTGGGTAGCAACTTATGAACGTTAAGGGGATGCTTGCCTGCCAAAATCACATAGCTGGGTGGGCAGCCGAGCTGGCCTCTGCAGCTCCCCTCACCCCTACCCCCACCCGCCTGTCTTCGCAGGTCTGGGGCTGTCCACCCGGACCCCGGCTGTGAGCACTTCTGAGTCGAGCGCGGGCACAGGCACGGGCACGGGTACCAGCACCCCGTCCACACCCACCACCACCAGCCAGAGCCGCCTCATCGCCTCGTCCCCCACCCTCATCTCAGGGATCACCAGCCCCCCTCTCCTGGACTCCATCAAGACAATCCAGGGCCATGGCCTGCTTGGCCCCCCCAAGTCCGAACGCGGCCGCAAAAAGATCAAGGCGGAGAACCCGGGGGGTCCGCCTGTCCTTGTAGTCCCCTACCCCATCCTGGCCTCGGGCGAGACTGCCAAGGAGGGCAAGACGTACAGGTGGGGGTCTCGGCGGGATGAGGTCCGAGTGGGCTTGGGGCTGGGGCTTGAACCAGGGCTGCTCCAGGAGCCCAGCAGTGGGGCTCAAACGGACCCTTTGGGCCGAGGGGGCAGGGCTAGGGTCCAGAGGGGCGGGGCCTTCTGGAGAGCCCCACCCACATCCCGGGTCCCGATTCGGGCAGGGCTACTGGGTAGGGTAATAGAGCTTTGGACCCTTAGGTGTGGCCCGTGCCTGGCAGCCGCCCCCACAGCCTGGGGTTGTGAGAGTCGGTTTCCTCCTCCCTTTAAGCAGTGTTCTCAACCCTGGCCACCTTAGAATCACCTGAAGAGGCCGTGCACGGTGGCTCATGCCTGTAATACCAGCACTTTGGGAGGCCAAGGTGGGTGGATCACCTACGGTCAGGAGTTTGAGACCAGCCTGGCCTGCATGGTGAAACCTCATCTGTACAAAAAATACAAAGTTAGCCGGGCCTGGTGGTGCGCCCCTGTAATCCCAGCTACTCAGGAGGCTGAGGCAAGAGAATAACTTGAACTCCGGAGGCAGAGGCTGCAGTGAGCTGAGATCGGACCACTGCACTCCAACCTGGGCGACAGAGTGAGACTCTGTCTCAAACAACAACCACCACCACCAGAATTTTAAAGAATCACCTGAAGAGCTTTCAGAAAATGCAGATGCCAGGGCTGCATCTCCAGGAATTCTGAGTTAATTTTTTGAGGGCAGAGGGTGTGGAGGGTGGGGCAGGTGTTGGTATTTCTTAGAGGCTCCCCAGATGATTCTAATGAGCAGCCTGGTTGAGAACTACTTCACGTGGTAGAGCCTCCTCCCCAGAACCATGGGATGTAGCCCTGGGCAAAGCCTCACCAGGATCAGGCCTGTCTTCCCTATGAGGTATAACCCTATGCCCCGGGCTCTGTAATGTTCCCCCAGGCAAGAGCTTCCTCCTCCAGATTTAAGGGTGCCCAGGCTGGGAGACTGTCCCCTCCCTGTCTTTTCCAGGTGGGCCTGTGCTTCTTGGGCTCCTCACAGGAAAATACTGTCCCAGGTGCAAGGTCTCTCTGATGTGGAAGAGCTCCCCTGAGATGGACAGGCTGGGAGGGTCTTCCCGCGTGTGAACCTGCCTCTTGCTCCGCAGGTGTAAGGTATGCCCGCTGACCTTTTTCACCAAGTCGGAGATGCAGATCCACTCCAAGTCGCACACAGAGGCCAAGCCCCACAAGTGCCCGCACTGCTCCAAGTCCTTTGCCAACGCCTCCTACCTGGCCCAGCACCTGCGCATCCACCTGGGCGTCAAGCCCTACCACTGCTCCTACTGTGATAAGTCCTTCCGGCAGCTCTCCCACCTCCAGCAGCACACCAGGTGAGTGACCTGCCTGCTGCCCCGCTGCAGCCCAACTCAGCACCTGTGGCCTGGCACATGGAGCCAGTGCAAGGAGGGGCAAGGACCTTCTCCAGGTGCCCATTGCCCTCAGGGTCATGGCCCTTGAGGACCTCACTGGCCTCAGCTGTTGTTACTGCACCTCATCCCCACTGTTTCTCATCTTTATGTCTTTGTACATGCTGTGTCCTTTACCAGAGACACCCTCCTCCCGCTTTTCCCTGTTTCTCTGGCCATCCCCTTGTCATTGCTCAGTCTAGCTTCCTCCAGGAAGCCCTCCCTGATTGCTCTAGCTAGGTAAGGGACCCGACCTCTGTGTCCCCACAGGGCTCTGTGCATGTCCATCATAGCAGTGGTAGGCTGTCACGCCCACATCTGTTTATCTGCCCACCTCACTCAGTCTCCTGGGAGTTCTTGAAGGCAAGAGCTCAGTCTCCTCCATTTCCACATCCCCAGTTTGTGGCATAAAATAAGCAATTATTAAATATTTTGGAATAAATATAACTGGTTTTTACAGAGCATATGATTCATCTGTTTAACAAATACTTACAGAAACTTTTACTCTATGCCAGATACTATTCTAGATGTTGAGGATACAGCAAGGAACAAAACGGATGAAAATCTCTGCCTTCATGGGGCATACAGTCTAGTTGAGTGTGTGAAAGGGAGATTCAAAGCTATAAATGCTTTAAGAAAAGTTTGTGGCTGGGCGCGGTGGCTCACGCCTATAATCCCAGCACTTTAGGAGGCTGAGGCGGGCGGATCCCCTGAGGTCAGGAGTTCGTGACCAGCCTGGCCAATGTGGCGAAACCCTGTCTCTACTAAAAATACAAAAATTAGCTGGGTGTGGTGGTGGGCACCTGTAATCCCAGCTACTTAGGAGGCTTAGGCGGGAAACGCGCTTGAACCCAGGAGGTGGAGGCTGCAGTGAGCCGAGATTGCGCCATTGCACTCCAGCCTGGATGACAAGAGTGAAACTCTGTCTCAAGAAAATAAAAAAAAAAAAAAAAAGTTTGTGCAGGAGGGTATAGCCATCAGAAAGACTGGCTCACAAAATAAAAATACCATTGGTATTTTTAAAAACGAGCCAAAGATTACCAAGATTGCAGTTCGTCTGCTCAGAGGGGAAGCAGCACCATTTTCTCACATGTGAGAGATCATCTGTGTGAGCATTGTCACGTGTTTGCTAATATCAGCATTGTAAAAGTCAGGGATAAAACTGTTTTTTGTTGTGGAGTTTGTGGAGTTTGTAATTTACAGAAAGAACTCAAGGTTTTTTCTGTTTTGAGGACCAATACTATACAGAAGGGCTCTTTTTTCTTTTTTTGGGGGGGGTGGGGGGACAGAGTCTCACTGTATTGCCCAGGCTGGAGTGCAGTGTCGTGATCTCGGATCACTGCAACCTCTGCCTCCTCAGCTTCCCAGGTAACTGGGATTACAGGCATGTGCCACCATGAGAAGGGCTCTATCTTTTATTTGCTTTTTTTGTTTTTGTCATTTATTCGTTTATCTCCATTGTCTTTGAATCCTTTATCCCTGGGTGCAAGATGTGTTACCTTGTCTATTTCTCTGACTTTGGGACATGATGTGTGAGTATGATAGTAAGAATCAAGTGGCAGGCTGGGCTCAGGGGCTCATGCATATAATTCTAGCACTTTGGGAGGTTGAGGTGGGTTGATCACTTGAGCTCAGGAGTTCGAGACCAGCAACATGGCAAAACCCCATCTCTACAGAAAAGTACAAAATTAGCTGGGAGTAATGGTGCATGCCTGTAGTCCCGGCTACTTGGGAGGCTGAGGTGGGAGGATCGATTGCTTGAATCCAGGAGGTCGAGGCTTCAGTGAGCCCGAGTTGCACCACTGCACTCCAGCCTGGGTGACAGAGTGAGACCCTGTCTCAAAAGAAAAAATAAAATAAAAGAATGAAATGGTACAGTGGCAGCAGGGCCAGGTGTCAGTCTGTTTTCTCGTTGCCGTGCTTCCCAAGGCACAAATCTGACCACGTAAGTTTGTTTCAGAAATTTTCTGATTTTGTTGTTACTTTGATTTTTAAAAAATGTGGCCAGGTTTATGTACAGAGATGTATGTAACAAGGTGTTGATTGATAAAGTCCTCCCAGTTGTATGGTTCTTAAAATTAGAGCATGCGATAGAAAAGCTTGAGAGTTAACTCTGTTAGGAGACTTTGTAAGACCCCCAGGCCAGAATTGCGTGTGTGTGTGTGTGTGTGTCGGTGTGAAAAAATTTTATATTATTAGAGATCAGGAACCTAGAACCATCCAATTCACCTCTGCCAGATTGTGCCTATTCAACGTGTAATGTGGGGGATACCCTGTTTTTGGAGAATCTTCGTTTGTCAGTGTTTCTGGACGTGCAGAGATTGATGTCTTTTCATAACCTTAAAGGCTGAAATTCCACAAGCCATAGAGCAGGTCCAGTCCGGTTTCCTGGAGGCCCGGGGAGGCCTCATTCCCACTTTTGAAGTGCAGACCTTGTTTCTTACTCTCAGACTTGTCCTGCCTAATTAAATGAAATTCGTCTTTAAATGTGACATTTCTGGCACAGCCATGGTTACAAATTTGATTTACCCAATTATATCCTGTTAGGAAGGAGGACGGATTCTTACAGATCCTGTTTACAGAACTAATGATCGTAAAAGAAAAGGGTCTCAGCAAAGATACTTTGAAGAGTTTTTAGCAATTATTCCAAGTAGGTTTGTAGATAAGGCCAATTACATTTGTTGTTTTCAGTAGAATGATTATTTCAACATTTCCTTGATGATTTATTATTTCATATCTGTTAGGTTTTTATAGTCCCCCTCCCACCCTCACCCCCAGAATTCTGAAGAGTTAGTTGGAAGAAGGCACCATTTTAGGAATATTTTATTCCAGTTTATTGAATACAGCCTCCTAAATTGAGGATTAGAGACAGATTAAAGAAAAAAAAAAAGACTTGGAAAGTTAGAACATTTGTAGAACATGAAGGGTAAAAGCAGTTTCATCCAGTCCTGGGGAATAATCCCTGTTCCTCTGATCGTGGGTTAGTTAGCCCGCTTTCAAAGTTATCTACTTCTGGACCAAGGACTCTTGGAGTCCACCTTGGCCTCTGGCAGTGTCTGGTCAAGAAGAGGATGTCAGCGTGGCAGCCTGTATGCATTTGTCTATTCTAGCTCGAAGCAGAGGCCTTTAAGCAAGTGTGAGGGTCAAAATCAGACCTGTTGATTAGACCAAAGGATTCCGGTTAGTTAACTGTAATAATCAACAATATCACAATGGAGGACAATAGAGTCCTCTATGAAGGTATAACGCATGATCGATTTTTCATATTAACAACATATTAGGCTGGCGCGGTGGCTCACGCCTGTAATCCCAACACTTTGGGAGGCCGAGACAGGTGGATCACTTGAGGTCAGGAGTTTGAGACCACCTGGCCAACATGGTCAAACCCTGTCTCTACTGAAAGTACAAAAATTAGCCGAGTATGGTGGTGCACGCCTGTGGTCCCATCTAATCGGTAGGCTGAGGCAGAAGAATCACTTGACCTTGGAGGCAGAGGTTGCAGTGAGCCAAGATTGTGCCACTGCACTCCAGAGTGGGTGACAGAGCAAGACCGCATCTCACCAACAAAAAAAACATGTCATCGGCAGCAAGCACATTGGCCCATCTTCAGGGTCTTTTAATCCCATAAAGCATTATCACTAATTGTTAAGGGCATTTTAAATCTAGAGACAAAATCTTTTTAAAGAAATGTCTTTGTTGATGCTTATTATGCCACCCTCTGTGCATTAGATTAGGTTTTTTTGGTCCATCTTAAAAAGTGCACAAGAACATATATTACACGTATTATATGTTTATGTATGTATAAAATTAACCCAGGGAGGTTGAGTTTCTCTTTTTGTCAACTTTCTTATGCTACAGACTTCATAGGGCAGCTATCACTCTAGTGTTTGGCTAATTAAAAATATAAGCCAGGTGCCGTGGCTCACGCCTGTTATCCTAGCACTTTGGGAGGCCAAGGTGGATGGATCACTTGAGGTCAGGAGTTTGAGACCAGCCTGGTCAACATGGTGAAACCCTGTCTCTACTAAAAATACAAAAATTAGCCAGGTGTGGTGGCGGCTGCCTATAATTCCAGCTACTTAGGAGGCCAAGGCAGGAGAATCACTTGAACTTGGGAGGCGGAGGTTACAGTGAGCTGAGATTGCACCACTGCACTCCAGCCTGGGTGACAGAGCAAGACTGTGTCTCAAAAAACAAACAAACAAAAAACAACAAAAGAAGAGTACAAAACCCAATCATTGTAAGCATCCCTCCTTTTGTAAAGCAAGGAAGCAAGTCTTTGGTGTTGCCCAGCAGCCATCTGGAAACGCCAAGAGCATTTGCATTTGCATTTGCACCTTGGCAGTTTTATCTTTCTGAATCGGGGACCTGGATCTGAGAAAGGCGACAGCACAAAGTTGAGGGAACAGGCAAGCGAATAAACACAGGAGCAAGTGATAATAATGATGAAGAATTCTGTTTTGTTTTTTTTCTTCAAGAAGTAGACTTTGTTTAAAAATATTATTTAAGAACATGACCAAAAAAAAGCAACAAAAAATTAACAGGCCTTTAAAGGAGAGGAGAGTATTTTGCCAGAATGTTCTTTGACTCAGGGATTATTCTCCATTCCTGAGGGCACAATTTTTTCCCTCTCCTCTCTCTCTTTTGGACTAATTTGAGTTCATAATGGCAGGAAACCAAACAAACAACAAAAGAGGATTCTATCAGCGTTTGGAAGATAGTTTATAAGTCACTAGGCGCTGGTACATATAATTAAACTGATGTGTCCTAACTCAGTGGCAAAGAGGCGAGTGTCCCACATGCCCAGAACTCCCAGGATTCTCTAGACAAACAAACAAAGCCAAAGCTGAAGAAGCAACCAGATTCCAGATTCCTTGTCCTCTATTTGAAAGAGGCCCTTTCCTACTTGTTTGTCCCTTGGCAGAGAATCAGGCATCAGATCATATAATCAAATCCATCTTCCCAATGTTACAGCCACTATTGAAGGGCATAAAAGAAGGTCATGTCCAAAACAGAGCCAGCCCCGGTCAAGCAATAGAGGTAGAGTTAGTAAGAGGGCAATACACCCTAGGAGTTGAGAAGGATGTACTTGGGAGCACAGTCGGAGTGAGGCGGTTGAGTGGCACTGGAGCATCTTAATGGGCCTGCAGCGTGAAAGGAAGGCACAAGCAAAGTGAGGGACTTGCGAAGTATTGCGCAAGTCCAGGCTTCAGAAGGATCAGCCCTCTACATAATAAACACCACATGGATTTTTAGAGAAAATAGAACATTTTCTGTTCTTGTTAGTCCGATCATGGTAGAAAACCAGCATTGTCTCGTGCAGTTAGTGTATGTGTAAGGGTTGTCCGTACTGGCAGGTATCACAGTGCGGGAGTCAGGGATAACATTGTTTTGGGCTTGAGGCCAGGAGTCTGAGGCTGGCCTGGGCAACATGTTGAGACCCCCATCTCTACAAAAAATTAAAAAGTTAGCCGAGTGTGGTAGCATGTGTTGTAGTTCCAGCTACTCAGGAGGCTGAGGTGGGAGGATTGCTTGAACCCAGGAGGTAGAGGCTGCAGTGAGCTGAGATCGCGCCACTGCACTGCAGCCAGGGAGACAGAGATCCTATCTAAACAAACAAACAAACAAACCAACCAACCAACCATTGTTCTGGGAGGAAGTTAGTCAGTTATAGGAAATGGCTGAAAGTTCTATCTATTTGTGAACTAGAGCTAGACAGAGTGACTCTGGATTTGTCTGTTTGTTTATTCAGGGTGCAAAGTGGTTTTGTTTTTATTTTTCTTTTTCTGGCAGGGCGATGTTATGTACGTGCCTAATGATCATTGCAGCAGAGGAAAGTGTCATTTTAGTTTTTTCAAGTCTGATAATAATGCTAATAACAATGACAACTATTCCTTGTTAAAGAACTGTGTGCCAGGTCCTGCTTAAGGTGTTTTCATATACAGGATGTCCATAAAATCCCTGTGCAGCGTGAATTTGTTATTTCTTCATAAGAGAGAATGAATTTGAAAAATGCCACAGAGGGGGAATCCTCTCAAGGAATATTTAACTTTCATATATCTATGGCCATTGTTTTAGTTAAAGAACATGGCATGCCCAAAGCCATCTCATGGCTGAGAAATAAAAGTGATAATTCATGAATCCTTAATAATTTTATTGAAACATTAAATGTATTTCCTCTTTGTTTTCATAAGTTGCTTAACTTAAATAGAAATTAATGTATCAAAAACTAACACTGCAAAAATATTTATGAACACCCTTTAAATTCTGAAATTTCTTTATTATTATCCCCATTTTAGAGAGGGGGAAACTGAGGCTCAGGGAGGCAGTCACCTGCCCAAGGTCACCCAGCTAAGAGGGGGCAGAAGCAAGATTCGAGTGCAGTGCACCAAGGAGCAGCCCAGTTCAGAAAGAAGGAAGGGGCTGGGGCATCAGGCAGAAGAAGCACATGGGGGTGGCGGTGCCAGGCAAGACAGCAGAGCAAGTCTTTAGAGCCCCTGGGTGGGACTAGGACAGTGGAGGGTGGAGGGGCGTAGTCCAGGGCCACTAGCTTCAGCTCAGCTTCCTTGTGCTGCCTAAAGAGGAGTGACCACCAACCGGGCACTGTGGCTCATGCCTGTAATCCCAGCACTTTGGGAGGCTGAGGTGAGCAGATTATTGAGGTCAGGAGTTCGAGACTAGCCTGGCTGACATGGTCTTGAACCATAGTGGTCTACTAAAAATACAAAAAAATTAGCTGAGCATGGTGGCACGGGCCTGTAGTCCCAGCTACTTGGGAGGCTGAGGCAGGATAATTGCTTGAACTGGGGAGGCAGAGCTTGCAGTGAGTGGAGATTGTACCACTGCACTCCAGCCTTGGCGACAGAGCGAGACTCCATCTCAAAAGAAAAGAAGAGTGACCACCTAGAGTCAGGGTGGACTTCCTATCACCACAGATATGGGCGCTGGGGCTGGGTGCTCCCCTATGGGAAGATGCCTTACAAAGAGAGGATTCTGATGTTAGAATTGAGGGCTTAGGCTTGACTTGAAGTTCAGGGACTGAAGACAAGAGGTTTGTGGCCAAAAGAACAGGCAGCATGGTCCTTCCTTATCCAACAGTTGCTCCCTGAAGCTTTTTCTGAGCCAGCCCCATGCTGGGTGCCATGCACAGGGACACAGGAGTGGGCAGAGGCAGGCCCCTGCCACTGTGGCCCGGGAGGATGGCAGATGTGGAAACTTCCTTGAGAGAGGGAAGTAGGAGGTGGAGGTTGGGGGGGATCATCTGGGTTGAGTACGGAGGGGTCCGCAGCCCTCCCCAGTTGGAGGAAGAATGGCATGAGCAAAGGCTCGAGGCCTGCTGGGGGGCTGCATCTGCATGTGTGTTGGGGGAGGTTGGTAAGATGCTCCTCTGGGGAGCACAGTGGCAAGAGAAGGAGGCCTTAGAAACCAAGGCCAGAATCTGAAGGGCCTTGCAAGCTGGGGAAGGGGATATGGACTCTGTCCCGGAGAGAGGGAGGGAGACCGTGGAGGCTGCCAGACTGGGCTGTGAACAGGTCAGAGCCCTGCAGCTTCAGCCGTGCCGAGGCCTGGCGGGGGGAGGCTGAGGCTGGGAGTCCCGGGGGAGGCTGGGCGCTTGTTGCACTTGCATGGGAGGAGGCCAGAGAGGCAGCTTGCTGGTCGAGAGGGCTTGCCTGGTTCCTGAGGAAGGACCCAAATCCGCTGGAGGACTGTTGGTCAGTCAGTCAGTCAGTCAGCAAACCCTCACGAAATACACTCCGGGCACGGAAGTCGCTGATGATGTGGAACCTATTTCTCTTGTCAATGATTGACTTCAGAGAGAAAGAACTTGCTTGCCTTCATTCAGTCTGTGTCTATTTATGGAATCCCCTCTGTGCTGAGCCCATGGCAGGCGCTGGGGTGATGGTAGGGAATGAGCCCAAGGGAGTTCCTCTGAAGGAACACAGTGACCAGACATGGAGAAAATAAGTACCCATGCAGAGACTTCTGGGAAGCCGATGGCTTTGTTGCCTGTGAGGTGGGCCGCAGGGAGCCTGACCTGGTCTAGGGGGTCAGGGAAGGCTGCCCTGATGAAGGGACTTTTATGCTGAGAACAGGAGTTGGGTTTTAGCCAGGTGTTAGCTGAGGGACAGGTGTTTCTGGTAGAGGGAACAGCTTGGATGAAGGATTGGAGGTGGGAAAGGCCTCAGTGCTGGAGGAGCTAGTGCAAGGCCACTGTGGCTGGGTTTCAGGGCAAGGGGAGAAGGGGTTGTGGGGTTTAAGACAAAGGCAGCGTGAGTCCTGGGGACCCTTAGGGGTTAGGTGACGGGGAGCCTAACTAAACGAATTCCCCAGCTCTAGAGGGAATGAGGCTGGGGTGAAGTGAAGAGGATGCTGGCCTCAGGCAGAGTTGGTCCAGATGACCCTTAAGGTCCTTCCACTGTAGAGACAGGGTGCAGCGGCCTGGGGTGGGATCCTGAAACGTGACACCCAGAAATGTGCAGGTAGAACAGGGGTGCTCAGAACTGTGTCAGCTCAGCTTCTGTTGGCACAGCTATTGTGGAAGGCCAGACCCTGGGCCTTGATCCTGAGACTGGGGCCCGTCCCTGCCCTCGGGATTCCCCAGCTAGCAGAGAAGTGTGGGCGGCCTCGAGGGTCCAGTGGGGTTGGCTCTGTGGTGAGGAATGTGCTCTGGAAGCCTGTGGGGTGAGCAGTACGCTCGGGAGATTCCGCAGAGCCCCACTCGCCAACATATCTAGAAGGATGAGCTGACATTTACCAGGCCAAAGAGCCGGGGAGGTCCCAGTGCTGAGGATGCAGACATAGCAGAGGTGTGTGGAGACTTCTCAGACACGGCTGGCAGGGAAGAGTCATTCTCTGACCAGGACATAGGGTGCGTACGAGCAGGGAGGGGACGCTGGACCACCTGGTGAAGGCTTGAATGACATATAAGGAATTTGGACTTTGTCAATGTTTATAATGGCAGCCAATGGGCTTATTGGTAGCAGGGAATGTTTCTTACTCAACCCTGTGTCCCTGAGTCTAGCACTGGGCCTGGCCAGAGGGGCTTTAGTTTCTTTGATGAATTTGTTGATGGGCTGATGGCAAACCCAGTCAGTGAGAGGGGCTGGGGCCTTGGAAGGAAGGAGTGGACACCCTTTTGGTAAAATCTGGATATTCCCCTCCACTTTTGTTCCTCAACAAATTAGGCAAACAAGGTTCAGGCCCAGCTGGCATTTCATTGCCCACCTGCTTGGTACAGCGGATTTGCCCAAATAGATGCTTGAAGACACGCCCAGGGAGATGGTGCAAAGGCATGAGTGCAGAAAGCAGGGAAGTCCACTATTAGTGCATGCCAGGCTGCTGAGCTCCATTTGTGGACATCATCGCCCAGTCCACAGCCCCATCCTCACCTGGGCTGCTGGGCAGGTATAGGGTCATCAGCTCTCAAGTCACTGCCCCAGTGTCACCTTCCCCATGAGGCCCTTACCCCCATTTAAAACTGTACCCCTTCTTCCCGGCATTCATGGTCCCCCCATCTTGTTGTTTTCCCCACAGAACTTACTACTTTCTACATGTGATTTACTTGTTTATTTCACACTTGTTGCTTATTTCCTCCAGGCAGTAGCTTTTGTCTGTTTTGTTCATGATACATTCCAAATACCTAGCACAGTGCCTGGGGCATGGGTACCCAATGTGATGAATGTGAATGAATGAGTAATGATAACTGGCAAACGTTGAGTGCTTACTTTGTAGCAACACTAGGCTAAACCCTTTACATGCATTATCTGATGTTATCTTCACAAAGCCCGATGAGGTAGGGACTGTATTTTTATACCCATTTTGCAGATGAGGAAACTGATGCTCAGTGGTTTGTCCAAGGTCACCCAGTTGGTAAACAGCCAGGATGAGAATCCAGGAGTGGCAGGGACAGAAGGAACTCCCAGGAAGGACACAGAGGGGCTGAGCTTCAGGGTTGTGCTGTCCCACATTCTCCCATTTACTGGGGTGACCATGTAGCTGTCACGGACATGTGCCTGACATAGGGTAGGGACAGGAAATAAGTGTCTGGGACCAATTAGAGGGAGATGTCTCCTTCTTCTTAGGGAAGGAGGCTGGGTGGGCAGGGAAGGTCCCGACAAAGCCGTGCATCTGTGTTCTTTGCATTGTGTGGTCTGTAGTGTGGGGTTTTTGAAAGAGAGGGGCAGTCAAATCAGGCCCCCTCCAACGCCTGCACTGGGTTGCTACCAGGGCTTTAGTGGTGGGCTGGGGACAGCCGGGACCTATGGGAAGCGGGAGGCTCTAGTCAGACTGGCAGTGGAGGGCAGAGAATGAAGGAGGAGCCATAGCCGCTGAAGTCTCCAGCTCTTGCCTGGGCTCACTCTTGGTCCTTGGGGAGCATGGGCAGTGTAGGGACTGAGAGGCTTAGGGGCCAGAGTAAGGACTTGGGGACTGGAACGGTCTTGGGGTGTGTGTCAGGGACTTCGACCTTACTGGGCTGCCCATTGCAGAATCCACACAGGCGACAGACCCTACAAGTGCCCACATCCTGGCTGTGAGAAGGCTTTCACTCAGCTCTCCAACCTCCAGGTGAGTGCCTGCCTGCCTCCTGCCCACCAGGTGGCTTGGTGCCCCCGCCACCCCCACAAGGGAGCGTGGGAAGGGGGTGGGGCAGGGGAGCCCTGTTCCTCTCCTGACCCCCTGCTGTGCCCCCACAGTCTCACCAGCGCCAGCACAACAAGGACAAGCCCTACAAGTGTCCCAACTGCTACCGGGCCTACTCGGACTCCGCCTCCCTGCAGATCCACCTCTCGGCCCATGCCATCAAGCACGCCAAGGCCTACTGCTGCAGCATGTGTGGGCGGGCCTACACCTCGGTGAGTGCCAGTCAGCCTGTGCCCTGCCCCAGGGGAGCCACTTCCTCTTCCAGGCCTCAGCTGCTTCCCCCTCTTTAGATCTGTGCCGACTCTTCCCATTTTCCAGACAAAGAAATTGAGACCTAGAGAAGGGAAGTGACTCCCTGAGATCACAGGGAAGAGTAGAACCAGGGCTTTTGCTTCCCACTTCTGGTTTCAGCTACCCCAGGCCAAGCCCCTAGCCTTCTGCTCACCTTTAGCCTGAGTCTCCAAGGCCCTGGAACACTCACGGCAGTGGCAGGAGGCTTTTCACCTGTTCTGCAGAGCTACAGAGAGAGAAGGGCCTTCCTGTCACCCAGGAAGCTGCAACCACCATTACGGCCACAAGGTGGCGCAGTGACGTCCACAGCCACCCTCATCTCAGGAAAGGCCTGAGCCGCCCAGAAAGCTCAGAGCATTCAGCCCCCATCCCTGGGTGGGAATTTCCCCAAACGAGGGCCTTTCGGCACCCAGAACTACCATTCACCCCCAGGCGAGTCACTTGAGTGTGGGCTTCTGGTCGATTTAATATTCTAGTTAACAGACCCCATATCCCCAACATAGAGGTCACTGAGCCTCAGTTTCCTCATCTGTCAAATGGATGAACTCACAGGGCTGTTGGCTGGCACAGTGGTGCCAAATCAACCTGAGCTAGTACCATTATTTATTCACTCAGTCTTTACTAAACACTTCTGCCTGGTGCTTGGGCATTGGGATGATGAGCCAGACAGACCTATTTTTTGCCCCCGGGGAAGTTAAGAACTACTGTTGGAGACAAGTATTAAACAAGTGCACACGTAATTGTTTGATGGGAAATTGTGTAACTGCTGTAAAGCAGAGCCTCTCGGCCCTAGTCCAGATGGACATTTGGGCCGGACCTTTCCACTGTAGGCGCTGGCCTGCGCGTGGCAGGGCTCTGAGCAGCATTCCAGGCCTCCACCCACTAGATGCCAGTAGCAACCCCTCCCCAAGTGGTGACAGCCACAGAATGTCTCCAGGGAGGACACAGAGGGGCTGAGCTGCAGGGCCATGCTGTCCTGCATTCTGGAGTGCTGCATCCTGGGGGACAGCATGGCCCTGAAACTCTGCCCCTCTGTGTCCTCCCTGAGAACTCCTTCTGTCCCTGCCACTCCTGTGTTCTCATCCTGGCTCTTTGTCCCTGGGGGGGAAAATCGCCTCAATTGAGAACCACTGTGATAAAAGTGTGTTTTGAAAGACAGCAGGGAGGACTCAATGGAGCTGGGAAGGGGGGTGAGTCCAGATTGACCACCTGGGGGAGTACCACTTAGATGAAGCCTTGAAGGATAATTGGATGAGGAAGAGAAAGAGGGGAAAGAAGCTTCCATGCCCTCAGAGGGGAACACTGAGTGCAAACTCCCTGAGGTGGAACAAACTTGGCATGTTACAAGAACTCAAAGGAAATTAGGTCAGTTGGGGCCTTGGGGCTCTGTTAGGAAAGTCTGGATATTTTTTGAGGTGAAATGGGAAGCCATAGGGAGGGGACTGTCAGGGAGGTTTGTTTGTTTGTTTGTTTTTTGGTATATTTTAGAGACGGGGTCTTGCTATGTTGCCCAGTCTGGAATCAAAATCCTGGGCTCAAGGAATCTTCCTGCTTCAACCTCCAGAATAACTGGGGCTACAGGTTGTGCCACTGTGCCTGGCAGGGAAGGTATTTTTGCAAGGTCACTCTGGCTGGAGGGAGTTCATGGATTGTAGGTGGGGTCGTTGGCAGTACTTGTCAGGTGCCAGTTAGGGCTGCCACTTGCTAAGTGCTGAGTCTGTAACATGTATTCTTCCCTGAAGTTCAAAGGGCAGAGGAGGATCAAGAGGCAAAGAGGACAGAATCTGCAGGGAAAAGGGCTCCAAAGGGGTGAGCGGGAGCCCCTGCTTGGCTAGCTGATCTCCAGTCAGTCCCTGCCTCTCTCCAATGCTCAAGTTTTCCATAACCTCCTGTACCATCAACCAATCCTGCCTCATCCATACTCCTATTTTTTGAAGTACAATACAGACATCATACTATTTATAAAAATTTCACTTTGTCTCTAATGATAAAGTCTCCTTTTCTGAGCATATCCACAATACCTTTGGAATACCAAAAAGTAATTAACCAAAGTCCTTATCATCAAATACTCAAACACCCATTCAGCACTGACATTTTCATTTGTCTCATGAATGCCATGATTGGGTATATTTACATTATTTTTATTTTTTTAAATCGAGATGGAGTCTCGCTCCATCCCCAGGCTGGAGTACAGTGGCGCAGTCTCGGCTCACTGCAACATCTGCCTCTCAGGTTCAAGCGATTCTCCTGCCTCAGCCTCCCGAGTAGCTAGGAATATAGGCGCATGCTACCACGCCCGGCTATGCTTTTGTATTTTTAGTAGAGACAGGATTTCACCATGTTGGCCAGGCTGGTCTCGAACTCCTGACCTCAGATGATCCACCCGCCTTGGTCTCCCAAAGTGCTGGGATTATAAGCATGAGCCACCGCGCCCGGCCTACATTATTCTTTTTAGATCAAGATCCAAATAAGATTCCTACATCATAGTGGGCCAGTATATCTTTTAATCTCTAGGTCCCCTTACCCCCACTTTTTTTTTTATTCAACTGAAGAATAGTTTCCTAGCTAGGAATTTGCGGGTTGCTTCCCTCTGGTATTGGATAGCGTGTTGCCACCACATTTGAGGGCTTCCTCTGCTGGGTTCTGAGCATATTGAGGTCTGAGGTCAAGGAGCGGCATGTAGGAGTACCGCCTCTGCGTCTGGCAAAGGCAGTTGGAAGGACGTGGCTTAGTGTGAGAGCTTCTGGGCCTGCAGTGAGCCCTGGGTCACAGCCTCACCTGCCCAGTCCTGGTGCCTTAGGTCAGATCCAGCAGAGCCAGTGGAGGACATGATAGTACCCACCTGTAGTCCCAGCTACTCGGAGCGCTGAGGTGGGAGAACTGCTTGAGCCCAGGAGGTTGAGGCTGCAGTGAGCTGTGATTGTGCCACAGCATTCCAGCCTGGGCGACACAGTGAGACCTTAAAAAAAGAAAAAGAAGGAAAGGAAATGTAGAGACTAGGGCAGGAGTGGACCTTCAACCCTTACTCCATGCTAAGGGCTTGATCTCTGTCACCAGAGCAACCTGTTGAGGTTGTTCCTCCCCCATGCCTGCTTACAGAGGAGGAAACAGGCTCAGAGAGACACGATGACTTGTCCAAGTTCTCACCACTAAGAAACAGCAGAGCTAGGCTCATGCCCAGTCCTGCTGCCTGACTGTCACTGGGATCACCAGCCAGATGCAGGCACTGTGCTCCACTGGGCCGACAGGGCTGAGGTTCAGCCAGTATACCCAGCTACAGCCCGGTGGCAAGGGGCTGGGGACCTGGCCCTGGGGAGCCACAGGTGGGCACTGCTGAGGGGCGAACTCTCTAGCCAGCACTCACCCTTGGCAGCAGTGCAGTGTCTCTAGAACCAATGGCCGATGCCTGACTGACCCTGCGAAGCTGTGGCTGTCCTCCACCCTCTGGACCGCCTACCAAGAGCCCTCCAGTGGCTGCTGGTGGGAACTGCAGCCTCTTCTCCCTCCCTTGCTGGTGGTTCCCTGTTCTGAATCTCACCCCTGCCCACAGGAGACCTACCTGATGAAGCACATGTCCAAACACACGGTGGTGGAGCACCTGGTGAGCCATCACTCACCCCAGAGGACGGAGTCCCCCGGCATCCCGGTGCGAATCTCTCTCATCTGAGCCCACTGGAGGCGCCGCCCCACCCGGCCCACTGGCAGACACAGACCCAGGCAGCACCAGGCCCCAGCTCCCTCCAGGGGCCCTCCAGGAACCACCAGGCTCTCTCACCACCTTCCCAACCTTCCAGAAAGCTTGGTCCGCAGAAGTCCTGCCTGGTCCAGTCCAGGGGCGGCCAGGCCAACTGCAAGATTCTGGACTGTTTTGGTGGCATCCAAAGACGATCTCAGAGCACTTTGAACCTCTCTGTTGAGTTTTCTTTTTGTTCCCCACCCTTCACTTGCTTCACTTTTTTTTTTTTTTTTTTTTTTCGTTTTTTTAAGTTTGTTTTGGAAATAACAGAAAAGATATTTATTGGCCAGGAAGTTGGTGCTGCTAAGACCGAGAAATTTAAAGAATCGGACAGATGGACGCAGAGAACCAGAGGGCAGTGTGGGACCTTCTCTTGCCATGGCCTCAGGTCTTGAGGGAAGGCTCAGGCCTGGGTTTCTGGACTGCAAAGGGGACCCCCAGGTGGGAGGGGCAGGAAGCAGCCGGAGTGAGCCCTTCGCCCCTGAGTGCCTGGCTCGCACCTCGAGCTGTGCCCCAGGCATCACTGAGCAGAGGGGTGCAGCAGCTTCAGGAGGCAGAAATGAGAGGGGCGGGAGATCCACAGGACCAAAGGGTGCAGTGATGGGCTGGGTGGCGGGCCCAGGGAAACGGGGTGGGGATGGGCTGGGTAAGACCTGGCCCTCCCCTGCTGCCCTGAAGACCACCCCAGTCTACCTCGGTGCTGGCCAGGAAACCTTTCGGCTACCTCTCCCACCATGCCAGACTGTGGGCAGGGGGATGGGGAGGGAGTGGGCCTGGGGCTGGGACCTCCCTCCAGAATTTCCTCCAGATGGGGGCAGTGCCCAGGGAGGGGTTATTTGTCTTCCCTGCCATGGAGTGGGAATCCCCAGCCGAGGCCCTAGGCCCCTCAGCAGGGAAGGGATCCTCGGGGAGGCAGGTCCCAGGAGCAGACCCTGCCCCCAGCCCCCACAGACACACCCCAATCTGAAAGCCATGCGTGTCCGTGTATATAGGAACCATGTACAGAGCCCGGAGAAGCCCCCTACATCCCCCCGGGAAAAAAAAAGAAAACTAGACAGAAACTCATCTATATATTCTGTATCTGGAGTTCCGTTTTGAATATTAACTGTGTTATTTTTATACACTTTTTAAGCCTTAACTCGCCATTGATTTACCAGTTTAACGTTTCCTGGGGTTTCTTTTCCCATGGGGTTCTCTGCCCCCACCCCCAGCCCTTTGTTTGACTTGCGTCGTCTGATACTCAGTATTGTAGCTTTTTGTCCGCATGTTACTCCCTGTAAATACGCTGTTATACATACTGTTAACACCCCTTTGCTTTTTCTATGGGACCTCCAGGCCACCATATTTAGAACTAGTTACCTTATTAAAAAAGAAAAAACAGTCTGTTGGCTTCTCAGTCTGCATCTTGGAGGCAGGGAGGTGAGGGCAGGTGCCCCTCAGACACTTCAGGAAGGTAGTTTGCATTCTATTTTAAAAAGGGGGTGGGGAGCAAATGAAAATCAAATGTAGGGGGAAAACACTAAAGGGGGCAAGAAACAAAGGAATTACAAACCCTCTGCTCTTTGTATTTCTCTGTTGTGAAGAATAAACTGTACCTGCACCCGGGTGGCAGTGGTGTTTGGCGTGCTCTGTGCGAGGGCAGGGCTGGGGGGCACCTTTCCATTGCTCCTCTCCCCTCCCCCGCCCCCCAGACTTGGAGAAGGAAGGAAGTGGCCTCCCTGTGGGCTGGCCTCACTCCAGGTGCTGAACTGAGTGCTTTATGTTGATTGCCTCACAACTCCCTAAGAAGTGGGCAGCAAACCAAGAGAGGCTCTTTGCTAAGGATCATGCTCCAGTATAGTGGCAGTGATATAAATTGACCCAGCATTACCTAGTTCTGGAGCCTTTTTGGATGTATTAGGTCTACCAGTCTCACTTCCACTGCTCCCTGAGGGGCACCCCACCCATCTATGGGGGTCCATCATGAGTGCCTGATTTGTGGAAGTGATTCTAGGGATTGGAGGGGGAGTCCAAGATGTCCTTGTCATATATTTTTTTTCCCATGGGGGTCAATGTTTTGACTGCCTAGGAAGGAAATTTAGTAATTAATTCCCCAAAAGTTTATCAAGTCTGGCCCTGTGGAAGCACTGTGAGGGAGAGAGAAGTGACTACCATGGAGGTCATCATCGGGAACTAATTTCCCTGAGTCCTCACAGTCCTCATGTGTCCAGACTTGGCTGCAAAATGATAGAAAGTCCAATCCAAACAAGGATGTATTGGTTTATGTAACAGGACAGTGGTCAGGCCACCTTCAGGACTCAAAGGATGTATCTCTAGCTCTCCACTCTGTTCTGAGTCAGCTTCAGCCTGAGGCTCCTGTGGGGTCAGCAGTTCTAGTCTTACAGTCCCCAGGTTTCCAGCAATCAAGCCTCTGTCTCTCTGACAAAAGCCTCAGTGTCTTCATCCATTTTATGCTGCTATAACAGTATATCACGAACTCAGTAATTTATAATGAAAAGAAATTTCATTCTGTTCATGAAAAATTCCAGTCTCATAGTTCTGGAGGTTGGGAAGTCCAAGAGCATGGTGCCAGCATCTGGTGAGGGCCTTCATGCCATGTCATCTCATGCCAGAAGGCAGAAGAGCAAGAGAGGGTGAGGCCAGGCTTGGTGGCTCATGCTTGTAATCTCAGCACTTTGGGAAGTCAAAGCAGGAGGATCACTTGAGTCCAGGAGTTTGAGGCCAGACTGGGCAACATAGGGAGACCTTGTCTCTACAAAAAAACCAAAACCAAACAAACAAAAAAACAAAGCCAGGTATGGTGCTGCATGCGCCTGTAGTCCCAGCTACTTCAGAGGCTGAGGTGAGAGGATTGCTTGAGCCTGGAAGGTCAGGGCTGCGGGGAGCCGTGATTGCACCATTTGCACTCCAGACTGGGAGACAGAACAAGGTCCATCTCAAAAAGAGGTTGAGAGTGAGAAAAATGGAACTCGAAGCCTCATATCCTTTTATAATCAGCATTAATCCATTCATGAGGGTGGAGCCCTCATGACCCAACACCTCCCACTAGGCTCCAGCTCCCAGCACTGTTGCACTGGGGGTTGTTTCCAACACGTGTTTTTTTGGGGGGCCACATTCAAACCATAGCGCCCAGCAAGTCTAATTGGGTCTTCCTGGTTCTAACTGGATCATGTTGTGTGCTTGTTTTGCTTGGGTCTAGGGCCCATGCTCTCAGCCTGGAGTACAGGGTGAAGCCCTCACGTGCTTCACTTTCTGAAGCACAAGAGGTTCCACTAAGAGGAAACCAGAGTGTGTTACTAGCAGAAGAGGAAATGAATGTGTTGTAGCGAAGAACCAGCATATTTTCAGTAATGTCAGGGGCCTCATCTCTTTCTCTGAAATTGACCTCCCATAGCCTGCTTTGCCATGAAAGGATGGGCTCTGGCAGCCATATTTGTGTCACATGACCCCATTGTAGCCACAGCCGATTGGCCAGGGTGGACACCTGACTCAGAGACTTGATACATAGGTGCAGTCAGTGGTGCATAATGGCTGTCCTGATTCATGTGAGAAAATTGTGCACACCTCTTCCAAGCTCTGCATTCAGTGAGTATGGGTAGCTTGAAATCAGCCACGGTGGGATTTACACCATGGATATTGGCAAACACTATAAATCAGGGCTTTCTTTTTCCCCAGTCAACTGCTAGACATATACCAGCACACCACTGGATGGAGCTGACTCTCCTTGTCAGATTCTCTATTCCATGAATTAGGAACAAGTTAGGAGATGGTGGGTACCTTAACTGGAAAACCCTATAGACTGTGGTTTGGGGTGACTGTGTTGAGCTGGATACAAGCAGAAGAACAAAGCCAGCAGAGAAAGAGCAGAAATGGACCAAGGAGACCAACAGCTAGTGGTAACCTCTGTTCCTGTCAGAACCTTCATCCTCTGGCTATGTTTAATTTCCTGTTTGTTCTCACTTCAGTGAATTTAAGTTGCTAGTGGTATGACATTGCATTAGTTACTAAATCTGTGCCTGATTTCCTCATATGTAAAATGAGGTAAACAGTAGTAACCAACTTACAGTATGGATGTGAGTATTAAATGAATCAATATCTGTCTAATGTTTAGAACTGGCACATTGTAAGACCCAATATATGTCCATATCCTTATTGCTGTTATTTGCCTTCGCCCTAAGCGATCTATGATCCTTAGGATCAATGATCCCTGACTAAGAGAGCTGAAGATGTTTGGGAATTCCTAGGGGTGGCATTTGAGCTTGCATGGCAAGGTGGGGTGGCTGGGACAGGTGGAGATTTTGCATGTAACAGTGATGCTCAGGGGACTGAGTCTGATTTTCACCTGCTCACGTGGGGAGTGTGTGAGTGCCACCGTCCCTGGGGGAGCCTCAGGATAGGTGCTGAGGACAGTGTTGATGGTAATGGAGACAGCTGCAGAAGGAGCTTTAGCCCTCTTGTTATTCCTGCTTCAGATCCAAGTCCCTCCGTGCCCACCCCCGCAACCCCTCCTTAGGTCTCTGGGTGTACTAGGAGGGGAGCCATTCCCAAGGGTTGCCTGCCCTGCAGCTTCCCGGAACCCCTCCCTCCTCAAGAAGATCTCCAACAGCGCAAGGCTGCCTCCAGCCCACGCCTTGGAAGCTCCTGAGCACTCCATTTATTCCCCCTTTAAAACAGAAATGACTGGCTGGGTGCAGTGGCTCATGCCTGGAATCCCAGCACTTCGGGAGGCCAAGGCAAGTGGATCCCTTGAGCCCAGGAGTTTGAGACAGCCTGGGCAACATGGTGAAACCCTGCCTCTACAAAAAACAAACAAAAAGCCTGGTGTGGTGGTGCATGCCTGTAGTCCCAGCTACTTGGGAGGCTGAGGTGGGAGGATCACCGGAGCCCAGGGATGTTGAGGCTGCAGTGAGCCATGATCACATCCACTGCACTCCAGCCTGGGCAACAGAGTGAGATGCTGTCTCAAAAACAAACAAAAAACAGGAAATGACTGTTCTTTGGCAAATCCTTGGCACTCTCTGAACATGCTGGAGAAGGGGGAGGCAGGGAGAGGAAGGCAAGTTACGTTTTCTAGAGCACCACCACAACCCCTGCAGGGAGGGAGACGGCATCCACATTTCACGCATGAGAAGACTGAGGCCGGCAAAGGTAAGGAACTTGTCTACCCACACACAGTTAGAAGAAGAGCCGGTTCACATCATCTCTTACTGGCTCATGCTCAGGTATTGAATGGCCCAGCAATTGTTAGGGTCTGCAGCAATTGTCAGGGTCTGCAGCAATCGTTAGGGTCTGCATGTGTGGCCCTGAGTGAATGTTGCAGGGTAAGGTGAAGGACACACATCTTCCCCAGCTCACAGTCAGAAAATAGCCTTTTTTTTTGAGATGGAGTCTCGCACTGTTGTCCGGGCTGGATGGAGTGCAGTGGCATGATCTTGGCTCACTGTAACTTCTGCCTCCTGGGTTCAAGTGATTTTCATGCCTCAGCCTCCCGAGTAGCTGGAATTACAGGTGCCCACCGCCACACCTGGCTAATTTTTGTATTTTTAGTAGAGACAGGGTTTCATCATGCTGGCCAGGCTGGTCTTGAACTCCTGACTTCGTGATCCACCCGCCTTGGCCTCCCAAAGTGCTGCGATTACAGGTGTGAGCCACTGCGCCCGGCCAAATTGCCTGTTCTGACACACCTGGCCCATTCTCATCTCTAGTCCTGAGTCCAGAAGGCCTTCTGGGTTTTGCTAATCTAGTTTATATCAGAGACATTTTGAACTGCTTTTGAGAGGACAGATCTCTCTTACCATCAATGGCTGGGCCTGGTAAATAGCAAGAATTGCTGCCCTACCTGGGAGTGGAGGCTATTAAAATGATAATGCTACATAAAAGATTCAGGAGAGCCAGGGTGAACTCCCAGTCTCCCAGGGCCCCAGTTTTCCCAAATGTCAGACAAAATCTCAGGGACTTCAGCAGCTACCTTCCCTATCTCCTTGGCTCTGTGACCACCTTCCTGGGAGGGTCTGACGCCTTCACACTCCTATTCAGAGCCTGTGTTTCCCCACTGGGGATCAGAAGTCTAGACAGCTGCCGTGGATGTGGAAACTTCCCTCCCAGATACTGTGGCTGAATGTCGCCCTGTTACAGCCCCGAGGCCAGAAAATGTCATTTTGGACTTCGACTGTCTAGGAGAAAAGGCCACAATAACAATTTGGGAATGTCAACTAAAGAATAAAAGCAAGTTTTTAAATAATTAAAGTTAGTGTTATTTAGAAGTCTTATTGAGGACCATCGATCAAGGCCTAAGGCTCAGGAGGAGCTCTTTAGAGAGGTTCTATCAGACGCTTTGAATGTAGTATTTTATTTATTTTATGGTGACAAAGTCTTGCTCTGTTGCTCAGGCTGGAGGGCAGTGGTGCGATCTTGGCTCACTGCAACCTTCGCCTCCCGGGTTCGAGCGATTCTCGTGCCTCAGCCTCCCGAGTAGCTGGGATTACAGGTGTGCGCCACCAACCCTGCTAATTTTTGTATTTTTAGTAGAGATGGGGTTTCATCATGTTGGCCACGCTGGTCTCAGACTCCTGACCTCAAGTGATCTGTGTGTGTCAGCCTCCTAAAGTGCTGGGATTACAGGCATAAGCCACTATGCCCAGCCTGAATGTGGTATTTTAGTTTAGATATAGGTGGTGAAGCTTTAGTATGCGTAAAATTGTATCTAAGTTTGTGTGTAAGAGTGTATCTGGTTATAGTTTATAGAAGCATGATCACTAATTGATCATTGACATTATCTTATATGGAGATATATCTAGAGTCACTTATTTTTTCAGGGAATATAGTGACTCCGGCAAGGGACGTGGGGAGCTGTGTTTTTTGTTTTGACATCTATATGCTGTCCCAGTCAGGGTTTTGTGAAATTATGCTGGCAAAGGAAAGGAGCAAACATGGCTTCTTATGTTTGCTACTTTGTCTCACAGTACAGGAATAATTTATCATAATATTACTGAAATATGTACAAACCATGCTTATGGGCAGGGGAGGTAAAAGGGCAGAGCCAATGATGGGGTGCCACCTGTATTTCTTCCTGTGGCTCCTGCCCAGAGACAGCCCGAGGGGCCAGCCACGCCTCTCCAGCCGCTGACATCACAGGGACTCAGACCCTCTGTGTCCTTGGGCAGTTATGTTTCCTCTTTGTGTCTCAGTCTCCTCATTTAAAAAGTGGGGGTGCAGATGGGACTAAAACATCTCCAGAGGCACCAGCTGCATTCTGCAGGCTCAGGGGTGAAAGGTCTACAGGCTGATCGCTCGAGGCATTACTGCAGTTGTGCCTTGCTCACTGCTAAGCTAAGGGAAGGGGATTTTTCTCTTGAACCGAGGAGCTCCTCCTCCTACTCCCACTCCCACGGACGGGCACACACGAAGCGGGTAGGGCTTTTGCATCCAGTATCTCTCTGCCCTCCAGAGCGCCATCAGCGTCCAGAAGGGCCCCGCCCGGTTTCAGGATCTCTTCCTCTCGTGACTCCCACTCCATACCCTCCCCAGGCCAAAGACGCCCGGAGCGGGAGCTGGGCCGGGCCGGCTGGGCCCGCGGAGGAGTCGGAGGGCCAGGAGCCGGCGGCGGCGGCACTAGTCCCGCAGCAGCCGGTACTCCTTGGGCGCCCAGAGCAGTCGTGGGCGGCGGATCTCGGCCCGCCGGCCGAGGTCCGGGCTCCAGCAGAACTCGGGCGACAGCACCTTGGCGGGCTTGTGCAGCCAGAAGAACTTGTTGAGGTGGCTCTCGTCGTGCCAGCGCGCCTCCAGGCCGCGCGCGCGGTCCCAGGCCAGGCCCCGCGCACAGTGCGCCGTCAGGTCGCGCAGCGCCGCCACGCTGCCGCCGAACACCGCCGCGTGGTAGTAGAAGTCGCCCTCGCCCCGCGCCATCGCGGCGGCCGAATGCGCGTCGCGCTCGAAGGGCAGCAGCCACCGCGGCCAGTGGTAGTGCCAGGAGTGCAGCTGCGCCACCGACTCGGCCAGCGCCTCGGGCCCAAAGGTGCTGCTAAAGTGCTGGTCCACGTCCATGCAGAACACGAAGTGCGCCTCGCGGCCCAGCCGCCCGCCCAGCGCCGCGTGCAACGTGCGCATGCGCGCCATAGACACGTCCTGCCAGCGCCGCTCGCGCACCACGAGCTCCGCGCGCAGCCGCCGTCCCGGGCCCAGCGCCACGCGGGGCACCGCTCCCGGCCGCTCGGTGAACACGTAGTACACCACGCTCTGGCCCGCCATGAAGTGCTGCTCCGCGGTCTCCAGGAAGCGCTCCAGGTACTTCTCCAGGTACCTAAGGGCGCGGCGCCACGGTCAGCCTGAGAGTGAAGCGAGGAGGGACTGGCTTCCCCACTCTCACCCCCAGCCCCACCCCACCCTCACCCCCACCCAACCCTTACCCCCACCTCATCCCACGCCACCCAACCCTCACCCCCCCCCCCGCCCCACCCAGCCCTCACCCTCTTCTCACCCCACCCAACCCTCACCCCACCTCACTCCCACCCCAACCTCACTTCACCTCACCCCTACTGCACCCCAACCTCACCCACCTCACCCCCTCCCCAACCTTACCCCCACCCCACCAGTGCTGCCTGGTCCTCCCCACACCCGGCCTTGGAACTCCAGACCCTCTAGTCCTAGCATCTTTCAACTTAGATGAGGCAGGGCGGGTTGGACTGAAGATGCTTGCAAATTGCCTGCCAATCCTGCCTCATACTGGCCCTTTGGAGGACTGGCAGCATTTCTCTCTTTAGAGCTCTGAGCCTCCATTTAAAAGTCCCAGAACTTGGGTGCTGCCGTGAGTGAGGAAGCCCAAGCTGGCCCCATCAGTCTTCAGCAGTTGGTCTCCCAGCTGAGACCCAGGTATTTGGGAGCATGAGAAGACGAGCCCTTCCTGCTGAGACCTGTCTGAATTACTGACACACAGAACTATTATTATTATTGAGATAGAGTTTTGCTCCTGTTGCCCAGGCTGGAGTGCAGTGGCGCCATCTCAGCCCACTACAACCTCTGCCTCCCGGCTTCAAGTGATTCTCCTGCCTCAGGCTCCCGAGTAGCTGGGATTACAAGTGGCCACCACCATGTCCGGCTGATTTTTTGTATTTTTAGTAGAAGTGGGGTTTCACCATGTTGGCCAGGCTGGTCTCGAACTCCTGACCTCAGGTGATCCACCTGCTTCAGCCTTCCAAAGTACTGGGATTACAGGCATAAGCTACTGCGCCTGGCCTTCCAAAGAATTATTTTATGAGCTATAATAATAAGCTGTTTTAAGTCACTGTCTTTCACTGTAAGATAACGAGGCCGCCTGGAATACCGTATGAACAGACCTTGGGATCCTAGCATTTTAAAATAATAGTAATAGTGCCTAATAATACTTTGAACTTTTATCGTGTGGCAGCCACTGCTTTCTAAGTCAATGTGCATTGTCTCATCTAAAGAGCTTTAGAAACTTGTATATGCCATTGGTAAGTGCTTGAGCCAGGATTTGAACCCAGCGTGGCCTTAGAACCTGTACTTTTACTTGCACTTGCTCTATTCCTGGTGACTGGGGGAAATGGAAATCAGAGACTTAGGCAATCTCAGCATCTAGGAGTGTTGGACTCAATCTTGGAGCTCAGGACCTCAGTATCCCAGAATTTTCTGTACCTTGAGATTGTCTGACCCCTAGGGCTGGGGCAGGAATGCCCTAGTCAGCATGGGTGATGGAAGTGGGAGCACCAAGGCCCTGGGAGAGGTCAAGGCCCAAGTAGCCCAGCAGTTCTGCCCACCTGGTCCACGGATCAGCCCTTGGTCCTTTTCAGCCCCTTGCCTGTCAGTGGCACTCCTCACTTTCTCTCCCTTGTAGGGTGTAGGGGACAGAGTTCGAGGAGCCTTGAACAGTTGTATGGGGTATCTGGTGACAAAATTCCTTCCCCATCCTTTTGAGTATCTCTTCCTGAATGGGAGGTTCTCACCACATTCCCAAAGCAACTAGTTCCATTTTTAGAAATGCTTCTTTTAGTTGCCTGAAACTAGGTTATGGGATCTGACTGCCACTGTCAGCCAAGAGTCCCCCTTCGTGTCACTTGAGGAAGGTGGACACCCAGCTTAGACACTCCCTGTCATCCGTAGTGGGGAGGTCAGTGTTCCTGCCATTTCTTCTCTTGACCTCCTTTCCTGTAGTGATTCTGTCCTGTGCCCTCCACAGTCACCTGTTCCCTCCAGTCACCTGTTCCCATGGCTACTCCCTGGACTTGGTCTTCACCAATGTCTGTCCCACTCTGTAGGGACCTCGTTCTTCTAGCTCACTTACTGTGATTACCATCCCCAACCCAAAACAGTCCTACCTCACTGAATCCTCTAATCTGGTGACCCTGCCACTTTCTCAGTATTTGTCACCCCCCTTCCTCTCTTCACTTCCCTCTGCCCAGTTCAGATTCACTCCCTTGCAATCCTTCAGCTCCCCAGCCCCTCTCCCTTCATCAGACTTGCTTGGCACCTGCCCCCCCCCCCCCCAAATCCTGTGTACGTGCACCTGAGCTGCTGACCTCCAATGGGCCCCTACTGCAGTGAATCATCCCTCTACTTACCCAGTCACACTCCCCTCCTCTCACCACTCTCACCTGAAAGACACCATCATTTTCTCACTACAAAACCAGTGTCTCCAGATGGATCAGCCCCAGCCCCTAGGCAGGTCCCTTCCAGATGTGGTTCTAGAACAGCCCTGGCTGCCTGTGTTGGGTGGGCTCTATGGTGTTGGTGTCCAGGGAGGAGGAGAAGGGTGGTCGGTCCTGTGCTCACCTGGGGGTGTGGGGCAAGAAGTGCTGTCTTTGCTTCTCGCTTCACTTTGGAATCCCATGGCACAGGGGAGCAGGGTCCCCGCCCCCTCCATCACATGCACACCCTTCCCACTCACAGCCTTGACAGCACTGCTCCCCTTCCCAGGCCTTACCTGCCTACAGCAAAGACAGTCAGCCCAATGGTGAGGTTCTGCTGTGTAGCCTCTTGCTTGGCCACATCTGGGTCGAAAGTGCCATCCCAAATAATGGGAGCCCCCCAGGGGGTACAGGTCAGAACTTCAGGCCGGGCCCTGGCCAGGGCAGGGATGGGAAATAGCTCCATTCATCCACCCACTTGGTGCATGTTCACTGCCACCTCCCCAGTGCTGAGCCCTAGGGACCCATAGACCGATGAGACCTAGTTGCTGCCCCTGGAAGCCTCCAGCTCAGAGCAACACAGAGGACTGGGAGACGTGTGGCCCGATGAGGCTGCTGGGCTTGGTGGCAGAGTGCCTGGCTCTGCTGGGGTGGGAGATGTGTGGAGGGCAGGGACATGGGGCAGAGCTCTGTAGGGTTTGGGAGTGCCCTTGGAGTAGGAGGGATGGGAGCTTCTTACCAGGGACGCAGGGCACCTGTGAAGTTGTCTCTCAGCAGGGACATTGTGGCGGAAGAGCAGACGCCCATGGGGATGAGGGCTTCCAGATGCCTGTGGCGGTGGCGGGAGCGGGGCGCCGTGAGAAGCATGTCAGCCTGGCCAGGAGCCCTCTGGCTTTGCTTCTCACAAGGAGAGAGAGCTCACCAGGACACTTGAGGTGAGCTAGCTTCTGCCCTCTATCCCTCAAGGAGGCCCTTAGACAGATCCCCTTTAAACGTGACTCTGTGGTCCCACCTCAAGTGCTGGGGAAAGGGGCTTGTACCTGAATTTAGGGAGGCCATACAGAAACAGGCCTAAGAGGCCAAGTGCAAGTAGGATCTGCCGCCAGAAGATTCTCTTCCAGGCCCTGGGGGCGGGAAGGGGGCATCAGTAACTCATTTGTATTATAGACAAATGTTTATATGCACACATACATGAAAAGTCTTTCCTACTTCTGGGGCCACCCAGTTCCTCTGCATGAAGGTAGCCAGTGTTACCAGTTTCTTGTGCAGGGGCATGAACTTGGGCAGGTTGGGGGGATAATAACATTAGGGGTTGGGGTACTTCTCCTGGGTGGAAGGTGGGACTGATCTTGGACAGGAGAGGCCAGGAGAGGATGCACAGGTGTTTGTGGCTCCGTGACGGGGAGTGGTTTGTTTGTTTGTTTGTTTGTTTTTTTTAAGAGACAGCCTCACTTTGTCACCCAGGCTGGAGTGTTGTGGTGTGATCACAGCTTACTGCAGCCTTGAACTCCTGGGCTCAAGCTCTCCTCCCGCCTCAGCCTCCTGTGTAGCTGGGACTATAGACACCTAATTTTTTTGTTTTTTTTTTTTAAGAGATGGGGTCTTGCTGTGTTGCCCAGGCTTGTCTCCACCATGGCTCAAGGAATCTTCCCGTGTCAGTCACTGGGAGTTAAGAGCTGTCTGGGACTTAGAGAAGAGTTACTGGGCTGGCTGTGGTCAGAGACCAGGTGTCTGTGGTGGCTGCAGTCACCAGGCCAGGTGAACTCCTCCAAGCAGAGCTCAGCAGCCCACTTCCTGGCTCAAAAGAGGTGGCCTTTGGGATTTGTCCACAGTTCATTGTTTTCGGGGAAGGGCCCCAAATGCTGAGAATCTTAATAAGCTCCTTCTGGGGAGCTCGCTCCTCTGTCCTCCCACCTTCCTGAGTACTCACGTATCTAGAGCAACTGCAGCCACACAGTAAGGAGCACAGACACAGGGGCCAGAGCCCTGGGTTCGAATCCCAGCTCCACCACTCATTAGCTGTCTGACCCTGGGGCAAGGTCTGGTCCTCTGCACATTAGTCTCATCTATAGGATGGGGTAATAACACCTGCCTTAGGGCTGTCATTGCCTTCACACAAGCTAATTGATGAGAACAAGGTCTCTCATGTTGGGATAGTTCACTCAGCTTTAGTTAGTGATGACCATTCTTCCTGAACACACCCTGATCATCCCCTGGGCAGCCTCCTCACTCCACTCCCATCCATCCTTCCTTCCTCCCTTCCTTTTTTTTTTTTTCCTGAGACGGAGTCTCACTCTGTAGCCCAGGCTAGCGTGCAATGGCACAATCTCAGCTCACTGCAACCTCTGCCTCCTGGGTTCAAGTGATTCTCCTTCCTCAGCCTCCCGAATAGCTGGGATTACAGGTGCCCACCACCTTGCCTGGCTAATTTTTGTATTTTTAGTAGAGATGTGGCTTCGCCATGTTGGCCAGGCTGGTCTCCTGACCTCAGGTGATCCACCCACCTCGGCCTCCCAAAGTGCTAGGATTACAGGCATGAGCCACCGTGCCTGGCCTACAAATCCTTTCAAAACCTGGCTCCCCTGGTCTGTTTCAAGAAGCCTGCCAACCTCAGACCCTCCTGCCCCTGCCTCTCCTGCTGCCCCACGTAACTGTTCCTTAGCAGATGTGTCTAGTAAAGAGTGCCGCGAACTGCCTTGCAGGTGTGTGGATCCACCTGGGCACTGTCTCCGAGCACAGCCCCTCCTCCAGTTCACTGCGCCAAGCCAGAAACCTGGGTGCACCCTGACCCCTCCTGCTCTGCACCTGCTGTCTGCTTTCAGTCCCAGGTTGACCTGGTCTCCTTGATCTCTGCTCCTCCTGCTTTTCCCCGTGCCCCACAGTGACCCTGGCCTGCTCCTCTGTCACGGGATCATTGCAGCAGCACTCTTCATGCTCCTGGTCACTTCCTCCACAGCCCCAGAGTCATCTCATAACAAGTCAATCTGCCTTAACAGTTTCCACGTCACACAAACAGGTAAATCCTCAAAGAAGAAGTGCATTTAGTAGGCAAATATATGGAAAAATGTTCACCCTCACTGGTAATCAAAGATATACAAATTAGAACAAGGTGGTATGTTTTGCCTAAAAAATGAGCACTTTAAAAAAAAGACATAATGGGGCTGGGAGGGGCTTGTGCATATAATCCCAGTGTTTTGGGAGGTCAAGGCAGGAGAATTGCTTGAGGCCAGGAGTTCGAGATCAGCCTGGGCAACAGAGCAAGACCTTGCCTCTGCAAAAAATTAAAAAATTAGCCAGGGTTGGGCGCAGTGGCTCATGCCTGTAATCCCAGCACTTGGGGAGGCCAAGCGAGTGGATCACGAGGTCAAGCGATGGAGACCATCCTGGCCAACATGGGGAAACCCCGTCCCTACTAAAAATACAAAAATTAACTGGCCGTGGTGGCGCACATCTGTAGTCCCACCTACTCGGGTGGCTGAGGCAGGAGAATCACTTGAACTTGGGAGGTGGAGGTTGCAGTGAGCTCAGATTGCGCCACTGCAGTCCAGCCTGGCGACAGAGCAAGACCCTGTCTCAAAAAAAAAAAAAAAAAAAAAAAATTTAGCCAGATGGTATGCACCTGTAGTTCCAGCTCTTCAGGAGGCTGAGGCAGGAAGATCACTTGAGCCCAGGAGTTACAGGTTACAGTGAACTATGATCATGCCACTGGACTCCAGCCTGGGTGACAGAGGTAGACCCTGTCTTGATTTAAAAAATAAAAGGCATAATGAGAATAGCCAAGCTGCAAGAATGCAGTGAGATTGGCACTGTTACACTTGCTGGTGGGAGTGTAAATTGCTACAGCCTTTTGGAAAGCTACTTAGCTATGGGAATTGAAAGTGTTCAATATTCATCCACTTTGATTCAGTAATTCCCAGCTTCTGGGAATCTGTTCAAAGGAGATAATCTTCAGAATGAGAAAAGTTTATGTATCAAGATGTTCATCAGTTTCTGTTAAGTCGTGCATTCACCATCTATTTATTGGACACAAGCTCAGCATTGAGCACTGTGCTAAGTCAGGGATTCAGAGGGGAATGGGACACAGACCCTGTCTTCAGGGTGCGGAGGCAGGAAGATGTGGGTGTAGTGGGTGAGGGAGTGGGTCACATGACAGACTGAAAACAGATGTGTGGAACACGGCACAATGAATGCTGTGATTGGGAGCAATGCCAGGTGCTGTGAGGCAAATTGGAGGGTAGCACCTGAGCCTTGGTAGAGGAAGAGGTCGTTGGGGCCTCCTGGAGGAGGAGTTACTTCTAAGCTAGGACCTAGAAAATTATTAATAGAAGTTCTTCAGGTGAAGAAGGCATAGAGGGGGAAGAGAGGTCCGTGGAAAAGAAACAACAGTGTGCAAAAGTGAGGAAGCCTCACTCCTGGAACGTCTGTGGAACTGCAGGGTGGAGGGTAGTAGCAGATGAGAAGGGAGGGATGAGGCTGCAGAGGTGAGCTGGGGCCAAGTCACCCGGGGCCCGCATTTTAGGCCCGGGGAATTGGACTTCATCTTGAGGGTCATGGGGAGCCCTGAAAGGTATTTCCTCTGGGGAGTGAGTCAGTCAGATTTTTATTTGAAAAAAAAAAAAACAAAAACAAAAACAAAACCCACAAACCCTGAAGTAGTCCAGCTGAAATCTGGAGCCTGGCCATGGTGGGGTGGCAGGGAGGAGACTGCTGGAGGCAGGAAGATGAGTCAGGTGCCAGCCCCTGGGAGGTATTAGGGGCAACACCAGGGAGTTGGCAGCTGGATGGAGAGGAATAGGTGGTGAGGGGCTGTCAGGGAGGGCACGTGGGCAAGACTTGGCTATGGATTAGAGGGACGGGGCTGGGGGACCAGAAAGGAGAAGATGCCTGGTTGTCTGGTTGGAGGAAGGGGGCTGGAGCCCAGAAGGCAGGCAGGCTCAGGAGAAAGTTCTGGGATTTACCAGGAGGGCAGGGATGTCATGGGGGAGAGGGAGAGAGTACAGAGGGAGAGGAGGCCAGGGCCCAGGTGGGAGTGGGAGGAAGACTGAGCAGGTAGAGGACTTAAGGACAGGCACATGGGTTGGGTGGGAGTGGGGCTGTCTTTCCAGAAGTCGGGCTGTAAGGAGGAAAGAGATGGGGTGGCAACTGGAGGGGACGGGGTGGTTGTATGGATGGGTGCGTGCTTGCTTCCCTTACACAAGCAAGACCTGAGCTTGGTCGAATACTGCCTGGAAAGCACCCATGGAGAAGGCGTTTTGGGTCACAGGGAGAGGCATTATCTGAGCTGCTCAAATATAACTGAAGAAGGCTCTAGTGTCCAGCCGAAGGGACTGGCTAAATAAATGTATTAGGAGGACTCTGCAGTCACATAGAAAAATTCTCACACAGGGACATTAAAGGAAGAAAGCAGGATCTAAAATTGACGTGCACTCTGATTACAATTAGCAAGAATAAAAACATGCACCAGAAAATAAGACTAAAAGGAAGAATGTTTGTGCAATAAAATTAGTTTCTTATTTTCTCTCTAATTGTCTTTAATGTATTTACAGTATGTTGCTTCTTTAATGAAGGAAAAAATCAAAGTTAGCAATTTACACACAAAAAAAATTTAAGTTATTTTGTGGCTTCTTGCTGACTGCAGTACACCGTCCACATCTCTTAACCATGCCTGAGAAGCCTTCCAAGTCCAGCCCCTTCGCTGTAACACTCAGTGCCCACAGCCCCTGGCCAGCTTGCCTGCAGCTAGGAATGGAGACTCTACGGTGACTAGTCCCAGGATGTTCCTGTAGCCTTCTCTGAAAAAGCAAACTAATGCAACAACCTCAGGGTTCGTTAGTAGGGGACTGGACAAATGAATTAGGCATATCTATACAGGTTGGTTATCCTTTATCCAAAAGTTTGTACCAAAAGTGTTTTGGATTTTGGACATTTTTGGAGTTTTGAATATTTGCATTGTATTTACTGACTAAGTATCCCTAATCTGGAAATCTGAAATTCTGAATGCTCCAGTGGGAGCATTTCCTTTGAATGTCTTGTCGGTGCTCAAAAAGTTTCGGATTTTAGAGCGTTTGGGATTTCAGATTTTTGGATGAGGGGTACTCAACTTGTGTAATGGAGATCAGCATGGCTATTGAAAAGGGTGAGGTAGATTTATATGTACTCTGGAAAAGAGACCCTAACGTGTTAACGTGAAAAGAAAGGAACAACTAATATGGAGAGGCAGACCTTGCTTCTGGCAGGGGGTAGCACCTGTGCCTGTGCACCCGAGCCTTTGCAGTCATGTATGGCCGCATCTTTCATGATGTGTAGGAAGAGATCTGGAATAGCATCATCCAGTGGAAGTATAATGTGAGCCACATATGTAATTTAAACATTTCTAGTAGCCACATTAAAACAGTGAAACGGGTGTAAATTTGGATGTGCTGGGTTAAATAAAAGTATTGTTACAAATAATTTAATTCCCTGCATGCAGTCCATCGGCAAACCCTGTGGGTGCTCCCACTCACTGTCCTCCGTACCCCCACTCACTCTTCCCGCATCCTCCCATTCACTCTCCCCATCGTGTGTTCTCAGCGATTGATCCCAGTGAGCCAAGTGGGACCCTTGCTTTCTCTCCTGACAGCCAAGTTGTTGCTTTTGCCTCCTTCCTAGTGCCCAAAACTCCCCTCCTGGCCTCCCTCACTGTCCTATTCATGCCTCCTTGTTTCTAATCTGGATTCCTATAACAGTCTCCTGACCCTGCTTCCCAGTCTCCCATCTTTTACTCTTCACCATGATGTCTCCTAGGCGTCCCCACCTCTGTATTCCGCTCTGATTGCTCTCTTCCTCCCATCAGCCAACAAGCTCCGCGTCATTCCTCAGCACCCAGCTTCCTCCTGTCTGAAGCTGGCCTCGACATCTCCTCCTCTTAGGTCCCTCCCCCAGGTTGCGCCTCTGTCGCTTTCCCAGACCTCTCCTCTAGTACCTGCCAAGCGATGCTAGGGACTGTCTGCCCCACTAGGCTCCAAGTTTCTCTGTTTTGCCAGCCTTTGTATTCCTGGTGCCAAATTCCAGAGCCTGCCTCATAATTCATGCTATTGATAAGTATTTGTTCAGCAAATGAATGAAACAATGAATGAGTTATTTGTATTCATTCTCTCTTCCAAGTGAACTGGTACTCCTTTGCTGAAAACTCCATTTTTTTCAGGGTTAAGTCTGCACTCCTTATGCATAATGCCAGACACTTACTGAGACAGATACTTGGCCAAATGTATTTTGTGCCCGTCCTGTTAAAGGCACACCACAGCCCCTTGAAGGAGATGCTGTACTTATCTCTACTTTACACATGAGGAAACTGAGGCTTAGAAAGGTTAATTCACTGGCTTAGGGTTGCAGTTGCTCAGGAGAGAAAGCAGGGGTCCATTTGGGTCACTGGGACCAACCGCTGAGAACATAGAAGGAAAGATCAAGGAAATGCAAACTGTAGCTTGAGAAGCACTGAGTCGGGACAGCCAGATGAACACCGATGTCCAGGGGACACACAATACCTGAGGGAAGCACTTAGCAAGGGGGCTGGGCCAGGGTCACTGTGTGAGAGAGGACGCGCAGAGGCCTGGAGCGGATCTCAGTGACATCTCACCTCTGCAAGGCTGGGTGGCCTCATTGGTGTGAATCAGATGCACCACATCTTCTTTTAGGAGTAGGTTTGGTTCTCTCCCTCTTTGCTACACACATAACTGATTCAGGTGGGGCCTGGTTTTCATTTTCTTCCATAAAGGGAAAATTAAGGTCCAGAAAGTGAAAAGAACAGCCCAGAGTCCTGTAGGCCAGTGGTGCGCCTGCACTCCAGCAGCAGGAGAGGAGGCAGCACATGGGGCGTTCGTTCTTGCCTGGGGGCTCCCCAGGGCTCACTCCCCAATCTCAGCATCCTTCTCCTCCCCTGTCAGCTCAGGGTCCTGCCAGCCATTCCCTGCCTTCTGGGACACCAGGCTTTCCAGTCCCTAGTTCTACCCCCTGGGGATCAACTAATCAGTTTGTTTCTCCTCCAATAAGTATCCATGTTCTTTAGGTGAAAAGCCTACTGCAAGTTTTCAGGGCGCACCTTCAATAGGCATTTGCCGTTTCTGTTGTTTATACTTTTCACCAAGGCATTTGCACAGGGGGTAAGGTGTAGGCTTGGGCTTTGAGTAGGACTGTCGGATTCCCCAGCCAGAGCTTCCAGCATGGCGTTTGGGCTCTATTTGACCTGGGCCTAGCTCAACCCTGAGGCTCATCTCACAAGGTTCTCGGCCCTGTTATTTCTTCCTGTGGGCTTGGCTGCTTCCCTTCCCACTCTATTCAGCTCCTGTCTGCGCTCCTGGATGGTTGGCTGCAGCTGGGCTCCTCTGACTCCTAGAAGCCTGGTCAAACCCTGTACTGGGAGCTGGCAAGGCTGCCTCTGGAGGTGCACTGTGGGAGGTATGCGAGGTACTGTGTAAAGTACTACAGGAGAAGGAAAAGGCTGGAGGGCTTTCTCCCCCTCTGTGGCTGTCCCACCCTCTTTACCAGCCTCCTCCCAACCAGGGTAGGGCAAACCGATGCTTATTCTGGGCTCTGGGCCTCAGCCAGGGCACACAGGCAGAGATGGTCTTGTGAACTCCTGTGGTCAGGCCTGGGAGGGTGCTGAGACCCAGGACTGGGTGGGACCCCAGCTCCTCCTGCCCCTCCTATGCCCCAGCCTGGGAACCCATAGTCTATGGAGGCCCCTGACCAGCCCACTCCTCCATATTTCTTGTTCAGATTCTACCTGCAGAAGGTAGTCCCTCAAGCTCCACCCTGTGCCCTGTTCCCCACTCTCCTTGGCTTCAAGAAAGGGTTAAAGATCAGCCATTAGGTCTTAAGGGGGCACAGGTTCCTAGTCCTGGACCATCAGTCCCAGTGGGGATAGAGGGAGCTCTCAGTTACAGTCGGGGAGGGAATGTAGCCGGGTCTCTGCTTTCCAGCTCGCCAAGGGGGTTTGGAGTTAAGGGAAGCAAGGGGAGTCCAGCTTTTCGTTGGCTACAAAATCTTGTGGAATACAGCCTTCCCCACCCCGGTGTCCATGCACACGGATTGTCTTTCTTCTCCTGGGGCAATGTCCCCTCTTGGAGTCACCTTTCCCCAGGATTGGAGGCCTCAGCTGGTACTCCCGGGCTGACTCTGGTGCCTCTCCTTGGTACTGTTTTAGCCATCAGACTGGATCCCTCTTAGCTCAGCTGAACCCAAGCTTTCTTCCTCTCCACACCATTGTTCCCACTCACCTGAGTCCCTCCTTGAGAGCCATATGGGGAAGTAGGTAGGATGGCCTGGAGCAGACTTTCCCAGCTCAGAGCCGGGGAAGAAATGGCCTGTTCCTGGAGACCTGGACCAAGCAGCTCCTCCCCCTTTACCTCAGGAGCTGCACCCACAGGAGCAGTCAGGATGGACTGCCTGGGCGGGACCTGCCGGGGGTGCGACCTTTTGGGGGAAGCTGGCCCCAAGGTGGAGTGGGGCTGGCAACCCTTTTGGGGCCAATCACCTGGAAGAGGGTGGGGCTGAGGCGGCCAGTTCTGGTTGGCTGGAGGCTCTGTCATTTTGTAGAGACTCCTCTTCCCTCTACAGGGGAAGTGTCTTTGGTTCTTGGGAATGGCTGGGGATCAAGGTATGGTGTTTGCCACCCAGGAAAAGCCCTGTTCTGCACGGAACCTCAGCCAGATCTGAAGAGCACTCGGCACCTGTGACTTTGGACAGTTCACCTAGTGGAGCCCTTTACCTTCTCAGTAGAATGGTGTATGTACACCAGTCACCCAGGAGAGAGAACCACGTAAGATCCTGGGTGTCGAACCGTTGTGGTTTACTCTGGGCAGTGCTTTTTAAAGTTCAAGTTGTGACCTATCTGAAGGTCGTGTAATGAGTTCAGTGGGTCATGACCAAGATTTTAAAAATATGAACAGGAGTACAATGGAAAAGAAAATATTCTGTATTGTACCTAAGGGTAGGTTTTGTTTCATGAAATGTTTGTTTCAGTTGATAAGATATTGAAGTGTGTATATGAGGTTGGGAAATACTTCTTTAAATTGTGGATCATGATGGAAATAGGTTTGTGAAATTCAGTGTAAAGTGTAAACAACAGGAATAGCAAATGCCTATGGCAGGTATGTCCTGCAAACTTGCAGTAGGTTGGAGCTTTTCATCTAAAGAAGATGGATACTTACTGGTGTGAATCAAATTCACCGCATCTTTAAGGAGTAGGTTTGGTTCCCTTCCTCTTTGCTACACACATAACTCACTCAGGTGGGGCCTGGTTTCCATTTTCTTCCATAAATGGAAAATTAAGGTCCAGAAAGTGAAAAGAACTGCCCAGAGTCCTGTAGGCCAGTGGTGCCCCTGCACACGTGACCTGCACTCCAGCAGCAAGAGAGGAGGCAGCACATGGGGTGTTCGTTCTTGCCTGGGGGCTCCCCAGGGCTCACTCCCCAATCTTAGCATCTTCCTCCTCCCCTGTCAGCTCAGAGTCCTGCCAGCCATTCCCTGCCTTCTGGGACACCAGGCTTTCCAGTCCCTAGTTCTACCCCCTGGGGATCAACTAATCAGTGTGTTTCTCCTCCAAGAAAGTTACATTTTCATAGGCTTTCCGGAGGAGTTATTAAGATGTGAGTGTTGGTTCTTGAAAGTTACTTTCAAGTAAGTAATCATCCTTTGGAGATTGTGATTCAGTAGGTTGTGGCCTGACCCTCAAACCACCCCCATCTCTGCTTTTTTTTAAAAGTAAGGTTTTGTCTGTCACCTCGGTTGGGGGTACAGTGGTGCAATCATAGCTCACTGCAGCCTTGAACTCTTGGGCTCAAGCGATCCTCTGACCTCAGCCTCCAGAATAGCTGGGATTACAGGTACACACCACCTTGCCTATTTTTTAATATTTTTTTTGTAGATATGAGGTCTCCCTATGTTGCCCAGGTTGGTCTCAAACTCTTGGCCTCAAGCAATCTTCCCACCGCAGCCTCCCCAGAGTGCTGGGTTTGCAGATGTGAGCAGCCATAACCTAAATTTTTAACAGGTGGAAATGGTTCCTTAAGGAAAAACCTGATGAAGGGGGAGGAGCAGTGAGGCCAAGCTGCCCGTTTTCCCTTCCCCCCATAGACGTGGGGTAGATTTCACTCCATGCAAGAGGGCACATGGTTATTCTGTGCTTCACCCCCGTCTCACTGCTAGCACAGTGCCTGGTTCAGAGGCATGTGGTCAACATAGGCTAACATAGTTAGCAGCACACACATCTAGTCCAGCCAGCTCACCTGCCCCTCATTTGCATTTCCACATTCATGCTTGTGCCTTTGCACTTACTGCCTTGGTCTGGAATGCCCTCTTTCTTTATTCAAGGCTTAGATGCCTCCTCTCTGCCCTAATCATTTTCTATTTGAGCATGCAAAAGTGCTTAGTGAACCAAAGCCATCCCAAGGCTATTCTGGATGCTGTGCAGCTCTATCCACAGGTGTGTGCTGGAAGATGGGAGAGTCTGGGTTGTGTCCCAGGTGTCTAGAGGTTGCTAGCCCAACAGTCATCTCCCAAGTGGGAATGGCAGGTATAGGGACACAGAGCAGAAAGGGCTTCTGGATCCTCTCCAAGGGACACCGTGTGAAGAAAGCTGGTATCTACCCGTGTGAACTGCAGCTGAGGACACCCTCAAATGACCCAGCCCCAGAAAAGTGTGGAGGATATGCTGTCCACTTAAGGTCCCTTCCCCAGCCCAGGGACCCACCTGTCTCCATATGGGTGAAAAGTAGCCATTTGGGCCCAGAGACAGGCATTCCTAGGGGAGAAAGGCACCAAAGAGACAGATTTTACAGATTTATTTTTAAAAAACAAAAACAAAGGTTAAAAAAGTCCTTCATTTCCAACCCTGCCTGGGGGTGTGGGTGGGGAATAGAATAAGCTCAGAAAGGTGCCTACCTCCTTCCTGCAAAGGACACGGCAGGTCAGAGGCAGGCCCTCGCCCTTCCTGCCCTGCCTCCTTCTCAGGTAGCTCAAATTGCTGCTAGGAAGTTTTATGGGCAAAGAAGTGTGGGAGTGGGAGGCCAAGAGCTGCCTTCCTCACATCAACAGAAACTCCAGCTGTTCTCTCCCCTTAGAAGTTCTCCGGGCCCCACCACTGGGACTCCCAGGGTGGCCGGGCAGACAGGCAGGCCAGGAGGCTCAGCCCTCTGAGCTATGTTGCTCAGACCACCGCAGCTTTCTTAATGCTCTTTGTGAACCAGGAGGGCAGTCAGCGGAACTTCACAGTGCGGGGAGGGGTGTCTGGAAAGGAAACTCTGAAGCGCCATCTCTTTCTGACCTTGCCTCTGCACTGAGGCTGCCCTTCTTGGCTATTCCCCATCCTGAGGCTGAGTGGAGTCCAGGACAAAGCACTAAGTGGCTGTTTGCTACAAAACACCTGGAGATGCCAGAGAGTAGCCCTTGGCCTATCTGTCAGTCCAGGCTCCCACACAGTCACACAGTCATACACACAGCGTTAAGGCGTCTGTGCCAGCAGGCACGGCCCGGCTGGGCCCAGCTTCTCTCTCTCCACCTGCAGAGGGTGTAGCGGGGAGAACCCTGGCTGCTGCAGAAACAGGCTGAAGGGGGAGAAGCTGACAACGGAAGAGTTAACCAGGCCTGGAGAAAGAAGTGGGAGGAAGGAAGGCAAGGGCTTTCTAGGCCTCCATCCAGGCCTGCTGGCTGCCCTTGAAGTAACCCAACTCAGGTTGGGGAGCCCTGACCATATACCCCCTGGAAAATGGGGGACAGAAAGAGGGGAAGAGAGCGGGGCTAGAGTATTGGGACTTTGGAGGAAGCCAGTGCTATCAATATTTACAAGCATAAAGCCCCATCTTCTGTGCCACCTACCTCTCTGCCCCTCCCACAGAAATGAAAGGCCCCTGAGAGCCATGGAGGAGGTGCCCAGACCTCCTCACCAGCTACGCCCCTAGGGAGAGCCCCTGCCCTCCAACTGGCCCCATTTCTGGGCCCCTCAGGAATGTCTGTCTGGCTCTGCTCAGTTGGGAGGAGGCGCCCTGGGCCAGCATCCTGGCTGCCGCCGGCCCTAGGAGTCCTTGAGCATGCTGATGCGGGCGTAGATCTTCAGGGCAGGCCCCAGCTTGATGTTCATGGCGCTCATCAGGTGGTCCTCCTTGAGCAGCAGCAGGGCTTGCCCGTCAATTTCCTGGGCACGGAATTCCTCTGCTATCTCCTGGCAGCCTGAGGGGGTACCACCAAAGACAGTGTCAATCCAAGCTGCCAGTGTTCACCTCTGACAGCCACTGCCTAGTTATCTAGATCTAGTTATCTGCATCCATTATCTCCTTTAGTCCTCATAACCACACCTTGAGGAAGGCACTGCTGTTTTTATTTTGCAGCTTGAGAGAGGCTGGGCAACTCACCCACAGCAGCCACGATCTGGGCCTCCTCCTATGTGCCCGTGTTCAGACCCCTGCTCTGTGAACTGGGCGGACCCATGTCCACTAAGGTGCTGAGGAAGTGACAGCATGTGATTTCTGAGGCTAGATCATAAAGGGCACAGCAGTTCTTACCTCACTCTTCTGTCTGGTTTACTGCAGAGTAAGCCAGCTACCAGTAAGCCACCCCAGCAACCCTCTGGAGAGGCACGCATGGAGAGCAGCCAAGGCCCTGGTGGTCCTCGGCCACCTCGCCGTGTGAGTGAACCATGCTGGAAGTCGGTTTTCTGGCTCCAGACCTCAGACACTGCAGCCCTGTATGGCATCTTCCCTGAGACCTCATATGACCTCAAACTCATACACTGGGTTTGTGGAAGGGAGCAGATAACCTCTCTCTTTAGTTTCCAGGTCTTCAGACTAAGATAAACTGGACACCAGGAGCCTCATACTGGGACTGCCCAGCTGAGCCACTCAATTCCTGACCCACAGGGCCACTGAGATGACAAGTGATTGCTGCTTAAAGCCACTGAGTTCTGGAGTAATTTACACCACGGCAATAGGTAACAAATGCAGATTCTGGTACCTGGAAAAGGAGTGCTGCCATAAAACAGCTCTATAGATGTGGGTGTGGCCTTGGAACTGGCCACAGGCAGGAGCCGGAAGGACTTTGTGGAAAGCGTGAGTGTCTAAGGTGCTTTGAGAGACTGTATGTAGAAGTCTCATGGCCTTTGGGGAAGCTGCTGGGAGGCCTAAAGGAAAGTGAGGAAACTCTTAGTGGAGATTAGAAGAAACAGGGTCTCTATTATGAAATAAAAGAACATTTTGTAAAAACGTGGTTGGTGGCAGAAATGTAAGTTGAATGTACCTCCTGAAGTGGGTGGTCTAGCTAAGGAGATTTTCAGACAGAATGTGGAAGGTATTGCTTGGCTTCTTACTGCTGCTCACAGTAAAACAGGAGAGAGAGAAGGTAAAAACAAACAAAACTGTTCAACAGAAAGGAACCAGGATCTGCCGGTTTAAAAATGCCCAGCCTCTCCAGATGGCACATGACGCTAAAATTAAGAAATGGTTTCTAGGCAAAGATCAAATTCGGGGCACAGTCAAGAAAACATGGTCTACAGATTAAACTTAGGATGTGACTTAAATCTTTTTGTTAAAGACTTCAGAAAGATCTAAAATGATGCCTCAAAATGCTATTCAATCCAAAGGCTCTTTTTTTTTTAGGCACGCCTCACAGATCCTCTTTTCAACAGCACGGTTTCTAAGAATGTGAAGGGCACTGTCCGTGCTGCCCCTCAGCTTCAGAAGAATCCCAATGCAGACAACAGCTTATCCTTGAAGATAATTCTGGGTGTGTTTTTTGTCTAATGGAATGGACCCCAACAAGATTCCCAGAAAACTGACAATCATTTTAAGACATACTGAATTACTGGCCAGGTACGGTGGCTCACGCCTATAATCCCAGCACTTTGGGAGGCCGAGGCAGGCGGATCATGAGGTCAGGAGCTCGAGACCATCCTGGCAAACACGGTGAAACCCTGTCTCTACTAAAAATAGAAAAAAATTAGCCGGGCGTGGTGGTGGGCGCCTGTAGTCCCAGCTACTCAGGAGGCTGAGGCGGGAGAATGGCATGAACCCGGGAGGCAGAGCTTGCAGTGAGCCGAGATGGTGCCACTGCACTCCAGCCTGGGCGACAGAGTAAGATTCTGTCTCAAAACAAACAAAAAAGAAATACTGAATTATTAAGAGTCAAAGGTAGGCCGGGTGCAGTGGCTCACGCCTGTAATCCCAGCACTTTAGTAGGCTGAGGTAGGTGGATCGCCTGAGGTAAGGAGTTTGAGACCAGCCTGGCCAACATGGTGAAACCCCATGTCTACTAAAAATACAAAAATTAGCTGTGCGTGGTGGTGCGTGCCTGTAATCCCAGCCACTCGAGAGGCTGAGGCACAAGAATTGCTTGAACCCAGGAGGCGGAGGTTGCAGTGAGCCGAGCTTGCGCCACTGCACTCTAGCCTGGGTGACAGAGCAAGACTCCGTCTCAAAAAAAAAAAAGAGTCAAAGGTAATATAACATAAAAGCAGGAAGCAGGCTGAGAAAACGACTACACTGAAAATACAGGTTACTTTTCACAGAAAAGGAAGGAGAACTCAGAGGGCTGAGCCAAGAGAGAAATCACTCCCAGGCTTTGAGTCCCAATTGAGGAAATGCCACCATAAACCCTAGCGGATTTCGGAACTGGAATGGATCAGCGACTCTTGTACACTCCCTCTTTCTTCCCTTTTTGGATGGGCATGTCTGTAATGGTTATCCTATGTTTGTCCCACTGTGCATTGGCTTTGTGGAAGTAAGCAGATAGCCTCTCTCTGTAGTTCTCAGATCTTCAGACTGAGAGGACCTATACTTGAAGAACTGGACCCCAGGAGCCTCATTTATGCCTGGACCTAGGTTCAATGATGAGAGCCTGGACTTCAAACTGATGCTGCCATGGGACCAAACTGTTGGGGATTTGGTGGGGTGAGGGTATTCTGCATGAGGAAGGAACACAAATTTCTGGGGGCCATGGTGAACTACATGGCCTGTCTCTGAATGGCGCCCAATAATCCCTGCTTTCCAGTTCATGCCCTTGTGAGTCTTCTCACACAATGAATAAGACTGACCTGTGTGACCAATAAGATATTGTGAAAAGAAATTTAAAAATATATATATTGTGAAAATGCCAGTACATGGCTTCGGAGGCTAGATCATAAAGGGCACAGTGGCTTCTACCTTGCTCTCTTGGATCCCTACCTGTGGGGAAAACCCACTGCCATGCATATCATGAGAACACTTGAGCAGCCCTCTGGACAGGCCCATGTAGACAGGAACCAAGGCCTCTTGCCAACAGCCAGCCCGTAGGGCAAATCACGTGAGTGAGGCACCTTGGAAGAGATCCCACAGCTCTTCAGTATTCACATGACCTCAGCCTTGGCTGATATCTTAATTGCAACCTCATAAGAGACCTGAGGCAGAACTGCCCAGGAAGCCACTCCTGAATTCCTTACCCACAGCAACTGTGTAATAAAAATTTTGGGGATGAGGAGATAACATACTAGGTTAAGTGACAGAGCCAGAATTTGAACCCAGTTCTGTGTGACTCAGAAGTCTGTGCTCTTACCACACTGCAGTCTCTGAGAAAGAGGCTTGTGGTTGCCATGAATACCTGACCTGGTTGGTGTATGAGTGAGAGTGGCAGAAAAACAGTCATGCATCCAGGCCCCACTGAAGGCATTTGTGAATGATGTAAGGCTTGCCTCTTACAGCTGGCTCCTAGATCCTGGGCCTTACCACCACGTAGGGCTCCACCATGCAGGCCTCTGTGCCATGTCTGGCCATGCCATAGACTTCCCTATCTTCATGCCTCTGCATGTGCGCCCTCCTGCAGTCTTTCCATCCAACAAAGGCATACTTGTCTACCGTCATTTAGTTTACATTTTCTTAATTAAATTTTTTTTTTTTGGTAGAGACATGTCTCACCATGTTGCCCAGGCTGGTCTTGAACTCCTGACCTCAAGCAATCCTCCCACCTCAGCCTCCCAAAGTGCTGGGACTATAGATGTGAGCCACCACATCTGGTTATTTTCTTAATTTTGATGTTCTTGACACATATCCTACACTCTACCTGGTTCCCGTCCTAATCTCTCCCAGGAGAGAGACAGAGTTAATTATATTATCATGTCTGTATTTCACACAGACCACTTCCCATGCCAGAAAATATACAGAATTACAGCTATGGGATATTTATAGTTTGCATTCTATGCTGAATATAAGCAAGTTCTTATAGGCAGGGAGCTCATCTCACTCATCTCTGCACCCCAGTTCCTGAACCTGAGTCATTAACTGAACTACCTAATCCTCCTGGTGGTGGGAGGGTCTCATTTTCTTTCCTTGCTATTCCAGGGAGACATGGAATTTCCAAGGGTCTTACCTGGCAGAGAGCGGATGAATTCGTAGACGTCTTCTACGTTCCACTTGGTGGGCTCACTTGGTAGGAAGTGGTGTCCCATGCCCACCAGGTCCCGCATGTGCATGTCCGGGAGCTCCAGGTCCCGCTGGCCTTGTCGCCGGCGGGAAGTAGATGAGCTAGCTGAGATGGGTGACAAGGGTTCCTCATAGCTTGAGTTATCTGAGCAACGGCTGGAGTCTTCCTGGCTGTGTGTTAGCTGCAAAGCAGCAGTAACCGAAAGGGGCACAGTGCCTGTTGGCTGGGAGCAGAGAGTTTTCTTCAGGATGGGGGAACAAACCATCTCTAGCAGCAGTGATGGACAAAGGAGGTATTTCTCCTTTTTCTGCTTGGCCTACTACGCTTCTGAGTTCCCAGATCTAGCAGCATCTTCCATGCTGTCCTGTCTCCTACCCTAGGCAGGAGTTAGTCCCTCTCAGTACTGTAGTGTGTACCACACAGCACTGCAATTATCTTTTCTAGACATAGGTTTTAAAGCAGGGCTCTGTGAGTTCTAGGAGGTGATCATAGAGCCACTTGAAATGGCATGTAAAATTTCTTCTGTAGGTACATTTTGGACCATAGCTTTGGACCATTTTTAAGGAGGTTTAAGACAAAAACAACAGGCCAAATTATAGATAAGGTTATGAAACATCACAGCATGCTGTGGAGTTCCTTTAGGGCAAGACTGTGTCCTTAGAGCCTGGTGCCTAACAGAGTTTCTGGCATACAGCCGGTGCTAAAAAATGTTTAACAACCCACGTTCCTGGTACGGATCTTCAAGAACTCTGTGCCCTCATGTTTGGGGAGGCAAAAAGGTGGCAAAACAAAGGGTGGAGGCTGCCTTCTCACCCAGCCCTCCACGTAAGGCAGGAGGTTACCTGAGCAGCCCAGGGGAGACCCCATTTCCGTGGCCCCAGAAGCCAAGGACAGAGGCAAACTGGAAGGTGGGGTGATGTTGGGGCAAGGCCAAGGAAGGCGCAGGGAACCCTGTAAGCACCGTGTGTCTAAATGAAGGGACCTACTGGGGTGCAGAAGGCTCAACTGGACAGGTCTCCAAGGAATGAGAGCACAGCAGAGTGCACTGAAGTCAGCAGCTGGAGGGGACTGTGATGTCGAGGGCCATGAAAGGGAACTGTGGGGACTGCGGGGATGGAGCTTCAGGCTCTGCCGACCTCTTACCTGCTTCTTGGTATCCTTAGTAAGTGGTGGCAGACTGGCTTTGCTGGCCCGACGGCGGTTGTGGGTCGCAGCTCCTGCCTTCTGCAGCTTGCTCCGGTCTGAGTGGAAAAGTCCCACCCGTTTGGTGCATCCCACGTTGTACCTTCAGGGACAGGGGAACAGGGGATGTCAGAGCAGTTGTCATGCTTATGGGCCATAGGCACGATGAGCACAGCCAAGCTGTCTGACAAATCTGAGTCCATCTATTGGTTCAGATCCTAACTCCATCACCAACTACTAGCTGTGTGACTTTGGATTTAAGTCACTTAAGCCCTGATCCTCCATTTCCTTATCTGGAGGTGGGGGTAATACCACTCACTCTCTAGGACTGGTTTTACAACATGAGATAATGTCTGTAAAATGTTTGAGATGACACCTGGACTTGGACCAGGGTGAGAGCTCACACCTGACTTATTCCACTATAAATGTTATCCTGTGCCAGGAAACTACCGTCCACTGTCCTGCTGGGGAGTGGCCTGGCTGCCCCGACAACCTGAGGGGATGAGGGCTGAAGATAGCTGAACTCTAGCTTGGCATGCAGAGCACCTCTGCCTGGGACCTAGAGATTTCTTCTCTTCTGGGATTTCAGGGCTTCAAGGTCAGCTGCTGCTTCCATTGTGGTACAAAGACTACATAGGGCTTTAGAACTGGACAAGCCTAAATCCCCAAGCCCATGGCTTATTAGCTATGTCATTTGAGGCACTACTACTCCTTTGTGCTTTGGCTTCATAACCTGTATAAAGGGACAATAGTAATACCTGGCTTGGGAGGTATTTTGAAAATGAGATAATCGTATCAATTGACTGGCACAGTGACTAGCACACAGCAGGTTCTTGGGAAATGACAGTGGTTTTTATGATGACCATTAGTGCTCTATGCTGGGTGAGAGCTCACCAAGGGAACGCTGTAGCTGTGGTTCTGGGCAAGGCTTACCCTAACAAGGCAGGGGCTGTCAAGGCTAGGAAAGGCGAATGGATGTCAGTGGGGCCCAGCACTGCGGCTTTTCCTTGGACTCCCTGCTGCTCTCTCCCACCTGCTCTTAGGGGTTCTGGCTTCTCATGCTTGTTGAATTAGGGATGCCATCCTGCTTCCAGGTGGGTCAAGGAACTAGGAAACCGGAGAAACCACCCCTATGGGCCTCTTGGGGTAGACTATTAATGGCAGGAGGTGGGACATAAAGTGCAGTCCTGAGGAAATGGAGGGGGCTGGGGCCACTCACCTCTTTGCACAAGCCATGGAACAGAAGCGCTTGGAACGCTTGAACTTATAGGCAAAGTCCACCCGGCCACAGAGCTCACACTTGAGTTTGAGGGGAGCACCCTCCTCTTTGGATTCTGCAAAGTATAGAAATGGGTAGGGTGGAGAATGAGAAATTCCTGCAGGACTGTGGCCAGCCCCACCGCGGGGCGTCCTGCCTGGTCCTCCTGCTCCCACAGCTGTGACATGCAGCAGCAGTCTGGCGTGGAAAATGCCAGTGGTTCTCACCCCTGGAATGTACTCAAGGGTGTCTGGGGATGCCCCTTGTATACTTGACATTTTTTCTTCCAAGTGCTCTGAGTCTGAGGCAAAACACAGGTGGGGAAGAATCAGCATCAAATGATTGTGGAAGAAAGCAGGAACCCCCAGGAAATACTCTGGATGCTGTCACAGCTGCTCTGCTGGCATCACCCCACCTTGATCTATGCAGCTGGCTGCCGTGGCCCCAGTCTCAAGGTAGGGACGAAGGGCAGGACTTGCCTGGGGCAGCTCCTACAATCACGCCTAAAACTTGCCAATGATTCACACAGGAAAAGCCATTTTTGGAATCCTGTGGTTGGCCGGAGGGGGACTGGGGGAGCAGAGGACACATGGTTCCCCTGATTTCCCCTATCCCTGTTTTTGAGGGAAGGAGGCCGAGGAAGTGCTGGGGGAAATGTTTACAGACTTGCTGGCTCAGGGTTCCTCTGAGGACACCAAGAGAGGAAGTGTGGGAGGCCTGCCTTTCCAGCCACGTTCGGAGGCCGAGAGATTCAGGGTCTGAGATGCCCACCTTGCAGATAGGGCTCCTCCATCTCCGAGTCTGTGGTGGTGGTGTGATCCTGCTGTGGAAGTTTCTCAGGCAGGAACCCCTGTGCATACTTCTTCTTGAGATTCCCCACCAGCAGGGACGAGCGTCCCACCTAGAGGACAGGTGACACGGAGGCCGTGAGGGTCAGGTGGGAGAGGCTTCCTTGCTATCCATCCTCATTACAATTACATGTATAAAGTATCCAGGCACAGAGGCCAGCCCTCCTCAAACCTTCCCCCATGTCATCATCCAAGTGTGCCGGGCTCAAGGCCCTATTTTGCTAGTTGGCTCACGAGGTAAGATGCTAATGGGCAAAGTAAAGGGATGGCTTCTGTCCAGGACCAATAGATGGCTCAGGAGATAGGAAAATATCTATTCCAATAAGAGTCTAAGGCTGAGATCAGGTTTCCCACAGTGCCAGATCAAGCACCAAGACCCAGTGCCCACACATCTCCAGGCAAGGACAGAGTGGAGTCTGTGTGAGGCTGTACATATGCAAGAGAGAGACTCAGTACCCGTTTTCTGATTTTTTACTGTTCTCCACCTTACCCCAATGCCTGACCCAAGCCAGAGGTACAGGCAGCCACAGAGGACAGCAGGAAAACACAGACCCTGGGCCATAGAGCCAATGACCTCTCAGTTGTCAGAACCCCAGAGCAGCTTATTGACGTGTTTGGATCTCGTTTTGTGGCCTTTGTTTAGGCAGCCTGGTAGCCAGTCACGTGGCACTGACTCTAGGGCGATGCTGGGGGTGGTATGCGATCTGCCTCCACCCCATGAGATCAGGTGGTTTCTAGTGTTACTCTAGGAGGCCCAGTCTAACAGGGAAGAGATGTGACAGAGCTAGAGCCACTTCTAGCTCAGGTGTTCCAGGCGGACTTCTTTGCCACTGGCCTTGGACAACCTCCAGTGGGAAAGAAGATAAGAAGCTGTGTGTCTTTTGGCATTTTACAGGAGCAGTTCACCCATCTCAGTTAATGAAGCTCTGCATCTTCTGGGGACTAATCAAACCACTCATGGAACCAAAGAATGAAGAAAAGGCAGATGGTATCCCAGAAAGGTGTCTCTCCAACAGCCAGATACTTTTCATCTAAACAGAGGCTGGTGTGCCCCTGGCTCTGGGCTCCTCCACACCCACAGGCCAGCACCACTGTCTCCAGTCCACAATGCACAGAAGCAGCTCTGGGTGCTTTGGTCTAATAACCCATCTTCGTGGCTCTTGGATATTTCCTGTTAGTCTTAGGCTTCCATTGTGACCTTTCTGACTGCCCCTCAATCTCAACTCCCCTTTCAAGGCTCTGTCCCCAGAAAACAAGCTTCAGGTTGTGACCCTGTTCCCTCACATTCATTTCTGATATACATATCTTGAGAATTCTGTTCTGTGCAGTTCCTTTTGTTCCTAACTGACCGAAGTTTTGCCATTCAGAGGTTTTGGCATTCAAAACTCAATGAAATCTAATTTCCCAAAGCCCATCATCTCTCACCAGATATCCCACAGTGAAGTCTGTTTTAACCAAGGGTTCACACATCATCAGGCAGGGATACACCTGAGTTTGTGTGTGGAAACTTCTAACCAAGGATCTTGCCAATCATTCCTGATCACTGACTCGCCCCTTCTGGACCTTGGAAAGATAATCCTAGAAAGAAATGGCTCTGTATTCTTTTGGGGAGGAAGTTAGCAAGGAAAGAGCAAATCGTTCACATTTTCAGAAATTTTACATGGAAATGTAAAAATATTCTAAGACACATCCAAAATATACTTAAAAAAAAAAGGGGAAAAGAAGTAGTCCGTACCGGGAAAGGCTCCGCCCCCTCCTGGATCACAAACCCTTCGATAACATGCGTCAGGATTTGGGGTTTCACAATGGCCTGTGGTGGTTTATTCTCACCATTCTGGGGGGCAGTGCCGGCGATGCTGGAGGCAGAGTTTCCGTTCCCTGAGGTCATGCCGGGGCTGCTGAGGTCGGTCAGTGCATGAACAATGCCCTGCCCTGTCTCTGCATGAGAGAGAGTAGGAAAACAGAGCAGGGGAGATCAGAACCAGAGTCCATGCCCAGGGAGGGACAGCAAGGACTCAGACTGCGCCTGGCTTTTTCCGTGGGGCCAAGCGACAATGCAAACCAAGCAGTCCACTCCCCTCAGTGACCCATTTAAAAGTGGCACAGTTTCAATGGACACATCAAGTACGAGTATAGTCAGTTCTACAACAACGCATGCAGCTAATCAGCTAGCAGCGTTCCTTAATTTCCCAACCGTGCTATGAACAGTTAACCTGGTTAAACAGATGGGAATTCTGTCTTTCAGGAGTTAAGACCTTGGTCGATACTGATTTGAACAAATAAGGTTAATATTCAGTTTGAGGGAGAAAAGTATTCAAGGTGACATCTAAAACAAGGACAAGAAGCTGAGCTAGGTATAGGGCTTTCAGTGTGATAAAGAGAGGTTAAATGAAGCTTCTGTGAGGTTCCTTAGAGGAGGGATTTTAAGAACCCTGTGAAATGTCAAAACATGGAACCCCAGAAATTGATGCCAAGGGAATGTGGGGGCTGAACCCTAAGTAAACACTATCATGTAGATTTGACTATTCAGACTGGTTATCTGGGGTCAGTGCATTGAAATATGCAGAGATTTCATTTCTCTGCTAAGAAGGCTGCTAGGCAGAGCTGAGATTTTCTCTGCTGTTTCTGCTGAGTTAGGTGCTCTCAAAATCAGGCCTCAGCTCCTTATCTAATCTGATCCTCACCAAATCATAGACCCTCTGTCTCTCTGTGGACAACCTTTCCTAATTCGCCTTCCCCTAAAAGACCTAACAGACTGCTCCAGAAAGTGAGATTAGGTGCCTATACACAACCACACCCCAGTGGACTTCCTCTCTTCCACTTCAAACAGCATCTCTCATGAGCTGTCTCATTGTCTTAGACGTGCGAGACTTCATCTCCTCACTTCTGTAACTCTCTCCCGCCCCCTTCCCAGGGCTGTTCTCTACCACCACCAACTGCCCCGTGAGCTGAGGTTGCCTTTAACCTGGAACTTCCTAAAAAAGAAAAAAAAGAAAAAGCCATTTCTTTATTGCAACAAGTCCATTAATATAAAGCATAGCCCAGTGGGGTATGAGTGATATATACTTTAAAAATGATTTCAGCACACTTATTAAGTATCTTTGCATAAAACTTTATGAAGATGCTCATATTTCATGTTAAATGTCCATAATACCACCACAGAATAGGAATTGCTTGTGCTTAATTACACAGTATGGAAAAGTCAAAACAGATACATTTTAGAAAAGTGGTTTAGGGTCAGGCACGGTGAATCACACCTGTAATCTCAGCACTTTGGGAGGCTGAGGCAGGTGGATCATGACGTCAAGAGTTCCAGACCAGCCTGGCCAATATGGTGAAACCCCGTCTCTACTAAAAATACAAAAATTAGCCAGGCATGGTGGTGCGTGCCTGTAATCCCAGCTACTCGGGAGGCTCAGGCAGGAGAACTGCTTGAACTCAGGAGGCTACAGTGAGCTGAGAGCGCACCCACTGCCCTCCAGCCTGGGCGACAGAGCAAGACTCCATCTTGCGGCGGGGGGGAGAAAAGAAAAGGTGGTTTATAACTGGTTCACAATGGGTCTTGGTCCACTCAGGCTCATTTTTTTTTCTTTTTTTGGGATGGATTCTCACTCTGTCACCCAGGCTGGAGTGCAGTGGCGTGACCTATGCTCCCTGCAACCTCTGGCGTGACCTATGCTCCCTGCAACCTCTGCCTCCTGGGTTCAAGCGATTCTCCTGCCTCAGCCTCCCGAGTAGCTGGGATTACAGGCGCGCACCAACATACCTGGCTAATTTTTGTATTCTTAGTAGAGACGGGGTTTCACCATGTTGGCCAGGCTGGTCTCGAACTCCTGAGGTGGGTGATCCACCTGCCTCGGCCTCCCAAAGTGCTGGGATTACAAGCACGAGCCACCGCACCCAGCCTCAAGCCCATGTTCTTACTGGTGGTTCTAATGCTAACTAAACCAGGATAAACCTTTAATGAACAAGGGTTGACTATGACATGTCTTTAGTACTCAGTCCTCCATAATTCAGCTATATAATAAACTTCAGAGCTGAGCAGGGGCCATCTAAGAGAAAGGACCAATGAATTTTTTTTTTTTGTTTGAGACACAGTTATACCAGTAAGTTAGAAAATTTCCATTAAGTGCCTATATTCACTTGAAAGAAGGTTTTTAAACAGCTTTGGCTTTTCTGTAGAGATGGAAACATTTCCTTTCTTTTGGAATTTGTCTTTCCAATTGCAAAGGTGTCTGAGAACTTGAGAGCTTGTCTGGAGGTTCTAGCAGGGGAACACAGCTACTCGTATGCCCTTGACTGAGGGACAGCCCTCCTCTATAGGATGGTCGTCCTCTGACCCAGAACACTGGTTCAGGAGGGACGTACATGGAGCAGTGAGGGAGGAAGGGGACACCTAGCCAGCCAGATCAGCAGAATTAACTCTGCCAATCAACAGGGTGACAGGTGTCGCAGCCAGATGGCCCCTCACATCCGTGTTTGAGAACTTAGAAAAAACCCCTTTCCCTCACAATCTATGAATAACTAGGAGGAATGAGTTGATGATTCAATCAAATTAAGTTTCTGTGCTTTTAAATTTTAAATATTTAAGTCTGCCTTTACACGATTACATTTTCCCTGCTTTTATGTTTTGCATATGCTAAGAAACATCTATTTTATTTAAAATGAATTACTAACATAGAAAGATTACTATGAAGGCTAAAATTTTATTTTTTAGATGATGGCTATTTCCTTCCAATTACAGCCTGGTAAAATATTCCCTGATGAGTCTAATGAACTGCAGATTATACAATTACAGGATTGGAAGTCTGGTTCGATCTCTTACCAGTGCTTGAATATTTTCTATAATATGCCCACCCAATGATTTTCTGGCATTTATTTGAATACCTACACTGACAAACTCACTACTCTGGAAGCAGTTTGTTCCCACCTTGGATGGCTCATTAATGATTCCTTATATAATAAGCCCAAAATCTGTCTTTCTATTAATCTCGGCCCAATTATCCTCATTCTGTTCCTTAAACTCACAGAAAACAAGACCAATCAGATTTGTCTAACAGGCAGAGACATGGGCTTAGACCTGGCTTAGAGACTGGTCTCTATCACTGAGTAAATTACGGGCAAGTCATTGTCCCTCTCTAAGCCTTGGCTCCATTGGCTGTGAAATAAGGATCCTACGCCTACCTCAGAGTGCTGCTGTGAGGACTAATGAGCCAGTGAAAGGCAGTGCTAGCTTACGAGGAAATGCTTGGGAATGCTCCTGGTGTCATGAAGGTCGTCACTCATGACCACAGTCTTATCTTCTCTCCTCCAGGCCAAATCCCTTCTGTTCTTTCAGGTATTTCTTACATAAAAAGGTTACAAATTCATCATCCTAGGCCCTCTCTGCCTACATCTTTTAATATCAGGTACCTAGTCAATACTAAGCATCATCTGTCAGGTGTAGTCATGTAAGAGATCTGGTTAGTAAGATTTTTGGTTTTCTGTGTTTGCTTTAAAGACAGTCACACCTGACTGACAGCATAGGTAGAAAGTAATTGGTAATGCCCTTGTTTCAGTTTCATGAATTACTCCATGGAATTAATCCATTCTCCTCTGAATTCTCGGATCACTCCCACCTCCTGCCTCTTGCACTGATATTCATCAGAAAACAGCCCCTCAGACCTTGTCTTTTATGGGATCCCTCTATCCTTGCTTGAGTTCCCTGCCCGTGTCCCCCCTCCTATGTCAGATCTATGCCTATTAATGTTCACTGCGAGACAGAAGATCACTCTTGAGGTTAGATTCTGTCCTCATGCCAGATACATTCGTCAACAGATATGGTCACTAGCTCAAAGGCTACAGAGCCAGTGCTTAACTCTGGGAAGCAAAACTTTTTGGAATTTGAGGCTGTTTTTTTAAAAAAAGATCTTGTTAAGAGAGAGAACACACTAAAAAACTCTTGCACCACATTAGAAACTATCACTCCCCATTGTAACCCAGGGCAGATCAAAGGAGAGACAGAATCCAAGGGACAGATGGGAGAGTGTTTTATGAATATACAAAGGTTCACAGCTATTTCGCTTTGCAGTCATCTTGTAGGCCAATAGCTCCTCATCTGCTTTAGTAACAAAGGAGTTTGGGCTATTCCTGGAATGACCAAACACAATCTCGCCCCCTGCCAAGCTCAGCACACTGAGATTAATTTAATCTGCTTTCTGCTCTCCCAGACTGCTTTGCGGCTTTTGGGGGAAAGCAGCTTAACAGGGAAACTTGCAGAAACCTGCCCTGCTGGCCCTGAGGCCAGATAAAAGAGACAAAGAAATACTCTGAATTTGGTTCCTTACTCAATTCCCTTGACCAGTTCAGAGGCTGTAAGTGCTGCCGGGGATTCTCACAGGTCTCAAATGCCTGTATACAGTCAGGCACCTGAAACCGAAAGGTGGAGGCAGGATAAGGCGGGTGGGAGAGGCTGGGGGAGGGGAGTAAAGCCAGGCTTCAGTAGGGGGAAGGAGGAGTTAGAATCTTGGCCTTTAGTTGATGCTGACCACAAAGGGCCAAGTATTCCGGTCAGAATGGACAGAGCAGCATGTTCCACAGAGTCTTGCCTAACATATGTGTCAACTTCTAGGCTGTTTCTCATTCCTGGTCTCATTCACAGGCCACAGGCTCTGGTAGAAACAGCCCTTACAGGGGTGGGATAAAACAGGAATGACCACTCAGTTCCTGTTTGTGAAATTATCTGCTTTGGGATTGGTCACGTCTCCTAAGCAGAGCAGACTTCTCTAGGCAGGGGGCTACCACTCACTCAGTCACCTCGAGATCTTCAGGGGCTAACCCCGTGTCCAAAATACGATAGGTGCTTAATGATCATTAAACTGGAATGTGTGGTGTCCATGATCTCAGTCTTCATTGTCTACATAAAGAGTACAGGGCTGCCTAGTGCCAAGATAAGCAATTTGGCACTAGCTGAGATTTACAAATTGCTTTCTGAAGCTATGATGTTTTGAGAGCAGCTAGGCTGGTGGGACCTGCCTACCAGAGCGGCATTTCTAGGTACCTGATTATGAAGAATAAGAGCTATTTTTTTGGCCCATGTCTTCCTGTGACAGTGGGGATTTCCTCAGCAGAAGAGAGGTATAGGCAGACCTCTGAATTCCCTGTCCCCTTTGAAACATTTTTGCCAGACCCAGGCACCTGCCAAGGCAGGATGACCTCCAGAGGCAGAGGCAGGGAGGCTCCTAGGACCAGTGGGTTGATGTCCAGAGCAGATGGGCTCTCCAGCCTGCTAAGGACAGACGTCAGGCTAACTGCCAGTTAGGCACAATTGGGCCACTTCAGAGCCAGTTCTGATGTTCGATTGAGTATCCCTTATCCAAAATGCCTGGGACTAGAAGTGTTTTTAATTTTGGATTTTTTCAGGTTTTAGAATATTTGCATTATACTTACTGGTTGAGCATCCCAAATCCAAAAATCTGAAATGCTCCAATGAGCCTTTCCTTTGAGTATCATGTAGGTGCTCAAAAAGTTTGGGATTTTGGAGCATTTTGAATCTGGGATGCTCAATTTGTACTAACACTTGCAACGGGTATTTCAGATGGCCTAGCACTCATTCTATCTGACCCTAAAATAGCCTGAAGACTTGGCTTCAAAGGCAATGGAGACCAAACAGAACTTCTCCTTCTACCCCCTCAGCTTGGTCAATCGCTGATTTCCACCTTATCATGAGAAGGGAGTATGTATTTTAACTTAAAAGACTTCTATTTACTGTTTGGCTGCAGTAGGAGTATGACAGAGCTCATGAAGTGAATAAAGAATTTAAAGAAGCGGAGTAGATGATAACATGGATCATCTTCTTCCAACAAATTCTGTTCAACAAAGGGCAAAACGAGGTCACCTATAGAACACAGAGCACACCCTCCAAGCCCCCAGCACTGAAGTCATGCTCACTGTGCTGTGTTCAGCAGGCCCAGCCATGTGGCCAGGGTGGAGACTGAAGGGTTCCCAAGGAACCATTTGCTCTAGAAACCGCCTCAGGGGAGCACTGCAGAGTGATGCCCAGTTAAACCATATCCAGGAGACAGCAGCAAACACAGCATACACCTGGTCCAAGCAACAGGCCGTACTGCAGTGCGGTAAGCTGAGGACACAGTGCCCAGCCCTCATGGAAAGACCTGGGGCCACGCTTTACAATTTCTTTGGTTATATGTGGGCCCCCAAAGAAATTAATGCCACTCTGAAAGTGAGGAAGGTAAGAGATTTCACAAGCACCAGTTTGTTGACACCTAACTCCCGGGGCTGGGTAAGTGAAGGGTAGAAAAGTGACTGAGAGGGAGCTGGGGGGAGGAGAGGGGAGGGAGGGGAACAGGCGGGCTGAGCTCTATCTGGGACCCTGACAGAGTCCATCAATTAGAGGTTCATTTGGTTAACAATTTCTTTAAAATGCAAGTATACATCTTACAGTCATTCACACTTTACTGTGAATTACCTGACTCAGATAAACAGATTGCTTTCCTCCCAATTTAGGGACGGGGTCGGGGAGGGGGTGGGTAGTGACGGTTTTGGATCACAGGACACTAGATCCCAGAGGATTAAAGTTAGAAGGGCCCTGAGTTTAACATCTTAAATGTCCTAGATGAAGCAGAGGTGAGGTGATTTACCCAAGGTCACAAAAGGCAGGCAGTGGCAGAACCCATACTAGAACCTAGTGCTTTAGATGTTTCCGGGTGGGCCACACAGGTGGAGGGAGAGCTGCGCTGATTAGCCATGGATACCACCAGGGCACTTGGGAAAAGAGGATAGGACATGTAAACTGTATTCTGGGACCTTCTGAGGCAGAGGTCAGATATCACGTGTGGGCTGGAGCATTTGGGTTCGGAAGCACAGGGTGATCTAGATGCGTGATTCCCAAATTGGGATTCCTGGAGGACTAAGCAGGATCTTTGAATCTAGTTAATCAGGACGCACAAGCTGGATTCAATATTTCAAGAAGCCGAAAAGGAAACAGCACATATACATACCTTCCGGAGGGCAAAACACGCTATTATTTAATACCATGTTACCATGTTTCCCAAATTCTAAAATGCGATCAGTGTTAAGATGACCCATTTCCCCCACAAGGAATTTACATATTGATTATGTGTGCGTCTCAAGTACAGATTGTAAAAGTGTACATTTTAGAATAAAACGAGCAAATGCCATTTATTTGGAAAACAGTATCTTATAAAACATGCACAAAATGAGCTCTTAGTGGTGGGAAAATTACAGACCCTTCCCACCTGGGGTCCTCTGAAAAGCAGAAGGCAGGGGGAACGTCCAATGTCTACAGCCTTTTCAAATCTGCTAAGGACAGAGCTGTCAGAGGGCAAGGACTCCTTGCCTTGACACAGCAGGCTGTGGCTCCCTCACACGGACACCACCACTGCCCTGCCCCTCACACCTCCTCTGAAGAACCTCTCCCACAGAAGGGAAGACACAGCAGTGACAGGAGGACCCCATGGGGCTCTTTGCTGAGAAAAGTGGTGAGCTTTTCAGTTTGAGGATGACTGAGATCCATACCTGGGTTCCTTGCAGGGGGCTGGCCAGCAGGATGAAGGAGAGGCCGAGCCAGGGGACCCTCTAGCCCTGCCCTCAGCGTCACTGCAAAATGCCCTTGCTGGGTCTGGGTTGAAAGGCTTGGAGAGCTTATTGGATTTTAAGCATCTGGGTTGACCAGCTTCAGTTAAGGCATCTAGCAGGGAGGGGGCTCCTCCCTTGCTGGCAGCCATTACCATACAGCTGACTTTCATGCTGTCTCTCAGGACACAGGCAAAGAGAACGGCCCTTCTGACTCACCCACAATCCCCAGCTAAAGTGTACATAAGCTGAATTGTAAACAGCTGAATGTGCTCCAAGCTGCCACCCCCAGCTACGCAGGAAGGAATCAATGGAGCAAACAGCCACCCTCCCCCCACCCCATGCAGTTCAGGACAACGGGAGCAGTGGGGGATTTCCAAACAGCTGCTTGAACGCTTCCCAGCCCACAGGCTGAGGACTGCAAGAGGGGCCTGAGCTCAAACTCAGCAGCCGCACCTGCAGGACCAGAGTGACTTCCACCAGGTCAACACACCACGGAATAATAGCTGGCCCTGGCTGCAGGGAGTCAGGGAGGAGTTTTCAAAGAGTTCTACTTAACCCTGGTGATGGAGGCCATTCCACTGGTATCCAATGCCAGGGTCGAGGGCTCCCAGATAGTCTCACATCATAGTGCTCCGGCCCATGCTATGATTTCAAAATGCAAAATGTCTAGAACCAATGGGAGAGGTTCCACAGTACACACCAAGATCAGGGGAGATAAAAGGAAGAACGGCAGAGTAGTAAGAGCATGGGCTCTGGGGACCAGACCTGGACTCATATTCTGGTCCATCTTTGGTTATCTGTGTGACTTCAAGCACTCACTGCCTGTTCTGAGTCTTGGTTTCTCCATCTGTAACCACAAGGCTCATACTACCTATCTGTCTGGGAGGTTTCAGTAAATATTATATATGTAAAATGCCTGGCACTGAATACACGCAGAAGCTGTGCTACATGGCAGTTAAGACTGTGGGATTAGAAAGACTCTAGGTGGCCAGGTGCGGTGGCTCACACCTGTAATCCCAGCACTTTGGGAGGCTGAGGGGGTGGATCATGATGTCAAGAGATCGAGACCATCCTGGTCTCGACAGAGCGAGACTCTGTCTCAAAAAAAAAAAAAAAAAAGAAAAAGAAAGATTCTAGGCTTAAATCCTATTCTGTAATGCCGGGCAAGTTACTCTAGGCCCGTTTCCTCATCTATAAAATGGGGTACTTATCTGTCTTACATATAGCTGTGGAGTGAGGATGAAATAACGTAATGCCAACATAACACACTGGACTAGGCTGAGCTTGGACACAGTGCCAACGTCACTGAGACCTGTGAGAAGATTAGGAAATCATCCTAATCTCACTCTACACTGAGTCTGGTCTCTTACAGCCCCAGAGCAGGGCTAATCTTTCTGTGGCCCAAACTGAGGTATCTGAGATTTGTGTTCCTCAGATGCCTTGGTCTATGCCGGGAGTCCTGTGCTTGCTCTCTTGAGGTCAGGCTTCAGGAAGAAATGTTACCTCCACTGTGACTGCAACGTAACAGAAATGCTTCTGCCCTAAAGGGCAAAGCAAAGTCTCAAGTCACGTTCAATGGCTAGTAATCTAAAGGACAAGAAGACAAGCACCAGATTCTCTTTCTATGCAGTTTTTTCATAAAGGGGGTTTGAAGCAGACAGTGCAGAAGAACCCTAGAAACCAGAAAAAAGTTAACTTTGAGACAAATAAAAGGAAGCACTGCTTTACCTAGAAAATACTAAATTTATGTAACTTGTAATGCCAGATGATTTAGCCTATGAAAAGAAATTAGTTTAAAAGGCTAAAAATAAACCCAGTTTAAAGATAAACTCATGGAAGATGGATTTCTACCAGTTTACAAAATAAATCTAGAAATGTTTAGTAAACTCTCCAGTTATTTTCAGGTTGATAACAGGGAAAGGCAGCCATGTTCCCCAATATGATGACTATTTTTTTTGGTTCTCAACTGCAGGATCACTTATATTGTTAGATAAATGTCGGGGGAGGCTGCAGGAGGGAACACTAAGCCTCAGTTGTCCTGTCTATATTATGGACTACATACTCCATACCTTGCAAATCAGTCCTACTGATCATTTCTGCTTATGGAAACATTACTCCTTTCCTCCTTATAACCCTTGTCTAAGCTTCCAGTCACCCTATTTTGCCACCAGTCAACTGACAGAACAGATTAATACTTATTACTGGAGGCCTCAAAATGTGGATTTAATCAAATTTTTAAATTTTTTTTTTTTTGAGATGGGGTCTTGCTCTGTCACCCAGGCTGGAGTGCAGTGGCATGATCACGGCTCACTGAAACCTTGACTGCCCAGACTTAAGCGATCCTCCCACCTCGGCCTCCTGAGCAACTAAGACCACAGGTGTGTGCCACTCTGCCCAGCTAATTTTTTTTTTTTTTTAATTATCTGTAGAGGCAAGGTCTTGGTATATTGCTCAGGCTGGTCTCAAACTCCTGCACTCAAGTGATCCTCCTGCCTCGGCCTCCCAGGCATGAGCCACGGTGCGTGGTCCCAATTTTTTTTTTTTTAAAAAGTAGTTGCTTCGTATTAGTTTTGTTTTAATTTAAAGTATCATTTGCTTTGATTGTTCAAAAATGTCTTAATATAGCTGTGTGGCTTTAGGCCACATATGGATGGTTTCAAATATGCTAAAGATACCAGTAACTAGGGATAATTATATAGTATTTGAGACATAACAGCCATGCAACTAGAGTTTTAAAAATAACTCAAGCAGTCACGAACTTTCATTTTGTTGCCAACAGTTCCAATATTCAGTATCAGGCCTGGTCCTCCTAATCTACTGGAGAAGAGTTGGTTATGGCATGGCATCTAACAGTCATCTCTTCTTAATACAAATAATAAATTTCACTGCTAAGAAGATAATCATCTGGGAAAAAAAAAACAGACATTTGCTTATGTTTCAAAGAAAGTCATAATAGCAAACTGGGACTCTCTTCAACATCTGGATTCATCTCAGAGCACTGGCAATCTGCGCTTAACAGCAGTCATGTCTTTACCAGATGTAGAAAGAATGTTCTCTTCTTTTGGACTTACCTAAATATCATTTGGAAATTGGAAGAATAGGAAAACATATCCTTCTTCACTAACTATAAAAATAATTTGGAAGAAGGAAAAAAAAAAAACCTTTAAGTTTTCTATGCTGGTCTACATGTTCTTACAATGAATCTCAGAGCAACAGTTTATGACTTAAATTATATGCTGTGTTCCTTAGTATACTTATTTCTTCAAAAACTAGTAATTCTAAATTGTATAATTCTTGACTATTATAAAATAGCCCATTTCTTGACCATGTCAGTTATATTGGACTTTTGTTACTGATGGGGAAAAATCCAGAATTTGTGATAATTATGTCTTGGATATGCAAATGGTTGATTATTTTCCTAACAATTCCCAAAATATCCACATCATAAAGCAGAATTAAAGATGGTTTGCCTCCGAATATCTTTAGAAATATCAAATCAGTGTTCTGATGTGGCTAGTAATTCAAATGAAAAATTTTAAATAAGTCAGTGCTTCAAATGAAGCCAGCCTCTGAGTTGTGAATAAGTAGTTATCTTAAATAGGCAACTTTAAAAAAAAAAAAACAGAAAACATACTCAAAAAGGGTTTTAAGTGGTGACTCATAGTTTAAACCATGCCCTAAAAACATTTAAAGCAAATCTATGTGTTCAGACTCCCATCTTGAGGGGTAGTTTAGTTTTGGGTTCCATGAAACAAGGTGTTAAATTCCCAAAGGGAGAGCCATTTCTGTCATCAGTCCCCATCAGAGTAGACTGCATAACGCAGTCAGTTCTCACCCTGCTTTCCCACAGGGCTGGGGACTGTGGGGAGGTGGGGAGGGTGGGCAGGCTCTGAGGGAGACCTCACTCCAGAACAGCCTCCTGAGGGGTACACAAAAGCCTCTCTCTACAACCACTTTTGTGAGATTCCTCCTGACCACAGAAAATCATCATCATCATCATCATCATCATCATCATCATCATCTTTCAGGAGCAAAATGGTACAAAACAAAGGGAATAAAAGAGAAATTATCAATTATGAAGACTTCTCATTCTCATTTCCCTACTCTTATCTCCAGTATGTGTCTTTTCAGAAGAGAATCTTTCTATGGCTGGAACTAAATCTGTCTGGAGATTAAATATTGAACAGCTGGGAGAAGTTTAATATAAATTTAGATTGACTCAAGAAAAGGGAAAAACTCTTGGTAAATACCGTGCTAATGATGAGCAGCATTACAGGAACTGGAGCCACCAACCTAAACCCTAGGTTTTTTAAACTTTATTTTGGCTTGCTGATCCATGCTGGATGAAAGTGAGGAGGTGGGGGAACTTTGGTAAATGGTTACTGAACGCCTGCCTGAGGTCCACAGCCTAAGGGAGGACAGAGACTTAGGGGAAGAGTCTAAGGCAGTCAGGTCATCCCCTTTACACATTCACAACAGAGAAAAGTAGACCAAAAACACCTAGAAGCACACCAGTAGGGGTTCCTAATTCTGAGACAATAATCGTGTTCTGTGTTTTTCCTTATATAAGAAAACGTAGGGAGAGAGCAGCCTATGTAAGAGCATGCAAGGCCAGACGTAAGAAGAGTTCAATTGTGTAAGATTGTCCATCTACTTACTCCTCTTAACACGCCCTCTCCCCCTGAAAGATCAGAACCAAGGTATCCAAAGTATCTGAGACAGGAAATGAGTAACACAGGAAAAAGGATGTGGTCTGAAAAAGAGTGGATTCTGGGGCTGAGCCAGAGCAAGTAACAGCCACAGGGTCATAGCTGAGGGAAGGGCTTGGTGGCAGGAAGAGAAATCTCAGGGTCAGTCAGCTTAGACTAGAAAGTCCATGACAGAGGAGATATGTCTGGGGAAGCAGCAGAGCACCTTCCTAAGAGGCTCTTCTTCCCTGAAGGAGGCAGAGAATGCAGAAACAATGGCTGATGAGACCCACAGCCAGGAGAATGACTGTGACAGAAGGAAAGGGGCTGGAGGTCCCTCTTTACTCAGAGGGAAGAGTAAATAATATATATGGAGTGAGCTTGACAAAGGTAAATTAAAAATTAACCCAGGACCTGGGAGAGAGTGGAAAGGGCCAGGAGGTGGGGACATGACGAAACACCAACATTCATTAAGCACCTATGTGCCACATGTCAGTAAAGAACAGTTTGGGGGAAATAAGAAGGGGGTGAAAACAGGAGAGAAAACATAGTTGGACAACTGAGAAACTGACTCAAGTACAACAGAAAAGTGGACTAAGAAACTACCCCCTTTCTCAAGATTAAGGCTGGAGGAAAAAGATGTCTGTTCTTCCCTGTGTGCATGGACGAGCCTGGAAACAGATCTTGGGTGGGCTGAGAGGCAGAGCTCATGTGATGAAGAGTGCCTGGAAAGAGCAGGTGCCAAAAGAGCACCACTCCCCATCTGCCCGACCTTCTGCGAAACAAGCCCGCCCTTGTGAGTGAGCCAAGCCAGAGGCCCCAGTTCCCGCCTTGCAGGGGCTGGAACTTGGGTGCAGAAATCACCAGTGAAAAACAGTTTCTCAGCTGGTTAGAAAGTGTGAGTACTCCCAAATGTAAATCCAGATGTTGGGAGCTATTTGTTAAAATCACTTTGATATTCCCCAGTGCCTAGGGCAGTACTTTACCTTAAATGGGAGCCAAATAAAAGTATGTTAAGTCTAACTGAATGAAACCAGAACTACTTAGCTGTGCTGGTCATCTTCAGGTTCAAGACAGCCTCTTGTCCCGATAACCAACACAGTCAGGTACTTTATTTCTGTTCTAAAGTCAAAACGATGCGAAGCCCTCATCATTAGGGTCTGCCACAGGTCTGTTGCCCTGTACCAGAATAATAGATGGGCGGATGGGGGAGGTGGGAAGAAATACAAGAGCAAGAAGGAATTTCCTTGCCTCATTAGCCTGTAATGTTCATGCTGACCTAGAAATCCTGGCAGTTCCAACATTTGGGTTGACTCAGGCGGGGAAGAAAAATCCCAGGTGAATGATAATTGGATTACCCAGTTATGCTCCAGAGCCAAATGGCTGGAAAAGGCTAGGTCAGTAGGCTCTGGTACAAAGTGACATTATTTTTTAAACCAAAAATGGAGATACTCGGGCTAATAGACAATGGGATGGAATAGTTTAAATTGGGGCTGTCCTAGAAAAATCAGGGACATATGATGGATTTAGGTCGGTAGCTTATTTTGCAAGGGATCCTCTGGGCCCAATATGCTAATGGAGAGGGGATTAACGATCAAACATGAGAGATACCCGAGGGGAAGTCTGTCATTGATTTGTAAGGCAAGAAAAAGATGAGAAGAGTGTGTTCCATACACAGCACATGAAGGTACACATCGCAGGTATGGAGTAGGAAGGAAAGGAAAGTTGATCAGAACCGAAACTATGTGGGTGAGAGCAGTTCAGGTTATGGAAGACGGGGGGCGGTGGGCCGGTGGGGGTGCGCTGTAGCAGGGCACTGACTGGGGCCCAGGGCTTAGGAGTTCAGATGGTAGCTTCGCCACTGGTTTGCAGCCTGACCTTGGGCCAATTATTTCCCTATCTGTGGACTTCAGTTTAAATAGAGAATCTCACAAATCCCGATTTTAATGTAAAGAAGCAACAAATATAGTCTACCTTCATTTGGCAGAAGAAGGAGAGAAAACGCTCTTCTAAAAATGGAAGACAGACACAGAACAGCTTGTCCCTTTCTATCCAATTAAAAACCTCGTGAGACTGAACTAGATTAAAAACAAAACTCTCCAGCGAAGCCGCAGGCGCCTCCAAGATAGGGAGTCCACCACCAATAAAGTAATGCAGATGCCAGCAGTCTTGCCCCCAACGCACCGTCCGTCCCCGGGAAGTCGCAGCGGCGGGGAGGCCGGTCCTAGGTCGGGGCTGGGGTGGGGTGTGTGGGGCCTAGGGACGCGGAAGCTGCGGCGCGCCGAGGTGACACAGGGCTTCCAGGGGCGACGGGCCCGCAGGATCCCCAGGCGAGCGAGGCAGTGGAACAGGGCACCTCCCAGGCGCCAAGCGGGCGAGAGCCGCGACTGGCACGGCCTGGCAGCCGCGTAGGCCCGGGCCGCTAGGGGCACCGAGGGCGGTGCCCGACTTCCAGGGCGGCGAGCGCGGCCCCCGGCCTCCCTCCTGGCGAGAACCCCTCCCCCGCCCCGGCACTGACCTGTCCAGGGCCCGGCTGGGCCTGGCCGGGCGGGGCCTACGCAGCCCCTCGGCCGGGCGCCGACTCGCGCGGGGTCCCGGGCCCGGGCGGGCCGCCTTCTCTCCGCCGGGAGCCTCCGAGCCGGGGCCCGGGGCTGCCGCGGCGCATGCGACCGCACCGGCCTGGCCGGCGTCAACAAAGGGCGGCCGGGGCGCGAGGCCGGGACGGGGGCGCGGGCCGGGGCGGGAGCGCGGGCGGCGGCCAGGGTTGCCGCGCGCCCGCGGCAGACGCCTCGGGGCTGCAGCCGCCGCGGGGCAATGCGGCGCGTCTGGGACCGCTGCCGCCTCTGCCGGGGGCGGGGCGAGGGCGCGGGGCGGGGCGGGCCGCGCGGCGGGGCGGGGCCGCGGGAGGGGCGGTGCGGACACGGGCCGCGCGCTTCCTTTGTGCGTCGAGCCCCGCCTCGCGCCCTCCGGAAGGCGGGTTAGGGACGCCCGGGGCTCAGCTTAGGGAGGCGGGCGCCACGCCACGAGGAGGCTGCCCCGGCCCCCTGCACAAGTGCTCTTTGGCGGGGCGGCCCGCGACTCCCGCCTTGGACCGTTCACTCCCTGAGGGGCCTGGGGGGCTTTCAGAAGACTAATGACCGCCAGTCACCGAGAGCTCAGTTCGTGCCAAACCCAGCTCGCACTCTCCCCACTTATTGTTCATAACGACCCTACAAGTCATTCTCCTTCCTACTGGGAACCGAGGATCAGAGAGAAGTCATGGCCCAAGTGCCCCGGTCACACCTCTATGAGCGGCCTCCGGCTCGCGGCAGAGGCTGATTGAGGAAGTGGGTTCAGGCGGCCCGCCGCGCCTGACACGCCGCGCCTGACACACAGTTGGAGTTCTCTTCCCCAAGCGCACCGGGTGAACCTGCGCCGTCGTGGCGAGGCGTACTCATTCAGCTCGCGCGCGAGGGGCTGCTGGGGTACAGAGAGGTGCTGCATGACACAGTCCCCACCCTCGGGAGCGCGAGGCGCAGGACGGTGCTGGACCCATGCCAGGGACTTCATTCTTGACTTCCCTCTATTCCCAACATGGCCCCATTTTCTTGCCTTCCTTAGTATTCATATTCGTTCCCTGCCTTTCTTCTCCCCCTACCCCTTTCAACTCTCAGGCCTCATCCCATCTTTGTTTACATTTATTTTACATTCCCCGAATATTTACTTAACTCCCTTTCTCCTCTATTTTTCAAAATTTCAACCCCCCTTTTCATTAATATTCATATTCCCTTCTCCTCTGCCTCTGCATTTCTTACACTTATATTTTGTTTTATAAACTAGGGTAACACAGGATTGTATCCTCAACTCCTGTTCCCTAACATGCGCACACTTTCCTGCCTCCCTCTCTTAAGTTCCACCAGTTCTTCCTGGAATGCTCTTTCCCCAACTTTGTATGTCCAGGTCCTACCTATCCTTCAAGGTCCAGACTCAAGAACAGCAGTTGGCAAACTTTTTCTGCCAGGGACCAGAGAGTAAATATTTTAGACTTTGTAGGTCATACGGTCTGTCGCAACAACTCATTTCTGCTGTTGCCGCAGGAAAGCAACTACAGACAATATGTACATGAACGAGTGTGGTTGTGTTCCCATGGAACTTTATTTATGGGCACTAGAATTGGAATTTCAGATAATTTTCATGTATCATGAAATATAATTATTTTGATTTTTTTAAAAAAAATTTAAAATGTAGAAATCATTATTAGCTTGCGAGCCGTACGAACACTGGCAATGTGATGGTTTTGGCCATTGGGCTGTAGTTTGCCAACCTCTGCTCTAGAACGATGCCTCATCCTCCCGGAAATCTATCCTGATAATCTCTAGTTGGCAGTAACTTTTCCTGTTTTGTAGCTTTTAAATGACTTACCTCAAATCAGTCTATGGCATTTATCGCATTTTATTTTCTATTGTAATTTTTTTCCTGTGCATTTGTCATCGTTCCCAGTAGACCTTCAGCTCTTGACTGTGTTTCTCTATGTGCTACCTCCCTTCCCACAGTGCTTTGCACAGAGTAGGCATTCACACATACACAGAATGGGCGAGGCGCAGTGGCTCACACCTGTAATCCCGGCACTTTGGGAGGCTGAGTTGGGCAGATCACCTGAGGTCAGGAGTTCGAGACCAGCCTGGCCAACATGGCGAAATCACGTCTCTACTAATAAAGTACAAAAATTAGCTGGGCATGGTAGTGTGTGCCTGAAATCCCAGCCGCTCGGGAGGCTGAGGCAGGAGAATCACTTGAACCCGGGAGGCAGAGGTCGCAGTGAGCCAAGATCATGCCACTGCACTCCAGCCTGGGTGACAGAGTAAGAATGCATCTTAAAAAAAAAAAAAAAAAGACATACACAGAGTGGATATTTAAGTCTTGGGTGGTTGACAGTTGTTTCCACTGTGTAAAGCTTACTTCTGTCATGAGATAGGACCTCAAGAGGAGGATGCTTGTTTGTATATCACCATAATTAGATTTCAGAAAGAAAAATTTGAGAGCTTTATGGAGAAGAAAGGCAAATGTGAGTTCATTTAGGGGTTTCTGGATTACAAACACTTGAGCAAAAAATGTTGATTACCACTGTTCTGGAGATGGCATGAATCCTCAGTGGGGTCTCGTATGATACTTCTATTAACAAATTGGTAAAAGGCAAATAAAACTCGCTATATAATTTACAGGTGGCAAAGTTAAGCAGAGGAGTTAGTATAATGAATAGCAGAATTCAGATAGAAAAGATTCGTGCCCCACCACTTGCTTTTTTCTATGCCTCAGTGGTCTTACCTTTAAAATGAGGATAAAAGTTGCTACCTCAGAGGGTTATTGTCAGGATTAAATGAGGAAATTTAAATGTGTAAAGTCTAGCAGAGAGGGCTCAATAAATATTAACTAGTAACCATTACTGTTTTCTTGCTAGGCTAGAACTATGGGCTAAATTTACAAGATAACACTTAACAGATGTAAGCAATTATATTTTGGTTCAACTATAAATTATACAAGTTCTAGACTAGGGAGAGCTGGCATGACAGCAGTTCCAGGTAAGATGAAACCTCAGAAACAAAAATGAAACCCAGCTCTCTGGAATTCAGGTGACAGTGCTCTGTGAACAACAGTGTCATTCCTATAGCGTCGGAGAGTTCACGGGGGCCATTTGTGCACCATCCTGATGAAGGAAGGTGAGGGAGTGACTACTGTAGGAGTCAGAGTCATGGTGCTGCCCTTTCACAGCCGCAGGACCTGGAGCCCCTCGGCTTTTGTTTCTGCCTCTGAATGATGGGGACAGTTCTACTTATGTCCTAGGGCTGTCGTGAATGAGTAAACGACTTGGAACAGTACTCAGCATATAGTAGGTGTAGTTCCTCCCTTCCATAAAACATGGATCTAGGGAACAGCCCTGCCCCTGAAACAGGCTTCTAAAGACTAGTAGCTGTTTATATTTGGAATTAATGTGCTTAATTTTGGGGAGCAAATGTTAGGAAAATTAATGAAAAGGTAGAATGTAGATAGACAAGCCTGACCAGAATGGTGAGAATGGAGGTCTTGACCTGTCATAAGTAAAAAATGAAAAAAAGTCTCAGATATTTAGCCTGGAGATTTTCTCTTTTTTAATGGGGGGAGAGGCAAGAGACCGTCTGACAACTGTCTACAAACACTGTATAAGATGGACTCTTACAATTCACAAGACAGAATCATGACCAATGCTGGCAAATTCCAAGAGAGCAGGTTTGACTTCACTTGAAAAGCAGCTTTCTGATAATTAGAGCAAATCTACAGTGGAATGGACTGCTGTTCAAAACCCCTTCTCATCTGCAAGTGTGCAGAGAGAGAAGAGATGACCTCCTTCCCATCCTTTAATTTTCCTGCTGTTCTTTCTCCATATTCTTTTCCTTGATCCTGCTTCTGTTCCTTGTAGAACCTTTGTACCCTTTTTGCCCTGCCTTGTGCTAAGGTATTTTTTTCTTATTTCTCCATCAACTTCCAAACTCTTTTTATCTTGGCTGTCCCCCACTCCGCCTCAGCAAACACAGCACAATGACTGGAACTGCCTCCCTGAGTTGCAGGTGGTCCATGGCTCAGAATGTCACTGAGACCTGGGCCAACAGTGCTGTGCAAACTGGCAGAGAGGGGAAGGGAAGCAAGCAGATCTTTGCAGGAGGCGGAGGTACTGCCGTGCCTCTCCCATCCAGATGAAGGAACCCAGCAGAGTCTCCTGAACCTCAGGAGGGGAGAAGTCCACTTGTAACTGAGCCCACAAAGACAGATGGGGATCCCAAAGCTGAGCACAGTTTCCTCAGAGATGCTTCCTGTGAGCTGAACTCATTTGAGTCCCCTTCTGCCTCTCCCTGGCATTTCCCTTATTTTTGAGATATGGTAGCTGTTTTGCCATATTTCCAATATCAAGAACCCCCTTTCATACCAAAGGAAGCAGAGAACTGTGACAACTGGCAACCTGCCTCCACTCTGCACTTGGCATATGTCTATGTGGATGCATCTGACACCAGTGACATGCAGGCAGGCCCCAGTGTCTGGCTCTAGAACTTTCACCTCTTCTTTCTCCACCCTCTTGCTGTAATATCTTCGGTGTCTCCCTTTATTTCTGGTTCATCTTCTCACATCCCTCCTCTGTTTCCAACCCCCCAGCTTCCCTGCTTGTAATAGTTTGCCTTCCCATTGCAAATGCTCAAGTGAAATGTGCCAGGGCATTGCAAGAAAGGCCAACTTTATCCCCTCCCCCAGAGCCCCACTGTGCTTCATACCGTGAGCTGGGGACGACTGGATGTTAGGGCTCTTGGGTACAGGCAGGCCACCAGGCATGGCAGTGACAATAGCCTGCTGATGTGGTGATGGGCCAGACCGAGTCTCAGGCACACTCTTCTCCCCTGGTGCCGCTTCTTTCCAGTCATCAGGAACACACTGCTGGGGCTGTCAAAGGACAGGACAGAGAGAGGGGCCTTTCAGAAATAGCCTTTGCGTTCTTGAATACTTCCCTGCTTTCCGTGGAGCTTGGGAAGCAGGCAAGGACCTTAAGATTCAGTCATCCTCAAACTGGGGAAAGCCCTCTCTTCCTTCTTGGAATCCCCAAAGATGATTTCACCCGTCAGCCTACCCAGAAGCACTTCTTGAAGGAGCTGTGGGGTCGTCCAAGCTGTGGCCGCCCCATGTGCTCCCTGGACCTTGGGGCTGGCTTACCACTGGTGAAGCAGGCTGCAGTTGTAAGATGACGGCTGAAGTGTGCTGGAACCTGCGTTGAGGGGTGTGGGGCACGCCCTCGGGATGTCCATTCTGAGGCCCAGCATCAGGCGTGGGAGGGTGACACTGCTGACTGCTGCCAGGCTTGTGCAGGTTGGCAGTGGGACACTGGAGCGGCAGGGCGGGTGTAACCGGGCCTAGTGGCATGGCATGGGCCTCTGAGCTGGGCTGGAGGGCCACGCTTGGAGAGACGGAGGCGAGCTGAGGGTGGGGCTGAGCTTGGAACCCAGGCCGTGATGGCTGGGGTGGTGGCTGCTGCTGTTGTGGCTGTGGCTGCTGCTGGATCACAAATTGGGGCTGCAGGTGCTTTGAGGATGGCTGTGGGAGGAGCTGGTGTGGCTGCAGCTGAGCATAAGCTGAAGGGGGAAAGGCCAGGTTAGAGAGCATGGCTTGATCTTCTCTTCTGCTGTCTTCCAACTCTGCCCCTCCCACATCCAAATAAAAATGGCTTCCCAAATTCAATGTCTCTTGTTTTCATCCCTTTCATTTTTCACCCTGAGCCTGGCCTGCTCATTGCCATGGCCTAACACATTCACTCTATTCCTGCTTTCCTCCTTTGCTGGAGGAACACTGGGCTCTTTAAGCTGTCCCCCACCCCCAACGCTTAACTCCTCACAACTCAAAACTCACCTCCTCTGTGAGGCCCTCTTTGGCCATTCTGGCAGTTCAGAGAAATACTGGATTCTAAGTGAGGCATGCTGTCTCTCTCCTCCGCACCCTTCATCTGCTGTTCTCTGTACCTGCAACAGCTACAGCCTCTCCACCACCCAACGCAGCTCTGCATGGCTAGTCCTCATCCAGCCTCTGGCTCTGCTCAGACGAGGCCTTCTCCAGGAAGAGCCAGTAGACAATGGTAGTTATTGGATCCTGGCATCAGGCAGACCAGGGCTGGGTTACTGGTTCCCTCTGTTATATACCAAGGGACCTGGGACTAACTACTCTCTGGGCCTCACGTTCCCAATCTAAAAATTAAAAATATAATTTCCGTACAGAAGTTGTTAAAAGGATGAAATGAGAAGAAAATGACAGAAAAATGGCTTAATGTGCACAGCACAGTGCCTGGCATGTAGTCATATTCAATCATTTCTAGTCATAACTATTATATCAGTCTGGTTTAGGTTCTCAAAGTATCCAGGGTCTACCTCTATCATAATAATGCTTATTAAGGTGGGTTGTAATTGTTTCTTATCTATCTTCCAGATCATGACCTCCTTGTGGTCAGAAACTTCATGTATCTCTCTCCAGAATCTAACACAGCGCCTGACAGGAATTTATTTTTTGCCATGTGTTGCTATACTAGCTTTCCCTCTTCCATTTTAAGCTGGCTGACTCTTTGAGGTGAGAATTCTTATATTTTTTAGTAATTCCTTCAGTGTCTAGCTCATGCCTTGTTCAGAGTAGGGATTCATGAAATTCAGCTCAGAGATTGTCTTTACACAGATCACCCTCTGGCTAGTGCCAGGCCAGCCTAGGACGAAGCAGCTCAGCTGAATCTGTCCTGTTTAAAAACTGCCCTCTACAGAGACTTCCCTGGCTGGAGAGCTAGCCAAATGCATGGCAGGCCACAGCTGGAGGCCAGCAAATGGACTTTTACAACTAAAGCTTCAAGCCAGTAAGGATAAAGGCGAATTCTGGGTCCTGAGCTCACATTTTAAAAGGATTCTGTGATGCAACGGATGCAAAGTAAGCAGGTTTCAAACTGAGTTAGGGGAGGTGTCTTCCTTCTTGAATTTTGTCTATTCACATGCAAGTTTTGAATGGTCTCATCCCAGCCCGACATGGAATTCCAAGCAGAATTCCAATAGGATTTGAAAGGACAGAAATAAGACATGTTACAAAGCAAAAGCAAAATGGGTCTTGGTGACTGTCTAGTCAGAGAGAGACGGACTATGGATGGCCCACAGGGGTTTAGTATGGAGGATACTGAATGACGGGTTTGGGAAACTTGGACACCAGTGTGATGTTGAGGGAAGTGTGTTGGGTTTGGGTTGATGGCAGAACCTTTGTGGAAATGCCAGCAGACATTTGGTAATTATAAACTGTCCCTGACCCCAGTCTAAGCCCTGTCTCCTTATCTCACATTGAATAGGTCAGAATTTAACAATCAGGCACTTTTGAGAAGGCTGTTGATAAGGCACCTGGGAGACACTGAAGAGGCCACACAGGACTTTGTTAGGCGCCCACAGCCAGAACGATCTGCAAATGATGGGCGTCGTCACTGCAAATGCAACCAAAACTTTTTCTCCCTTAATGCAAAATCATGGATTCCTGCCACTGGAATGTGGAATCATTCTTAGGGGCTGCCCATGTGAGGTGGGAGCTGGAGATGGTCCAGGTCAGGGAGGCTGAGAGGATCAATGGCATGCCCCAGTACTTGCTGGCTGTGTGGCCTGAGACAAGGTACTCTTCTTTCTCAGGGCTTCAGAGTTTAACCTGTGAAAGAGGAGGTCTGGGCTAGGTGATCACATAAATCTCTTCCACATCTAGAATTTGATTGAGTGGCTATAGCAGGAAAGTAGTTTACAATTCAGGGTTAATAAGGAGGAAAAAGGGTTACAGAGGGAAAAGATTCTATATCTATACAGCATAAACACACATTTGTTTTCCCAAAAGACCAGGAAAGGGGACTGCTGTCCTGGCTTCTATTCCTGTGCTTCCTCTCCTATCCCATTCTCTCCCCACCCTGTGCTGCTCATGGAAAACTGAAAGCAATTGTTTTAGGATAAACTAGGCTACTATACACCAAGGGTGGAAATCAAGCTCATAAGGCTTGAATCAATTCATATAGATCAGGGTATATATTAATACATCCTTAACTTTTTGAGATTAATAAAAACAAAGATCATGATTTAACTCCAGCATTATCCTGGATCAAAAAAAAAATCCTTTTGTTTAGAGTACTGCAGTAAAGGGTCTTCCTGATTCCAGTTTCTTCTCTCTGTAATCCAGCTTAGAGAGTGCAAACTAATCTTCCTAGTGCACAGATCTGATCTCTCACTAAAAACTGCCAGGGACTCTCCTTTGTCTACAGTTGTCTAAAGCCCCTGGCAAGAATTCAGGATCTCTTTTCAACATAAACCACCCTTGTAATTTTTATTATTTATTTGACCCAAGCAATCTTTACTATTCACTGTACCCTGTACAGAGTATATGCCTTTTCTCATACTGTCTAGAGTGCCACAAATCAAATTCTAGTCACCATTCTCTGGCCTTTACAGCTGACAGGACTTTCCCCTTTCTCTGAGATGACATTCAGGCTGCTTTGCTTTGCACTGCCCTCAGAGAAGCAGTGTGCCCAGAAGTCAAGTATGAGCTCTTGAGCCAAAATGCTTGGATTTGAATTCCAACTCTGCTGCTTACCAGCTGTGTGACATGGGGTGAGTGAGTTACTTGACCTCTCTGTACCTCTGTATCATCATCTTTATTTATTTATTTATTTATTTATTTTTGAGACGGAGTCTCGCTCTGTCGCCCAGGCTGGAGTGCAGTGGCCGGATCTCAGCTCACTGCAAGCTCTACCTCCCGGGTTTACGCCATTCTCCTGCCTCAGCCTCCCGAGTAGCTGGGACTATAGGCACCTGCCACCTCGCCCGGCTAGTTTTTTGTATTTTTTAGTAGAGACGGGGTTTCACCATGTTAGCCAGGATGGTCTCGATCTCCTGACCTCATGATCCGCCCGTCTCGGCCTCCCAAAGTGCTGGGATTACAGGCTTGAGCCACCGCGCCCGGCCATCATCATCTTTAAAATAGAGGTAAGGGTTATACCTATCTCAGAGTTATTTCAGTAAGTGACTTATTTCTTTTGGTAGGCAGAATTTATGTGAGTCATTTGTTTCCTCCAAAATATCTTGAATTTAGTAGATGCTCAATCAATACTGCTGAATGAATGAATGAATGACAGACAACATGGTGGGACTTGTTTATCCTACAAAACTTGTTCTCAAGGCTTCAAGTATTCAAGAAACAGCTCAGTGTCCCAGAAATGCTGGGACTCTTGCCTCAAAGTATATGGGAGCTGCAAGCATACCAGCTACAGTTGCAGGACTACTTATGCACTCATTTTCCTAGAAGTCTACTATAATTGATTAGAGTTTGATGTTACCTGGCCTACAGGCAAGGAGAGTATGCCTGTGGGAGAGGAATGGCAGATCTTTTTACTAGCCACTACTCTTAAGGGAAGATATACTTTCAACCATTCATTCACTCAACAAACAACTTATTAAGCACCCACCACACACCAAGTACTATGGTTGGTACTGGCTAAAACATGGTCCCTAGACGAGATTACAGTTTAGTAAAAGAGACAGATGGTAGACAGATACTCTCAGCATAATTTGGTAAATATTATGATAGGCGATAAGCACAGAATATTGAGAACACGCAAAAGGGGATTCAGCTTTGGAAGGAGAGCAGAGAAGGTTTCCCAGAGTAAGTGTTTAACATGATTCAGAGTTAGGAAGATGACAAAAGGAACAGCATTCGGGAAGACTCAGAGGCATAAAATACTGTGGGGAATTCAGGGATCTCCAGGTCATCATGTATAGTTGAACCCCAAGGTGTCTAACAGAGAGGAGTCAGAAGAGGAGGCAGTTTTTGGCTGAGTCTAAGTTATGCTAGCACCTTCTAGGGGCTGCTCATCCCTAAAGATGTTTCATGTGATTAGGCTTCAGGAGGGAACTAAGGTTGGGGTTGGCTCTAGAGGTCAGTGCTCCGCATACACAAGAATAGACAAGGAAGCTCCTTTTGGAAAACTCTAAAGCAATAGCCACACAAATTTTCCGTGATGCATTCCCTTGGCTTGGGGTCGGGAGGAGTTTGATAGGGGAAGTAGAGCTAAGGGAAGTTTCCCTGTAAGAAACTTATAAAACGGTGTTGGGTTGCCAGCTGCAGGGGCACTCTGTGATAGTCTGATTATGCTTAAACGTTTTCAGGCCTCTTCTGCAGTCCTCTGGAAAAACTACCAAATACTGGCTATGTACAGGATTCTTTGCTAAGCAGCTTGGAGCATTATAAAAGAAACTGTTATCTGCATCTCTGCCCCTAGCCTGCCCTTGGCAGAGGATGGCAGTATAGCATAAGTGGATAAAGGCCTGGGTTTTAGAGTCAGTCAGATCTGGGTTTAAATCTTGGCTCTGACACTGATAGGCTGTGCAATCTTAGATAAATTGCTCAACCTCTCTGTATCTTGACTTGCTGTTCTGTAAACGGTGATACATACCACATAGTTGTTAGTATAAAATGGAATATTTTGTTTAAACCACAGAGATTCACTGCCTTTGCTCAACACTTGGTACCTAGTAGATGCTCAGTAAATGGTAGCTATTCTTAAAATACTATCTGTTACTGTGTGTTGCTTTGAACTTCTCAAAGAATTTTTATCATTTAAATCTCATTTATTTCTAACAAGAAGCCCATGAAGCAATTGAGAAGTGTTTTTATTTTACAAGCAAGAACTGAGAGTAGTTTCCAAGTGACTTGTACAATGCAGTAAGTGAAGGGAAACTTGACTTCATTTGACAGGTGAGGCATGGTGCCTTGCATATTACAAGATGCTGATGGCCAAGTGAATAACAAAAGTCAGTAAGGACGAGCGAGTACAGCAAGCCTAGGAGTATTAGTTGCAGGCAGTTGGGAATTCTGGAGGCAATCTTGGAGACATGGACAACAAAAGGGGATTGTTATGCCAGGAGGCAGGGAGGGAAAGGGCCAAGAAAGTCACAAAGGGGTAGGAGTCGGAGAGAGAGACAACAGCATATTTGCTTGGCCATAACAGAGGGTCTGCATGAGGACACCAGGAGCAGTCAGAGAGGTGCAGTGGGCAGTGGGGGGAGGGTCTTGAAGGTCCCCCACGGAGTCAGATAGTCAGTCAGAAGTCATTAACATGATATTTAGTGAGCCCTTACTATAGACTAGGCATTCCAGCTGATCAAGGAGGACGTAAAGACACAGTGAACGTTTTTTTTCTTTTTTTTTTTTTTTGAGATGGAGTTTCGCTCTTGATGTCCAGGCTGTAGTGCAATGGCACGATCTCGGCTCACTGCAACCTCCGCCTCCCAGGTTCAAGCAATTCTCCTGCCTCAGCCTCCCAAGTAGCTGGGATTACAGGCATGAGCCACCACACCCGGCTAATTTTTGTATTTTTAGTAGAAACGGGGTTTCACCATGTTGGCCAGGCTGGTCTCAAACTCCTGACCTCAAGTGATCCACCTGCCTCGGCCTCCCAAAGGGCTGGGATTACAGGCATGAGCCACTGTGCCGGGCTACAGAGAAGGTTTTTAAACAAGAAGGAAATAACAGTCTCTGAGGGAGATAATTCTAGCAGTTGTGAGTAGGATGTCCTGGCGATCAGTTAAGCCTCATCCCGTCAGCAGGCCTTAAGTAAAGCAGGAAGCCAAAACAAGAGGAAATGTCATCAGAACCTGGTGACAAACTGGTGACAAGCTGGGTAGTGATGGAGCATGGGAATGAGGGAGGTTTTTCTCTGTGCCAGTCACTTGTGCAGGCCATCTCAGTCATTTACAGCCTGTGGGAAATATAATCACCTCTGTTTTACAGATGAGGAAATGGAGGTTTACAGAGCTGAAGTAACTTGATCATAGTCATTAAACTAATAGGTGATGAAACTGGGGTCTGAAACCAGGTTAACTCCGAAGCCCACTGCTTTTCCCACTGTAACGCTCTGCCTCCCTGGTGGCTCTGACACCAACAGGCTGTGCAATCTTAGATAAATTGCTTAACCTCTCCGGATCTAGACGTGCTGTTCTGTAAACGGTGATACATACCACATAGTTGTTAGTATCAAACGGAATATTTTGTTTAAACCACAAAGAGGTTCACTGCCTTTGCTCAATGCCTAGTAGATGCTCAGTAAATGCTCAGTAGTATTTAAAAATACTACCAGTTATCTGAATGTGAAGTCAAAATAACTCTGTGAGTCTGGGGTGCAGGAGGACCTTGCAATTGTGGACAGTGCTCAGGATACGGTAGAGGGGCCCTTTCCAGAGAGGAAGATGCAGGGTTTTTGTTTTACAAATTCTCCAAATTAAAAAAAAAAAAAAAAAACAACTTGTATGCAGGTGGGGTGATGTCTATCCTATAGATAGCTGAAATGTATGGGGAGAAGGGAGGAGGACAGGGATGGATGTGTATTAGGAAGTCACTGGCAGACAGGTGGTGGATGTCTGAAAGGTATGAACCAACAAACTCCTCTGTGAGTGAAACACAGGCCACAGGACTGAGTTTTAGGAGACCCACAGCTAATGGCAGAGGGCAAGGGAAAAGGAAGGAGGGTCCCACTTACACACACAGATGGTCACACGCGCACACAGCCACTCTGGGCTTAGGTGCTTCCCAGTGCCAGCTGAGATCCTCTTCCTCCTGTTCCATTCTTGAAACTTACTCATTTTTCAAAGCACAAGTCAAATTTCTGCAGCCCTCATTAGAATTTAAACTCTTGTTCATCTCTTTAATACCCATAGTGTTCAGCGTAATGTTTGGCACATAATAGGTGCTAAATGAGTATCTGTTGAGCCACATAATTAAAGGGACAAATGGTTTGGGGATGACAGTGACTCTGAGCCATACCTCTTTCATTTGTGAAATGGAATAATCACCATTAAGATTAAGTGAGATATGTAGGTAAAGCATTTAGTACGGTACGTGGAACATGGCTGTTCTTTAACTGGTAAGTATTATTATTAGTCCACAGCAACCGGGGAAATAGTCTAATAGAAGCCTAGCATGAAGAATTTTGGGAAAGAAGAAACATCCACCAAGGCCAAGTCCCTTTGTGTGTCAGTCGGCTTTCTCTCTCACACATACACGCACACAAGCTCGTATGCACAGGGAAAGATGTTAAGCAAAACATAAAGCTCCTCCACTGATAGCCTATATCATCTGGATTTTTCTCCCAACATAAAAAGAGATTCTTAGTCATCTAAATTTGGTGCTACCGTGGATAGTTGAAATGACCTCCATGGCTGGTTCCATGATTTTAACATCAAAATCGCTGGGGATTTCTAGCGGATGACAGTCCCACCTGTATGCTTTGGTTTTTATTGGATTCCTTAGGTAAAAGTGTGCTTGCAGTTTGGAGGCTGCTTTGGGAGGGAAACAGGGTGCCCAAGAATCCTAGAATCAGCAACATCGCGTTGTCCAGCCTATCGCAGACAGAAATCACTGCCCCTGCACAAAACGCTCTCTGTGTTCAAACAAAGCAGCTGTGTGGCCTTCCAGCAGAGTTCTCGCTCCTCAGCTGAGACCTGAGGCGGGCTGAGGATGCAGAACAAAGACCTGGCATCTGGAGGCCCAGCTGGGTGAAAGGGCCCCAGCTTTTCAACAACCCGACAGTTCCCTTTTATCACAGCGTATCCCTCCCGGTCAGCAACTTTCTCCTCACCTTTGGGCCTGAGTGTGCACCCAAAGCCAGGAGTTTATCCACTAGAATGAGAACTCCAAAAACCAAGTCTCCTATCTGGGGCTGTGGCCCACTTCCTTAGGACTCGGCTTCCCTGGAGGCCAGGCCCAAGGGACCCCTGCTGCCTGCCCCTCTTCTGCCCTCCGTTGCTCAGTCCTCATGTCAGTGAGAAGGGCAAGCCAGGCCCTTCTCCTTCCCCTCCAAAGCCCAGCCTCTTAGGCTCTGTTCTCCGCCCCTTACTCCCCTCCCCCACCTGATCCCCCACCCCTTTTCTCGGCATAAGGGACCTTTTCTATTTGCAGAGCCTAAAGAAGCTGGTTGCCAAGGTGACAGGAGCAGGAACAGCAGGGAGCTTGCCATGGGGGAGGGGCTTTGCCCCCAAACAGCTGTCAGTGGGAGCAGTCCCAGCTGGGACTGGAGGGTCTGCCTGCTCTGGGAGGAAGCAGCCCCCAGGAGAACACATTCCTCTCTGCCATACCCCCCCCCCCCCCCCCCCCCCCCCCCCCCCCCCCCCCCCCCCACTGCAAGTCTCCACTGGTTACTTTCCCTGGGGGCAGCCAGCCAGCCAGCTCAAAAAATGCTCCAATAACAAACAAAAAATGCGTGCACGCTCGCTTGCTTTCTGTCTCCCAGACACACACACACACACACACACACACACACACGCATGCTCAAGCACGCTGTTCTCTCCTGCTCTCAGATCCCTTGGTTCATTGACAGTGGGTTGGCTGGGCAGGAGGCCAGAAGTCACCTCTGCCCAGGGAACTGTGTAGCCCAAGACAGGTGCTGCTCCTGGCTGCCCTGCACTAGGTCCTAAGAATGATTTCAGTCCTTTTTGTCCAGGAGCCCCGAGAGGATCTTCCCCTACTAAACCTCCCCAGCTGCCTTCCATCTGGGAGGTGGGAGTCGGGGAGCGCAATCTCCAGGCTTACAGAGAGGAAGGGGTGGGAGAGAGGAAGAATGAACGGGATAGTGGGAGGCAGAACAATGCAGGCCCACTGCTTTGTGTCTCTGGGGAGAGGTTCTTTGTGGGACTGCAGCTCACAGCTGCTCCAGAGAAAGTTCTGTGAAGCCACTGGTCTCTGCACTGCATTCTAGCCAGGCACTGTTAGGCTTAGGCCCTTGGGCCTCAAGCCTGTCACCTGTTGGTGTTTACCTTTACATGGGGTCTCCACCAGACTCTGCAAACCCTGAATAGGCTTAGACCTCCCCAGACTCTTTCAGCTTTGGGTCAGAAACAGGAAAGGCTGAGGAGGCCCCAGATTACTGTAAGAAGTGAGAGGGACAATCTGGCTTGAGATGAAGAATAGTGTTTGACTTGGCCCCCAGTCCTGCCACTTACTACTTAGGTGACTTTGAGTGCGTGACAGCTGTAGTAAGCTCCTGGAGAACCTCTCTGAGCTTCAGTTTGCTCATCTGTAAAATGGATAAGGACACCTACTGGACAGGGATCTTTACAGGGTTTAAAGAAGCGTGATGCGTACAACTCAGGGCACGTTATCTAGCACATGGTGGACGTCCTGTGAATGCTGGTCCCGTTTCTGTCCAGTTTTCTTGAGAACTGAGTTGCCTAGCAGCCTTAGGAGGAACCCAAGAACTAGTCTTTCTTTTCAACAGTGTTAGAACTTGGGGTGCTGGCTTAGATTTAGAAAGAGGTTACATTTCGGCCTGGGCCGGAAGGGGGTTCTCAGGAAGGCTTGAGATGCAGATAGTCCTCCAGGGCATATGCAGATTGAACAAGAAACTAGAAGTGCCCATTTGGGGTCTCAGCTCTAGTCCAAGCTGCTTTCAACGCATTGAAAGAGCCCCCAGTCTACCCTTCTGAGCCTGACTTTCTTTTTCCATAAAAGGAAGAGGCTGGGCCACTTTCTGGAGAAAGCCATGCCAGACAGTGAGAAACATCTGAAGCCACAGGGCCGTGAGGCCTCCGTGGGGAGGCGCCTTTCTTGGCTCAGCGGTGACTGCTGGAATGCAGCGACTGACCCTTTGCCCCTGGGTGATTTCTGAAGCCTCGAGAAGGTGAATGAGGGATTTTGACCCCGTTTCCTCCTAACTCAGTGCCATGTGCACTGCTTTGCTTTTCTCTGCCTGGGAACCTTCCCCACTCTGTCTGTCGGGTCACGTGCTCATGCCGCAAGGCTCATGTGCAGTGTCCTCTGAGGGACGGCGTCTCTGACCCATTCTGCCTGGCAGGCAGCTGACCATCTGTGCCCACACTGTGCCTGGTACTTAGTCCTAAAATAGAATTTATGAAGTGGAATGGATTTGCTTCTATATCTGGCTCCCTTCTTTTGACTGCACACTCCTTTAGGGAAAAAAAAATCCTATCCTATTTTGCCAAAGATGTATTGAGATATATTCTTAATGTATTTTCTCAAGAAAAAGACCCGCAGGTTAGATTGGATGGTAAAATGGTTTGAGAGAGGACTGCAGTTAGTGGTTGTCTCAGGGATGCGATCAGCGTGACTCTCTCTTTAATGCAAAGCCGTGTGCTCTGCCACTCTATTTATTTCTATGGTAAAATAGCGTGGTCTTGTTGCCTAGACCGATAGGCCTGGCTTCTTGGGCTCTTGGCAGATGTTCCCATGAAAGATTGCCTACAATGGGCAGCATGCGGATAGTTTTAGTAGGCAGGGAAAGGGGTCTAGCAGGGCATGTGGATTCACTGGACCTGCCTCACAAGCAAGCTCCTAGATTTATTCTCAAGTGTCACCCTCACTGGCAAGCCTTTCCTAGCTCCTCTCCTCAAGGCCAGATAGCTCCTCTGTTCTGACAGCGCTCAGAGCTTAGATCTATTATGGCATATGCACTGCACTTATATCTGTCTCCCCAGCTAGACTGTGGAGGGCAGAACCTGAGTCTCATTTATCTCTGCACACCTAGAATTGGCAACATGACTGGCAAATACTAATCAACAAATGCTTGCTGAATGATGAGAAAAAATAAACTTCCTACATTCCCATCTCCCTGTCTGGTTCTCACATGCTTCTGGCTAGCCCCTGGCCTTTTTGCTGAGTCTTGGAGAATTTCAAAATAGTTCAACCGCCCACCTCCAGCCACTCCAGGTTGTGCCCACAGCTCCAAAGCTATGGCTGTGTACCCTGATTCATCGCTGTGCCCACTGTGCAGAAGGACTCCTTTATTCCAGCTGACATGGCTGCCCTGCATAAAGTTAGACCAGAAGCATGGCACAAAGCCAGGAGCTGATGGACTCTTCCAGACAGGGAGGGAGAAGAGAAAGACCCATGGCTGGTATCTTTGCAAATCCATGGGAAAAAGGAAAGTCTGAAAGTCTCCTTCTGACTCATGGCCCTGGGTTTTCTGGGAAAGGATTCCTGCTTCCTGAAGACCTTACCTGGTGCAATGAGGGGGTGGGCAGCCACAGCAGGAACCGTCCGGCTGAGCCCAGCCCGGCCCTCCATGCTCCCTGGCACACTGCTGTTGCCATCTCCTTTCTTGAGTGGCTCCATCACACTGTCAGCTATGCCAGGCTTGGCACCTGCGGGGGAAGCCTGAGCAGTATTTCTGCTCTGTGCTGGGGTAGGCAGAGGTTGGCTACTGCCTGGCGTGGGTTTCAGGGCCAAGCTGGGCAGGACAGGCTGAGTGGGGGTGGGGCCCGAGGCTGCTGCTGCTGGCGTCTGCTGTGTTCGGAGGGTCAAGTTCTGTACCTGGAAAAGAGGGGTCTGTGGGAGTCCAGAGAATGTGGTAGGAGCAATGCCAGTACACAACTAAGAGGGAGAGAGGGATGGATCCAGGGATGGCTGAATAGAACAGGAGGTTGTCAAATCAGAGAGAGAGAGAATGCGTTAGGGGCTGGAAGAGGAACCAGAAGCACGTGGAGTTGCTAAAGAAGGCCAGAGAGTTCACTGTGACTGCATCCAGCAGCAGAAGAGGCTGAGTTCTGAGAAAGGCCTGCTGCCCAGCTGGGCAGGCAGGGGTGGGGAGGCAGGGCTCTGTCCCTTCTGTTGACCTCCCTCCTCCCCTACACTTTCAGGACTGGATGCACACCACCCAGAAATAATTCCCAGCGTCGGGGAGCATGGGGCTTCCCGCACTGGAAAAGGCCAGGGCAAAAGTGGAAGTTAACTGACCAGCAAGGTCACCAGGCAAATAATCTTGTCTCAGAATAAGGTTGCCACTGGCCCTTCCAAGACTGCCGGCATGCTGACTCAGCCTGGTCCCTGGCGCCCTCTGCTGGACACATGGAGGCTGTGCCAGACTGAAAATCCTGCTAACAGCCCTCTCCCATCGCCCTCCCCATTCTGTAGATGAGGATGGGGAGAGGCGAGTGGTAGGGGTTCCTTCCGCCGCTGCCCACAGAATCTTCCCAGCCACAGTAGTATCTGTGCACTCCTAGCAGAGCAGGACATGTCTCTGCTCCCTCTTCCATGCCATTTTTCTCGAGTCCTGGCAGCGGTACCATGTGTAACCAGAGTGGGACTTTCCACTTAAGGAGCAGCAGCAGCCAGACCAGCAATCCTGGGGCAGGTGTAAAGCATGGAGGGTAGCACAGCCCAGCCCTCCCTGGCAATCATGCTGGCCTCAGCAGGCTGCCCTCTGGCTCCTGACCTGTGTTTGAGGGAACAAAACAGAGCCAGGAGGGGCCGAGGCCTTCTGGAGGAGGGTAGACGCACAGGCCTGGGGGCACTGGGGTGTCCTGTCTCCCGCTTGCTTTCCTAGCTGATCCCAGCCTCTCCTTGTGCCCCTCCCCAGTATCAGTGCCCCTCTACGGGGGTGCCCACCCCCCTGCCCTCCCACAAGCATGGAGTCCTCACCTGGGCGGGGGTGGGGGGCCGGGCGGGGGAGCCAGTGCCGAGCTCAGGCTGCACAGTAGCGACGGTGGCCGTGGGCGTGAAGATGAGCTGAGGGGACAAAGGAACAGTGCCGCCTAGGCTCCTAGCTACCTGCACCAGGTTACCTGGCTGGGCCTGGAATCACAGGAAACGAGGCGCCTTTTACCTGCCCAATGTGGACTCAGCCACAGGACACAACTGTTTAGCCCAGGACCGGCTATGAGGAAGGGCAGGACGGTAGAAGCAGAAAGACAAGGAAGGGGGAGTCCAGGGGGAGCGCCTGCCTTTCTCCAGAGGCTCGTTGCGTACTGATCCAGGCTTGGTGCAGGGGTGGGTGGGGAGAGCCGCTCTGGGGCTACACCAAAGCCGAGTTCCCTTCAGAACCCTCTGTGAGGGGCTCATCCTAGGGGAGACCGATATCCCCAGGATACACTGAAGCCACTGCCTCCTCAGCATCCTGGGAAGCGAGACGGATGCCCTAGGACCACTTTGCAGGTCTAACCCCCTGCTGAACCCAGGCCTGAGCCAGGACGAGACTGCCCTCCAGGGGATCAAGTTCGATGTATCCTTTTGGTCATTTTCTAGTCAAAGTTAGGTTCAGAGGGGCCTGGAGACAACAACGGCAGAGGAAGCGGACTGCCTGGAGCCGTCCTCGTGTCTGAATCCCATCCTGTGGGGTGCAGGATCCATGGTGTTCTCTGCATGACACCTCGACCTCCGTGGGAGTCTACCTCTGCGTCAGTGTGGATGTGCTGGTGCCTTGACAGGGTGATTTCCCTAGAACTCTGCAATAGCGCAGCTGTGCTTGTTCCTCCGTGGGTGTATGCCCTGCTCTGGGGAGGGAGGCAGACAGGCAGGCGTCACGACCCCAGTGGAGTAGAACACAGGGACAAGAAACCTGCAGACACAGTCAGCTTTGGGCAGCAGCATCACAGTGTGTCTGTCCAGTTCCCTAGGAGATGGAAGTCTGTTTCATGCCTTGTGCCTAAGAGGCTGTTCCCTGGGGATGGAGATGGGCTTCAAATGATGAACTCGGAGCCAAGAGCAAATGTGTGGGACCAAGACCAGACAAGCTCTGAAGGTTACGTCCTGGCCATAAGAGCAAAGAGAGGGGTGGGACTGTGTTACTTTTGGGATAGTGTGTCAAGGGCCCGCAGGAGCAGACTTTAGAATGGGAGGTATGAAACACGACCCACGGCGACTGAGCCCTAGCTGAGGCTGCATGCTATTGCCACCCAGGGAGTATGCTGCCATTTTCCCAGGGCATTCTCCTAAATCTTAGGGACTTGGTAGGCTCTTAAGGACTTTTGCACCCCTCAGGGACAGGTACAAAGGAAAGAACTGGTGCTATCCTGAGTACATCCTGCCCAAACAAGCTCACCTGACCTCTGATTAGAATGGGGGCCCAGCTGGGAGGGCAATGGAGGCACGCTGAAGCTGGTAAGCATCTTTGGCCCTTGACTTAGAGGTGGCCAGTCCTTGTAAGGATGGTGGGAAGGGGAAGACCCCATTTCTGTCAAGCACATGGATGTCTGGGTGTCCAGGACCACCTGGGCATGAACCACTCTGCCCATCCTGATTAATTTTGAGGAGTTTCTGATAAGGGGACACTTCTGTTTCACTCTAGGAGGCGAAGGAAAGGTGGCATCGCAGGTAACTTTCTCTGTTTCAGCCTGGAGCCCCACCCTTCGTGACTCCTCGAGGCTGTACCAAAGCTTCCACTCAGCCTTCCAGGCCCCCTTCTTTATCCCACCCCTCATCTCCTTCCCCTGCCCCTAGTGCTTCCTCCCCACCCTTATCCAGCTCCCAGCTTCTCTGCCTCTGTCCTGGTGCCCCTGAGCCATGGCCCTAACCATGGGTACTCACCATCTGTGCCCTCAGGTACATCTGTGCTTGGCTCGCAGTCAGGGCTGGGGAAGACGTGTTGCCCAAGAGCACAGCCTGCTGAGCGATGCCTGAGGCTGCTGCAGAGTTCACGCTCTGGGCCCTGTTGAGGAGCTGGGCTGCTGCTGGGGAGGCTGCCAGGTTGATCTGATGTGCGGTAGGAGACAGGAGGTTCTGTTGGTGAACTGTGTCTCCCTCATCCATTTCTTTCTCCCTCTTCTTCTGCTCCTTGGTTTATTCAGCCTCCTTCAGGACCATCTGTGGTCCTTGGCCTTGGAGCATCCCCCAGCCCTGCCCCATCTCTGACCTTGGTGCAGGGGGATCCGATGTTGGGAGAACTGAGCTATCCACAGAGAGCCCTGACATTGGGAGGATGACAGGAAGTTACTAACCTAAAGGTCAGTAAGAGACATGTCCTTTTCTTTTTCTTCCCGGCAGGAGCAATGGATTCCAGCCGTGATGTTACATGGCTACAGATTCACCATAATTGGGTCTGGGAACTTGGGCATTTTGGTCCTGGGGCTGTGGACTCTGCTGCTGCTCTCCCATTCTACTCACCGAAGATGACTGGGCCGGGGCCTGTGCAGACACATTGCTGCCTGAAGTGCTTCCTTGTCTGTTGGCTACCAGGCTTGCCTAGGAAAGAACAAACTCCTCTTAGAGTCCTAGACTTCCCCCAGTCACTCCTGGGCTCTCATCATCCACAGGAGGTGCTGCAAGATGGTGTTAAGGAGAACAGCCTCTGGAGGTCAGCCCCCAACCTGCCTCTGTGTGGCCCACAGCAAGCATCCTGCCTCCTCTGTGAATAGGTGAGGATGGTAACAGTACCTGCCTGATAGGATTGCTGAGAGGACTGAATAAGGCAAGGCACTGCCACTGAGCACTCCAACTGTTAGGCCATGGCCTTCGGTGTGTGGAGCCCTCCGCTCCACCACCATCACGCCTGGCCACCGCCATCACGCCCGGCCACCGCCATCATGCCCGGCCACCGCCACACACCCGGCCACCTTCATCACACCCAGCCACCACCCCCACACAGAGAATTTGCAGACATGAGCAATAGTGTCCAAGCTGCCCTTCTCCCTGTGGCCAGCTTCTCATCCTTCAAGTGTCAGCTCCAGTGTTACTCCAGCAGACAGGCCTTTCCTGACCATGCAATGCAAGGCCGTCCACTTTGCCCTTCGGTCAGAGCAATCTGTTCTTCTCTTTCATGGTGCTTATTATAACTTAGAGATTTAAATATTTTGTTTCCTTGGCTATTTTGGTTCCTGTTTACTTGCTGTCTCCCATTAGAAGTGCCAAGAAGACAGGGTGCTCAGTATACCCAGTGCCTGATATAAACTTTGCATGCAGAAGGTACATAAAATATTTTTCTAAATGGATAAATAAATGTGTTCTCAGCTAAGGAGGAGAGACAGCAACAACGGGCAGACAAGATAAACAGGCAGTGCCCTTCGGTCATGAATGCTTCCCTGGAACCCACAGTCCTTTCCCTAGACCCGCAGTAAGGTGGTTAGGAGAGGGGATCCCCACACTTCTTCCCTGGGCTAGCATTCCGCCACTCCACTCACTAGCTGCATGACCCAGGGCCCTGTCCTTCACCTGCTAAAAGGAGATAATGACAGTAGTACCCGCATCACAAGGACTTCTTTAGGTTGTAGTAAGAGAAGGATGTGAAGCATGGGTGCGGTGCCTACTTCCTCTCCCTTTCGCTTCCACAACCAGGACACCTGGCACCAGCCTTGAGGTCCTTCCCAAATCTCACCTGCTGCACGGCCGCCAGGCTCTGGAGCTGGGCGCTGCTGAGGTGCTGCTGCTGGAGCGCTGCAGTCTGCAGCATGAGGTGCTGCTGCTGGGCGGCGTACATCTGCTGCAGGTACTGAGCAGCCGTGCTGGGCTGTCTGTGTAGGGCCTGCTGGATCACCTGAGAAGAGGGAGGAGGGAGAAGAGCCAGGCTGGCAGCTGCCACACAGAATACCCCTTTGGCAGTAATGCCTTGCCTACCCCAGGCCTCTGTAACTGCTCAGGAGACACCAAGATCTGTGACCACCACCATAGCCAATTGTGGCCACTCTCTAGAACAGTGGGAGGACAGCTGTTCGCAGAGCTTCTTCATCAAGTCTAACCTGATCTATCTTGCCTGTCTCTGCAGCTCCTCCCCAGCACGGCCTGCTTCTGCATCATCCGCCTTGGTGAGGAGAATCAGAGCTGCACACCATTGCTTTAATCAACTCTTGGGCAGTGAGGGAGGCTCAGGGAGATAGAAGGGTCTCCCCCAGGCTTGTCAGACACTCCTCTCCCTCTGTCACTCTGCAGCCTCAGATGAGGGTGAAGCTCAATAAGGCAGGGAAAAGAATGGGGGTGGAGGGAAGAGCAAAGTCAGCAGGGGGCCTACTCCAGCTTCAGCAACGGCCAGCCACAGGAAAACTTAGATGGAGGCAATGCCTTCTCCTTGAGGCTGGGGCTGTAAGGCAGACTTGGGGCTGCTCCCCAGGCCCACAGCTTCTCAGAGTCCCATCAATCCCTTAGAAGAAGGTTGCCTGGGTCTTGCAGAGCAGACCAGTGCTACAGGGACAGCACACTCCCCTTTTATTCTTTTTTTATTTTTATTTTTTGAGATGGAGTTTTGCTCTTGTTGCCCAGGCTGGAGTGCAGTGGTGCAATCTTGGCTCACTGCAACCTCTACCTCCCAGGTTCAAGTGATTCTCCTGCCTCAGCCTCCCAATGAGCTGGAATTACAGGTGCCTGCCACCACGCCTGGCCAATTTTTTTGTATTTTTAGTAGAGACAGGGTTTTACCATGTTGGTCAGGCTGGTCTTGAACTCCTGACCTCAGGTGATCTGCCCGTCTCAGCCTCCTAAAGTGCTGGGATTACAGGCATGAACCACTGTGCCCGGCCCCCTTTTATTCTTTCCCTCCCTCTCTCTTTCTCTCCATCATTCCCTCTTTTTAGCTTCTGTCTCCCATTCCCTGACCTTGCTGCTTATTCCTTCTTTCCTGATGGGATTGGCCAATCTCCTGGAAAGGATAAAAGGCTGCCCTTTGATCCTCCCCATCCCCAGAAACAAAGAACAGCGAGTGCCTTTCCCTAGCCCTAAGATCCTCTGTCTTCTTCCTGTGCGTCCCAGAGACATTTCTCCTCCCTTCTACCACTGGCCACCCTCCTGCCATCTCTTCCCAGTTGATGCCTTGCAGTGGCCTTGACCAGGCTTCTCCCTATTTTCTACCCTTACCTCTGCTGAATACCTGGCCACAGGTAGCTCCTGACCGTGGGCCCCATCTTGGCGAGCAAGCCTTGCCAGGACGGGGCCCAGGGTCAGGTCAGGCTTTCCCCAGGTTGGTGTGACTTCTAGGGCTGACAGCTCTAGGACAAAACAGCCTCTGGCTCAGATTTGGGGTTCTGTAAAAACAGCCTGTTATTATAGCAGATCCTCTGTGGGCTCTGGCGTCTCCCCAGACATCCCCATCCCAACTCTTCCACATGCTGCCCCCAGATTCCACTCCTCTGATGTGAACACCCCTCTCCGAGATCTTGTTTTATTTTAACTCTATTCTTTTTCCCTCCTGCTCTCCCAGAATTATTTGTCAGTATTCCCTTTGCCTAGGCCTTTCTATTAGACTCCTGAAAGTGACCTCCCCAGCAGTCCAGCCCGCGTAGTTGAGATCCTGTGACCCTTCCTCATAAGAGGATGTCAACGAAGGGAGACAGGAGGAGCCCAGAATGGTTCTGCGTGCAACCATGGGTGATTCCACTCGCCAGAGCAGAACCCCAGACCCCCTTTTGCCTAGAATTGTGATGAATGGCAGGAGTGGGTATATCCGAATGTCGTGGCTAGAAATCAGAGCTAAGGTCCTCATGCATGATGGGCCAGGGCCAGGCGCTGGGGTTGGGGGCAAGGGTTGGGGGCAAAGGTAGGGGCAGGAAACACGGATTCACTAAGCACGAGGTGGAAATAACTGGGAGAGGGAACAGTCCAGGGTATCTGATGGCGTCTTCTTTAACTCGGGTTTTTCAGGCCCTCTTACTGTCTGCTGTGGGTTCTCCCCTATTCCCGTATCTGGGCCTAAGTTCAAAGCAGGATGAGGTCACTTTTCTAGTATACCCAAACTGTAATAGCAAAGTCACTGCGAGTAAACACTTCTCAGCTGTGGTCTCTCTTTTCTGCCTGTATTATCCGGGAACCTCAAAAAAAAAAAAAAAAAAAAAAAATTGTAGTGATTAAGAACACAGGTCTGGGGAGAGTTAGCTTCAATTTTTTTGTCTTTACCTGAATGACCTTGGACAAGTTATTACCTTCTCTGAGCCCCAGTTTTCTCAACTACAGAATTGTGCCTAATAATAACCAAAAGGATAACTGTGCAAAATGCTTAGTACCGTGTCAGGCACACAGCAGATGGTAGTGCATGGCTCTGACTGCATTTAGGAGCAGTGAGCTGCCACCTGGAAGGCCTTGTGGATGACATTTGCCAACTGCTGCTTTAGGGGAGAAGGTAAAAAGCTGCAATGACAAAGGATTATTTGGGGGTTCTTTTTGGTTTTTGGTCTTTGAAAAAATGAGATTTGTTCTTCACCGGACAATGGTCATTTAGAGAGTGGGTCTGGGTTGCGGCTGAGCAGCTCTTGGTCATGTATTATTTGTTACTGTTACTTGTCTGCCCTTTACACTTTCACACACGTGTCCTCTAAACTCCCTGGTTGGGCCATTTTGCATCCTTCACCCCCTGTAACAATACACAAATGTATATCTACGAACTCACTCCCATATGCCCGTTCTAGAGTCCACATCTAGATTATCCCACCAGACCATGCCAACACCTCCTCCTTGCTAGCTCTGGAGATGATTAAGGAGTATAATTCCCAGATCAATTAGAATCTTACCTGCACGGTCTGCCGGTCTGGAATACCACTGTACACAGAAATCTGGGGCCCGGTGGGGCGGCCACTTCCACCACTGCTGCTGTTGTTGCAGCCACTGCTGCTACTGGCCCCGCTGGTACTGCTGGTGGCACAGGCACTGCTAGATGTATGAGGGACTGGCAGCTCATTCTCCATGGCCTGCAGTGTGGCGCAGTCAGGGCGCTCAGAGGGCAGAAGGGCAGGCAGATGCTAGGAGGGAAGAGGCAGAAGTGAATGGTTTGACAGACACTTACTAGATAGAGAATGCTCACACAGTCGGCCTTTTGTATCCGTGGGTTTCACATCCATGGATTCAACCAACCACCGATCAAAAATATTTAAGAAACATGGTGTCTGTACTGAACATGTACACTTTTTCTTGTCATTATTCCCTAACCAATACAGTGTAACAACTATTTGCATGGCATTTACATTGTATGAGGTATTACAAGTAATCTAGAGATGGTTTAAAGTATATAGGAGGATGTGGGTCAGTTATATACAAATATTATGCCACTTTATATTAGGGACTTGAGCTTCCATGAATTTTGGCATCCAAGGGGATTCCTGGAACCAGTCCTCTGTGGATACCAAGTGACGACTATGCAGTATATACATCAGCTTTCCAAACAGTCTGTGGTGGGGCCACTTGGGAACTGAGGTCTCTGTTTTTTGAGACTGGAGTTTCACTTTATTACTAAGGCTGGAGTGCAGTGGTGCGATCTTGGCTCACGGCAATCTCCATCTCCTGGGTTCAAGCGATTCTCATGCCTCAGCCTCCTGAGTAGCTGGGATTACAGGCAACCGCCACCATGCCCAGCTAATTTTTGTATTTTTAGTAGAGACAGGGTTTCGCCATGTTGGCCAGGCTGGTCTTGAACTCCTGATCTCAAGTGATCTGCCTGCCTTGACCTTCCAAAGTGCCGGGATTACAGGCATGAGCCACCGTGCCCGGCCACTTGGGAACTGAGGTCTTTAGACACACGCGCCCTCAGAAGGACACAGGGCAGACTTGATTCACTGACTGACATTTGAAATCAGGTCTGGCTGATTCTAAAGCCTGTGACCTGTTCATTCTGCCGGAGGAGGCAAAACTAGGAGACAGACTTCCTATAACGTTCACCCTAGCGGTGATCTCAGGGATCACCTCTCACCCTATCAGCCTTTTCATCTTTGGGGTGGGGACACTGAACGTCGGAGAATTTACTATTTGTCCATATTTATACAGCCACCTAGTGAAAGCAGTAGGATTAAAAATCTACAGAGAAGGCTGGGTGTGGTGGCTCACACCTGTAATCCCAGCACTTTGGGAGGTTAAGGTGGGCGGATCACGAGGTCAAGAGATCGAGACCATCCTGGCCAACATGGTGAAACCCCATCTCTACGAAAAATACAAAAATTAGTTGGGCGTGGTGGTGTGTGCCTGTAGTTCCAGCTACTTGGGAGACTGAGGTAGGAGAATCACTTGAACCTGGGAGGTGGAGGTTGCAGTGAGCCGAGATCACACCACTGCACTCCAGCCTGGTGACAGAGTGAGACTTCGTCTAAAAAAAAAAAAAAAAAAAAAAAAAAAGAAATCTATAGAGAATAGAATAAGAGGAAGAGGTACATCAGAAGGCAGTCGAATAAACTGAGGTATTTGTTTAGTTTAGTTTGCAAAGCCAGAAGAGCTCAAGTGTGTTTGAGGTCTCCATCTTTATTAGGTATGCACTTACTGAGTGCCCTCTGGACCTAACGCTCAGGAGGGTACCATACTGACCAATTTGGTCAAAATCTCAGGTTGTGGAATCAGAAAGACTTGGCTTTGTCCTGGCTCTGCCACTTTCTAGCTAGGAAATCCTGGCATGTCACACCTGTCTGACCTGTTTCTTAATCAATTAGATGTGATAGGATATGGGCTGTGGTGAACATAAAGAAAAGTGATGATGCAAGGTGCTCAGCAGAATGCCAAGCCTATCCTGCGTGCTCTGTAAGCACTGGCTCTTGTGGCCTGGTTCACACTGCCCGGATCCAATAGATCAGGCCTCTCCTGAGACAGAACTGGCAGAACCTTCTGGAACCTCCTATCCCAGTCAGTAAGGAGGGCCAGAAATTCCTTCAGGGCTCATCCTATGGTCTGAATACAGAACTGGAAATTGCACCTTCCCTTGAGGCTGTGTGCTTGGCAGTGGAGAGGGGCTGGGAAAGAAGGAAAGGGTGGTGGGAGAGGCACACCCAGATCTGAGTTTAAGTTCCTCCTTTTTTCTTTTTCCATGCTCTTCTTAAACATCTTCATTTCTGTGTGGAGTCTGTTCCTTCTACCCATTCCTTCCTACATGGAAAAATAATATGTTTGTCATCCCATCACAGACATTCAATCATCTGCTTGTAAAGTATACCAATTTAATAGGTGAAGAAAATATAATTTTTCACACTAATGAGAGCATGACTAGTGCAAAGAGCCACAGTAATCATTACCATCCTGCTGTTATCTCCCCAATACTGCTCGGTTTCAGGGTTATCATTTCTCAGGCTGCCTTCTTCAGATTGGGAGAATTTCACTGTGGGCTGAAAAAAGTGTGGGTAAAGGCTAAAAGACAGGAATGTTGGGAGTCTGGAAACCCCAGGCCCTCTCAGGTGGCAGGCAGCAAGCTGCTTATGATTTCCAAGGCAGTGTAGCAGCCTGCAAGCTGCACTCTTGACCTTACTCTTTAAGCAGTGATTTTTCCTTATGTTCATATGTCTGCTTTTACTGCCATAGGGCAAGGTGCTTGTCCATGAATTAATTCCCTTTGTCCTGAGCTGCACTCAGTGCTGGGCCTTATTATGGCTGCTGACTTGCTAAGGATGCTTATGATAATGATGATGATGCAGGAATCAATGAAGCGGCAAAGTCAACAAGTACTTCCTATGCCTTGGCGCTGTCAAAATCCACTTTATCTTATGTTCTAGGGAGGGAAAATTAGGCTGTGTAAAAAGTGGTAGAAGGTATAATTCCTGATCTCACAGAAACTGAAAAACTAATTGTAAAGATGAGGTGCAATTGAAATTATAAGGATCATCAAGCAACAAATCAGTAAATGAGAGTTCCATTCAAACACAGACTACCCCATAGAATACCAACATCTTCTCTTAGTCTCACCTCCCTTTTCCCAAATGTTGGCCAGAATTGGGTTTCATTTCTTGCTTTTCATTCCACACTAGAAAATCTCAACTGAAGTACTTATAAATATAAAAAATAAAATAGGAAAATAGGGCAGCAACCACAGCAAATTAAGAGGGTAGAATAATCTACATCCTGGATGATCAAGTCTCAGTTCTATTTCTGTGAGTGTAGTTAATCATACTGAATTGCACACTTAAAATCTAGTCATATTCTGACCTTCCCTCCTCTATCCTTTACGTGATTGAGAGAGCAATCAAGAGAGCGAGAAAGTGTGCTTGAAAGACAGCCACAGCTATCAAAAGCATGAGCCACAACAGAGGCTGTGTGGAGTCTGTTCCTTCTATCCATTCCTTCCTCAATGGAAAACATAATATTTATTTGTCATCCCATCACAGACATTCAGTCCCCTGCTTGTAGAGTATACCCATTTAAGAGGGGAAAAATATAATTTTTCAAATTAATGAGAGCATGATTAGCACAAAGAGCCAAAGTCATCATTAATATCCTGGTCCTCTGCTCCTCTCTGTACACCTCAGTGGCCACGCTCATCATTTCTACCACTGATTTCCTCATGCAGCTGCTCATTGGGTGGGCCCATCCTCAGTGTGCTCACCCTCCCTCACTATGCCTTGGCTCTCTCGAATACAAGCACGTCCTCCCCTCACTGAAAAACTGTGCTCGCCACTACTTGCCACTGCTTGCCCATGCCGTGGATTGATCCAGACTGGTAGTTCTATTTCCCTGGGCTACATGAGCTCTCTGCACTTCTCACACTCTTGACGCCTGTCTTGCTGCCTCCTGCGGGTTAGCATCGCCCTTGACCAGTCTCCTCTCTGCCAGTTCTAGGCTCTGCCTGTGGCTCTCCCAAGTGCCCCGCCACTGCCTTGCCTGCACCACTGCTCCAGCTCTCTCTCCTGTCGCTTATGGTCTCCCCCTCTCTGAGCATCTGCCATCCCAGGCTTGATCAGCAGGTCTCTTTAATTCACACACACACTCTCTCTTACTCCCTGGATAGCGCATGCTTGTATTGCTCTCTGTCCCCAGCTTGCCCCTCTGTTCTAGCTCACGCTTTTGATAGCTGTGGCTGTCTTTTGAGTGTGCTCTCTCACTCTCTTGACTGCTCTCTCTCTCAAATACTCATGTAAAGGATAGAGGAATAAAGGTCAGAATATGACTAGATTTTAAGTGTGCAATTCAGTACCATCAACTACACTCACACTGTTGTGCAATCATCACCACCCTCTATTCCCAGAACTTTCTCATTACCCAAAACAGAAACTCTATAACCATTGAGCAATAACTCCTCAGTGCCCCTCGTCCCCTGCCTATCCCCTAACCTCTAATCTACTTTCACTCTCTATGAATTTGCCCGTTCTAGATAGCTCATTTAAGTGGAAGCAGACAATATTTGTCCTTTTGTGTCTGACTTGTTTCACTTAACATAATGTTTTCAAAGTTCATTCATGTTATAGCATGTATGAGAATTTCTTTCCCTTTGATAGCTGAATAGTATTCCACTGGATACCTACGTACACACCACATTGTGTTTGTTCATCTGTTGATGAACGCTTGGGTGGTTTCCACCTTTTGGCTACTGTGAATAATGTTGCAGTGGAATGAACATGGCAATATAAGGGTTATATGCCACGGACTGTTTGAGTCCCTGCTTCTATTCTGTTGGGTGTAACCTAGCAGTGAAATCTCTGGGTCATATGTTATTCCATGTTTGGCACGTGAATATCCATTTGTCCCTGCATCATGTGTTGAATTACCCCTGTTCTTGGGCCCGCCCAGTGCCCCCAGCCCCCAAGCTACTCCATGTGGTATGTGAAACCCTCCATGATCTGACCCATTTTGCCTTCTTGGCCTCATTTTCCACACTTCCACTGTCTCTGGTCTCAGCATTATGACCAAGGTGCCCAGGTCGTTTGAAATTTGGGTGCCTTGCTACTTCCTACCTCTGTGGTTTTTACTGCTGTGGTTTCACTCACACTATTCCCCTCCCCTGAAATGCCTTCCTTCAATTTTTCATGTAACCAACTCCTTAGATCTTCAAAACTCTTGAGTCTCTCTTGTGAAATATGCACTGAATGCAACCCCCTCAACCCTTCTCCTCTTGCTTCCTTCAAATTAGGTTCCAATGTCTTCATTTAAGCCATCCAGCTGGATGGCTGCTCCCAGAGCACTCTGTGCCTGGCTCTCTCCTAGCACTTACAATGTAGCCTTACAAGAAAGTGATTCGCTTGGGGGTGGGATTATGTCATATTTTCCCTTAATACCTTGTGCTTCATTCCATAGATGTTTGTTGAATAAAATTGCTTGAAATGCACCATACTCCATCCCACTCCTCATCTGAAAGCTTAATCTCTACCTCGTCCACAAATTTCTCACCAACTAGTTTAAAACATCAACTAGCTGTCATTTCACTTCAGTAGCTTCCATCAATGGTGTCTATACTAATAATAGTGATTATTTATTGAGCACTTACTACTGGTAAGCACTACTGTGGGCACTATCACAGATGCTACGACTTCCCTTATGGTGTGGGTATGATTATCCCAATTTTGTCAATGAGAAATATATCTAAGCAATTTATGTAAGGTCATTACAGAACTGGGATTCAAAACCAGGTCTGACTTCAAAGCCAGAGTGCTTCCTGTGATACTCTCTGCAACTTCACCTTGAGCCATTATTTCAACCACACTGGGCAAAGTCCATGTCAAAGCATACTTGATTTTCAGTTGAAAACAAACTGAGACCTCTGAATGTAATTCCCTAATTGTTAATTAATGTCCATTTATACTTACAAAATATTCTCTGTATGTAATGTGTATATAAAGGGTAATATGCATGTGTACCCATCAACCAGTGTGAGAAATCGAACATTACCATCATCTCCCTTGTTTTCCCTTGCAAGAATGGAGACCCAGTGTGGGGGAGGTAAGTGACTTGGGGTGATATGGCTCCCCTGATTCTCATCCAGTGCCATGGAAGGCACCTCAGGAAACCTCCTGCCCACATGGTGGTAGCGACTATCAATGAGAGAGGCGAAGCTTGCCCTGCAGAGAAAGCAGAAGCTAGGGTCCTGCCATATGTCACTTTATTATTGCTCTCCTAGTTGAAGGGAACTTGAGTAGGAAGGAAACACAATTAGGAAGTGTCCCATATAACAGCTTTAAAATTTTTTTTCCTATAGTTCCCCTTTTGAACCAGAGCTTTCGTATCTTCCCCCTCCCACCTTCCTTCCGCTCAAAGTTCTGGCTGCTGGGGAGTAGCGGAGGCATTTTGGAGTCTCAGTGAGGGCTACTGCGGCATCTGTGGACTCTCCTTACATCCTTCCCTCTGGTGACCTACATTAGAAAATCTGAATCCTTAAACTTTCACAGTATCTAGGCTTTCAGCATTCTACCCACCCCTTTTCAATTTCCTTTGAATTCCTACTCTTATTTTTCCCTTCTCTTCCTTCTAACTAGTTCCGTATTTCTTCCCCAAGGCCACCCATCCCTGTGGACTCCCATTATAAATCACAGCCAAATCTCATTAATGGCTAACATCCAGAGGCAGAAGTCTGTTTTTCTCTGGGTTCCCACTCACTGTGTGGTTTTGTATAAGTCCCCGCTCTGAAGGGCTGTGATTCCTATTTCAGTCACTTCTCCACTCCTAACCGCAAGGGGCCACTTTGAATGATGTGCGGACTATAACTGGCTTGGATAGTGATCTTATTACAGGTCTCTGCTGCCCACAGGGCCTGAGACCAGCAGCTGGAGAAACGCTGATGGTTCTGCCCTCCCAGGAGCCGCCAAGTCTACGAAACACTAGGCCTTTGTCCCCAGTGTCAGGGAAATCCATTTGCTGTGGATTACGGCTGTGACAGAGGTTCCGGGAAAGCAGAGGGGAAGGATACTGAAAACCACTCTCCAAATCTAGCCTAAAGCCCTGGGGTAAGGCGGGGTGAGGTTTTTCCTAATGGTATCAGAGCTGGGCAGGAAATGAGAAGTCTAGTCAGTCCCATCGTGGCTGCTGGTATTATCATGTGGCGGCTTGGTACGGAGAGTCTGAAGAGATGCGTGAACGTATTCCTTTGCTGTGGCTCTGCTTCTCCTCTCTGGTTGCCTCTCCGCCAGAGGCATAAGGCAGTAACAACAGAAGATTCAGACTCCCTAGACTTAGGGGGCCTGGGGAAGGCCTCCTTGCACCTCCCAGCTGCTGCATGAACGTAAGTGTCCTGATTTGTTCCAGTCTGAAGCACGGACTCACTGGAAGCAGTCCAAATGGATGCAGGTCAAACTGTCTCAAAAGGTCCCTCCCTCACCCCTGTCCTCTGCATGTTGCCACCTTTAGTGTCTCTAGAAACCAAAGTAAGTAAATGAAGGCCAACGAAAATAGAAGTGAAGGATGATGAATTGAAGCTGGTCATATAGTCCTAGCAATCCAAATAGAATGATTTCATTGTGAAGCAAAACACTATAAATGTAAATGAATAAACTCTTTCTGAAACCTTACTGTTTTCTTCCTAATTTATAAAAGGCAGGTTATATCAAGGATTTCTATTACAAGCTGGTGCTGGTTGGCTGAAGAATATGAGGAGGAAAAAGAAGGATTTGCTGTCCTTTGGAAGGGATGTACAGTGAAAGCCACATTGTGCAGACGCTGAGTGCTTGGGGACAGGGGATGGATGAGTTCGTCTAGACTCGGGCAGCTCTGTACTCACTGCTGTAAGGCAGGGCAAAATACATTCTGTGTCTTCTATGGGCCCCTAATCAAATACAAGTCGTGTCCTTATAAAAGAATGCCATGTGAAGACACAGGCACACACGGGCAGAAGCCAGCCATGTGAAGATGGAGGCAGGCAAAGGAGCTATGCTGCCACCAGCCAAAGAACACCTGCCGTCACCAGAAGCTAGGAAGAGGCGAGAAAGGACTTCAGGGGAGCATGGCCCTGCCGACACCTGGATTTCATACTTCCAGCCTCCAGAACGGTAACACGATACATTTGTGTTGTTTTAAGCCACCCAGTTTGTGGTAATTTGTTAAGGCGGCCTTAGGGAACTATTATGCTGCCTGATACTCAACCTGACCAGCCTAAAAACGTCAACTGAAACTAATGGTAAAAAAAGGGTGCAAAGGCATTAAAAACAGCCTTGTTAATATAACAGCTTTGCATGCTCCAAGGCAAGGCTTCTCAAAAATGTGGTCCCTTGGCAACTCTCCAAAAATGCAAATTTTCAGGCGCCACTTCAGACCTATGGAATCAGAAATTCTGGGAGTGGGGCTCGGCAGCCTGTGTTCTCACAGCCTTCTGGGAGATTCTGATGCCTATGAAGTATAAGAGCCACTGCTTTAAGGGGCAATTTGAATATGAGATTTAAAAGGGGCAGTCACCATTCATGCCCTAAGATGGTCATAATGAAGTCCCTGCTAAAAGGGACTAGAATTTGAGATGGGAAGAGTTACCAAACATAGTTTCTTCCCTGCTGAAGCCTCAAAATACCTCCACATGGAAAGAAGACAATCTTGGCAGCACTCAGTTTAGGGATCTTCCTGTTTCTCTCTAGCTTCATTGCCTACCACGTGGCCCACACAGCTGATTCCAGAATTAGTCACATGCTGTCTCATCCCTTGCCCAGACCTCTCCCTCTGCCTGGGCCACTCCCCAGGCCCCTCACTCCCCATCTCCCTGGCCGGAGTGCATTTACCCTTTGCAGTTCAGCTGTAACGTCTGCTCCTCTTAGGGACTTCCTTTTTGTACCCCAGCCTGGATTTGGTGCCTTCTGCTGAACTTAATAGCATGGCAGGACAGCTGATTTTATTCACTAGGCAGTGATTCCATTAGTTTTAGATTCCTAATGCCTAACATGGTGCTGAGCCAGCAACAGTAAGATTTTATTAAATGAGGAATGAATAAAGCTTGAAGCTCTTTGGGAAGCTCTTCACCTCCTGATGAGGAACCTGAGGTTAAGATACTGAAGCATGCTGTGGAAATACCATGTTATCTGAGAAGGGACCTTTGAAACTATTAGTAGCCATTAGCACCTTTACTCAAATTTGTGTGTCCAGATGGCTATTCTCAATAGGGCCCAGGACAGGTAAATTTTGATTTGGGAATGGAGTGGGAGGGGAAAATGAAAGATGAGTGGTGTTGGAGCGATGAGTATGGGACTGTGGTCACTGCAAAGAGCAGATGTAGATGGTCCTGGCCGGAAGGCCGGGACTAGACCCAGCCATACATTGACCAGGTGAGAGCTAGGCAGCAGCATTATGTGGAGATGATAATACCTCACCCCGACCTCCCAGAGCTTCTGGAAAATGAAACAACATAGATAGGAGAAAGCATTTCAGAAACAAAAATCACAAACGCAAAGTATCGTGAGAGAGGGTTTAGAAAAGGGGAGAGAGGCTGGGTGCAGTGGCTCAAGCCTATAATCCCAGCACTTTGAGAGGCCAAGACGGGCGGATCACGAGGTCAGGAGATCAAGACCATCCTGGCTAACCCGGTGAAACCCCGTCTCTACTAAAAAATACAAAAAACTAGCCGGGCGAGGTGGCGGGCGCCTGTAGTTCCAGCTACTCGGGAGGCTGAGGCAGGAGAATGGCGTGAACCCGGGAGGCGGAGCTTGCAGTGAGCCGAGATCCGGCCACTGCACTCCAGCCTGGGTGACAGAGCGAGACTCTGTCTCAAAAAAAAAAAAAAAAAAAAGAAAAGGGGAGAAACGTTCTACTCCATAAAAATGAGCAAACATTGCCAGGGCAGAATGCAACCCTGGCCAAGTTACTTAACCTCTCTGCGCCTCATTTGCCTCTTCTGTAGAATGGACAAGAGTGCAGACTTCATTGGTTTTAAATAATAGGTAAAACAATGCATTTAAAATATCCAGCACAGCTTAAGCATGGATTACAAAGAGAGTACATTAAGGTAGGATAGAAGGTGACTTTTTTTCCCTCAGAGAAAAAAGATACTATAATTTCCTTCAATAAACTCAAAGTTAGATTTTGAAACCAGCTGGTCTTGGGTTATATTTTGAGACCTACTGGTCTCAGGCCCTGTGGGCAACAGAGACCTGTAATAAGATCACTATCCAAGCCAGTTATAATCAGCACTGGTTATAGTCAGTGTTCTCAGTTCTAGTTACTTTTTTGCGTCTAGTAACAGAGTAAATTTTTTTTTTTTTTGAGACAGAGTCTTGTTGTGTCGCCCAGGCTGGAGTGCAGTGGCGTGATCTCAGCTCACTGCAACCTCTGTCTTCCAGGTTCATGCGATTCTCCTGCCTCAGCCTCCTGAGTAGCTGGGATTACAGGCCTGCACCACCACACCCAGTTAATTTTTGTACTTTTAGTAGAGACAGAGTTTCACTATGTTGGCCAGGCTGGTTTTGAACTCCTGGCCTCAGGTGATCCGCCCGCCTCGGCCTCCCAAAGTGCTGGGATTACAGGCGTGAGCCACTGCTCCGGGCCCAGAGTAAATTTTTTTTTTGCTATAATCTCAGTCAGCTCTTCCTTGTTTAGCCTTTGTAATGGTATGCATTTTGGGGATTTGTACAAAGAAATCTCAGTAGCCAAGGCCACAAAAAAGACTGCTATAAAGAAAAGACCCCTGGCCAGGTGTGGTGGCTCACACTTGTAATCCCAGCATTTTGGGAGGCCAAGGCGGGCGGATCACGAGGTCAGGAGTTCAAGACCAGCCTGGCCAACATAGTGAAACCCCGTCTCTACTAAAAATACAAAAATTAGCCAGCTGTGGTAGCAGGCACCTGTAATCATCCCAGCTACTCATGAGGCTGAGGCAGGAAAATCGCTTGAACCCAGGAGGCGGAGGTTGCAGTGAGCCGAGACTGTGCCATTGTACTCCAGCCTGGGTGACAGAGTGAGACTCTTTCTCAAAAAAAAAAAAAAAGACCTCTACAAAAATCTCTCCAAGCTGGGTGTGGTGACGCACACCTGTAATCCCTGCTATCCAAACTGAGATGGGAAGACTGCTTGAGCACAGGAGTTCACAACCAGCCAGGGCAACATAGTGAGAACCCATCTTAAAAACAAAATCTCTCCATACTAAATCTCCCCATGGAGCACACACACACAGCACAGACACTCAAAGTGTACATATTAAAAGCACATAGCACACATACAATAGGCACACATGGTGCACATAGCGCGCACACAGCATACAGTGCACACACACAGTGCACACACAAAGTGCACATAGCATATACACAAAGCACACAGCAGTGTACACACACATCACACAGTGTGCACACACACACCCTGCACACATACAAAGCACACACACAGCACACGCAGCACACATGCACATGTGCACATAACACATATACAGAGCTGCTATTTCTAGAGCTGGCCACTTTCTGCTGCTCCTGCTCAGCCTTGAACTGGCCTGATGGTTAAACCGCAGTACGCTGGCCATTCTGCCACTGCTATGTCCTGACAAGTATGACTAGGCCAACACAGGGATCATGGGAAATGGCTAATTATCAGGCTTTCAGAATAAAGTTCAAAGGCCTAAACACTTACCTAGAAATTTTTTACTGACCTTTTTCTCTTCTTCCACCCCTGAAATTGGGCTGTATCTTAGGCCTACCAGTGGCCCTACAGGTACCACTTAATTGTTTGTAACACTGGGGTCAAGGATTTTGCTGACTTTCATGAGCACTAGCATTGAGAGTGCCCTAGAGAAGCAGTGACTGTACTGGGTGCCCTGTTTTCCTGTGAAGATCTGAACATGCTCCCCCCAGAGCTTCCTCCAAGGATACAGCCTGCCTCCCTTGGAGTTTCCCTTTACATCCCCTATAAGGAGACTAAGCGAATGGGGCTTTAAGCACTTTGATAAATTCTGAAGAGAGACTGCCAGGGATAGATGGGGTGTCTCCCACCACAAGGGCCTTAATTAGGTATGTAGATGGTCTTTTATCCATTAGGAGGCCAGTGTTCTCAGGCCAGCCACTGGTAAATGATAATAATTCTTGCCGTTTATTGCTCGCTCAGGGACATGATCTCATTTATTCCTCACAACCACTCTCTGGTACAGAGATTACTTCCTCATTTTTCTCACAAGACAATTGAGATTCATAGAGGCCCTGTAACTTATCAGAGCCCCAGAGCTAGCAAATGGCAGGTGTAGGATGGGAAACAAAGGTTTCAAAGTCCAGGCACAAGAGGCAGAATTACTTGTGCTTATTGCAGTCCAGGCCTCTGTGGGCCAGTCAGTTCTTATGAAGTTCAGTTGGCTCCCATAGCCTTCTGTTTACTAGCCTGTCTCACAAGAGTCATCTCCCGCAGCAGCGTCAGTCTAAGGCAAACGTGTCAACCAGAACTCTCTCAGGCCCTGCCTGGTACCCCCGGAATCACACTCTGAGTAATAACTGGGGCATGTCTAACATTCGCAGGCCTTTCCTGTTCATAAGTATGTCAACATATATTATCTACACATAAGGCTGGTCCTGTTAGCAATGTTTACAAAATCATTTGCAATTATTTAATTGAAAAGTAATACAAAACAAAAACAACTGTCCCACAGGAGAGAGGGGATAGAGAATGCCCACCTTTCCTGAATGCCCACCACATGCTGGGCATAGGCTCAGGGAGGCATCATAATTTATAAAAAAGAGGAGGAACCTCATAGTTGGAGAAAACTGTCTTGATTCCTGTCTCTGTCCCAGCTAGAAGACCTGAGACAGGTTACTTAACCTCTACAGGCCTCGGTTTCCTCATCTGTGAAACAGTGCTAATGACAGCAATTTTTTTTTTTTTTTTTGAGACGGAGTTTTGCTCTTGTTGCCCGGGTTAGAGTGCAATGGTGTGATCTTGGTTCACTGCAACCTCCGCCTCCTGGGTTCAAGCAATTCTCCTGCCTCAGCCTCACAAGTAGCTGGGATTACAGGCATGCGCCACCATGCCCAGCTAATTTTTTGCCTTTTTAATAGAGACAGAGTTTCACCATGTTGGCCAGGCTGGTCTCGAGCTCCTGACCTCAGGTGGTCCGCCCGCCTCGGCCTCCCAAAGTGCTGGGATTACAGGCATGAGTCAGCACGCCCGGCCCAATGACAGCAATTATGAAGAGTTACTGGGAAAACTAAATAAGAAAATGCAAGCACCTAAAAAATACATAGAAAGAAAGCACCTAGCACCATGTGCAGCACAGATGGGCATCATTCTATCATGATCAACTCTCCTCTGCCTGATTAATCCTTCCAGCATTGCTTTAGAGCAGTGACTACATGAGGCAACAGGTTCTGAGAGGTAAAGTAACTTTTCTAAGATCATAAAATTATGAAGTGGCATAAACCAATAGAGTCTGAATCTGGAGCTCATGTCCAGGTTGTAACGTGGGAGTGCCTTGAATGTGGAGAAGGGAAGATTCTCAAACATGGGCTTTTAATCCCTTACAATTTTTGACTACACTGTTACTCCTGGCTTGGGCATAAACTTTCCACCAGGCTCCCAAAAGCCCAGGTCCTCTCAAGTCCAAGAAATGTTCTTGTTAAAAAAGTAAATAAATAAATAAATAAATAAATAAATAAACCCTCACCTACAGATGAAGTTGGAAGAAGTGACAACCAGGACAGACGTAAGCCACGGGTTGTGCATGTAGTGGCTGTGTGGCAGGGTGTGGGGGGAGCGAGAGAGACTAGAAGCTAGTTGGTGATTGCTATTACTAGACTGAATCCCCCATGCAACTCCAAGCTCTGTGCAGTAAAAGCATTTTAGAAATCCAGAGTAGTGAACGTTCAATACACATTATTCTTGGGGATATTGTTCATGTAATGCTTCATTAGTTCTTAGGATGTTTGGATTAATCTTAAGCCTACATTACATTATAAACAGGAGTATAACTTGAACTTCTAGCTTCCTTTCTCCACTCCTTTCCTCCATCTTCTTTGGGACAGTTCCCTTTTGAAGGCCTCGTTGCTTTGGCCTAGCCACCACTTAGAGGGCTCAGCCCTTCCCAGGACACTTCCTCCTGCTTGCTTCTGCCCTAGCAACTTGTCCTGGCAGCTGTTTCATAGCTCTGGAATCACAAAGCAATTCCAGAGTCCCCTGGGCCTAGCTCTGGGGCCTCCTTACTCTCATTTGCTCCAAATAATAGCTTTTAATTGCTATTAACATTCCTTTCAAGCAGAAACATAGCATGCACATCTGTGGTCAGCCTGTGATCTACTGTGACCACTGGCCTTTTGCTTCCTGCCATATTTGGAATGTTCTGTTCCATTTTATACTCATAAGTTTGCCTTTCCTCTGTTAGCATACATCTTGGTCTTTAGCTTCGTGTATTTCTAACCTGTTCCCTATTTGCAGGGGAAAGTTATCTAAATTTTCCCTTATCCAAATAGGTTCCCCTCAACCTTCCATTCTTTCCAGTCAAGCATAACTCTGCCCTACTTCTTTTATCATATTTATAAAATGTAGGTAGCTAATTTTGAAATTAAAGTATGCAGAACTAGGACTACAGGGTGGAAATTATAAGAAGATAGATTTCAACTGAATAGAAAAAAGTGCTTCCTAACAACTGGAGCTGTTTAAAAAGTAGAGTGGGGCTGGCTGTGAGGAAGCACGTTCCTAGTCGGTGGAGGTGTTCAAGCAGAGGCTGGGCAACCATGGGGCAGGTGGAATTCGTGCAGCATCACCACTAGGGGTTCTTTTAACCACAGTAGTATATAATTACATGAAAACTTTTCACTGGACATCAGAAATCCACCTGAAATTTTAAGCTTTTTGCTTATTTTTAACTTATCCATTTATGGACTTTTTCAATACTAATCTTGTTTTTCAAGCTGCAGGGCAGCTCCCAACTGCTTTTCACCATTTTAGTTACTGGAGTAAATTCCATTAGTATGAACTTCTGGATGCCCATCATCTACTTAAGGTGGAGAAAAACATTGTTCTTATTTTAAGGATAGGACAGCCACAAAGTGTTCAAGTATAAAAGTCCATCTCTTTTGGATTCCCACAACACTTGTCAGCTGTACAACCACCACCATCCGCCCCTTCCCATATTTACTGAACAATTACTGTATGTTTGGGACTGAATGCAATACAAACATGACTCAGATATTGACTCTGTTTTTAAGAAGTTAACAGTTTAAGAGGAAACATAAGAAAAGTACATAAATAAATATAACAGGAGCAGCATTTTTTTTTTCTCTGTAAAGTATCTAGTTAGGCCTTGTAGAGTATCTAGGTTAGGCCTGGTAGACCACATATGGTCTCTGCTGCATCTTCTTCTTCAGTTCCTCACCCCCTTCAACCATTAAACAAATGCAAATACTACTCTTAGTTTGAGGGCCTTACATAAACACTCTGTGGCCTGGATTTGGCCCTTAGTTTGTGCACTCCTGAAATGCAGTCAGCCGTCAAGTGATAACTTTCACTTGCATCAGCTAAAGTTTCATGTGGGGTGGATCTTTAAAGACGGGTTTGATTGGGACTTTGGAAACGGGGAGGGTGCTTTCTAAGTGGAATGAGATCATGCTCATCACACATTGTCCCATCTTTTCTATTCTTAGAGCAGAGATTTTCAAAGAGTGAGATCTTATTAAAAATGCAAATTTTCAGGTCCACAGTGGTTCTCAGACTTGAGCGTATATCAAAATCACCTGGAGGGTTTGTTAAAACAGATTGCTGGGCCCCACCCATCCCCAGACTTCTGAGGCTTCTGGTACCGGGACCACACTTTGAGAACCACTGTCTTGGAGAATGGTGGGGAAGCAGAAGTGAAAGAGAGATTGTTCTCTATTTTAATGTTTGAGAACTAAAAGGTAATGAAAGTCACCACTGGAGACAGAAGAGGAAGATGATCTGCACTTCAAGTCCTAAAGGCTTTGCAGAGCATCAAGTTCATTCCATTTAGAACATGTACTCAGAAAAGGGATTTGAGCCACTGTACGTTAGTGATGGCTTTTTTCCTTCAGGGCAGGAGCTTTGAGCCTTGTTAGGCTCACCCATTGGAGACAGCAAATCGCTGTAGGGGACTGCATGCTTGGAAAGATCTTTTCTTCTGAGTCTTGGTTATTGGCACATACTCTGTCTTGCTTCTGATATATTTGCATATTTTTTTACCACTCCTACAAAATGGTCCCCTCTGCATCATGCCTAATACTATTCCCTTTGATCAGGCAAAAAAAAAAAAAAAAAAGGCAATGCTCCTATTTTATCATTTAAATTAAATAGCTTCCAAAAATTCAGATGTGATGCTCAAAGAGGCTGAGCTGAGGAGACGGAAGAAGGGAAAGACAAGCCAGAGAGAGTACACAGAGGAATCTCGGAGGAGGCGATGGGTAATCAAACACACAAGGAGTCGTTAATCTGGCAGACAATGAATGGCAAAAGGCAATTAGCTTGGCTGGGTTTGTAGCAAGCCAATGAAGTATGCTGTATTGCAACTGAGGCTCTAGTGTAAGGGCAGGGTCATTGCTAGGGAACTCAAAAGGAAGGCAAGATAAGGGATGGCGAGAAAGCCATCTGGGGCTAGCACAGAGGGAAAGGAAAGTGCTCAGGGTCTTCATGGATATTCATTACCCAGTGGAAGCATCCAGGTGTGGCGTGTACTTGCCAGAGCTCTGCACGCTGTTATTCAGGACACAATCTTGAAAATGAACTAGGTGCTTCAGCTGTGTGCACACATGCGTGCACACACACACACACACACATGCACATACACAAATGCTCTCTTTAGACTGCTGCCTCTTCATCCACCTGTCTAGTCTATGAGGTCCTAACATGAGGACCACATGCTAAACACTGGCAGAGTCATAAGAGACACAGTTCTAAACTTCAGTTTATGGGCTTCCTATCTTAAAGCATGCTTGATTTTTCTGTCACGCCTCATTTACATGCGCATTCTCATGTTCTGTTCCTTGCAGGTGCTCTACAGCCATACTAATGGATTCTTACCTGCCTATATACATTCTCCAGACACACTCATTTATTCACTTCGCTAGAGTCATTCCCACATATTAAATACTACCTCTTGCTTCTAAAAAGCACTTCAAATCTAAAAGTTGCTTCTATTATAGCTCCTGTTCCTGCTGTCTGCAGGGCCCTCCTAGCTTTGCCATTGTTATAAAAAAGAAAATGTACCAATATTGGTTTGACTGAGTAAAGAGCCGAACCCAAAGCAGATTGTCCTACCGTGGGATGCAGGTTTGTGGCTGTGGTGTCCCCGCCTTCAAGATCATCCCATTTATCTGTCTTTGTTCCACTCCCTCTCTCTTCCTGCACAACACTGCAATCACACACATACTCCGTGTTGGGGGAAAAAAAAAAAAAAAGGACAGCCTAATTTCCTGATGATTATGTTGTTACCTAGCAACAGCCAATCAGGGGCTGGGCTTTTTGCCTGCAGTATTTCATGCAAATAGTTTGGAGAAATTGCAGGGTAACCCAGGCTGCTTAGTCTGTCTTCTCAGGGGACACATTACAGAATAAACCAACCCAAAAGGGGACTATTGAAGCCAGGCACATGCTTCAGATAGCAGGCCATCTGATCTCTTCCCTTGTCCCCTCTATCCTGTACCCCCTTACAAAAGCATGAGAGTTCCACAGACAGACACTCAGGGAGGCCATAAACTTGAAAAGAAGCTCGTTAGCAGCCATCATTTTCCCTAGATCTTTGTTAGTTATCACTGATAACTGGTGCCCAGAGCAACCTCGAATACTCTGAAAACCCTACCTTCCTAGGAAAGCAAATAATGCATGCTGCATGCTCAGTAGTTGTCTGGGAGGGTGTGAAGGAGAATCCTCAGCCTTCCTGTTTAGAAATGAGCTAAAGCCTGGCACTTCTACCCTGATTTAGAAGCCTCATCTGTGCCCATGCTGGCCTCAAGTGCATTCTTTCTGGTGCTGACTGGAAAATCCTCATTTAAATGGTTGAACAAAACAATGAGAGAAGCCACATCACTTATAAGACCTTTTTTTTTCTTTCAATAAGTTCTGAGTATTTGATGTAAATCTTGTCAGGAGCCACACACACCAACTTTCTGTGCTCAGGGACCAGTGCAGTCTGTGTGGACCAGAACCATATGAAGTGGACTCAGAAGACAGTCTCCGAGCCTGTCTCCTCAGAATGAGCAGACCAGGCTTCGGATGGTAGGTTGCTTTTACTGTCATTGTTGTTATTGACTCGATGCTCAGTAATCCAGAGCCAATGAAGGCAAGAATAAACTATGACCTCAGCTGCTGCACAGCTCTTCACTGTTCTCTTAATACCAACTCTAACCAGCAGTCTTGCAAAGATGTGTTGTGGGTTACATGGGGACAATGAAGAGATGGATCAGCCCACGCCACCATCAGGAATGGAAAACCAATTCAAAATCCCTATCCTACTGATTTGGAGTTTTACATACTTGTAAGACAAGAGGTAATTATACTCTAATCATTACAGGAAGTGGTGACAGCTCTCCAACCTCTGACATTCACGGCCTCACATCCAGAACCATATTATGAAACCAAAGAAAAGAACTGTCAATCTGCCTTTGTTCAGAAAGGCAGAGTTAAGGAATCTCATGTATCCTGGGGGTTGGGGAGGGCAATGGATAACTCTATTTCCACTCCCGTCCTATAGTAAATTTCAGAAAATTTTTGAGTCAGGTGCTTTTATCTTCATAGCCTTGGAATACCTAATAGAAACCATATTTTCCAGAAAAGGACACTGACGAGTAACTTGCTCAAACTTATACAGTTACAAAGTGGCAAAACTGGGATTAAAAAGCAGATCTTTTGACTTATGTGGATTCTGATGTCCAAATAATCCAAAAACACCAACAAGTCTTTATAGCAGTGAAAGAAAAAAAAAAAACAGTAAAGGAAAAACGGGAACAGCAACAGAAAGCCAGTTTTCAAAGTAAAAAACAAAAAAAAGTCAATGTTTTGCACTTATCGTAGGCACCAAATGTCTTTAAACTAGAGTTAAATGTTAAACCTTCAGTGACTTTCTCCTCCAGCTGCAAATCAGAACCACAGCAGTGCATGTCGGAAACACCAATGCCTGGGCCCCACTCCTGATCAAGTAATTAACTAAGAATTTTTTGGTAGGGGGAGCAGAGAGGCAATGTTTTTATTTTATTATTATTTTTTGAGACAAGGTCTCACTCTGTCACCTAGGCTGGAGTACAGTGGTACAGTTGTGGTACAGTTATGGCTCACTGCAGCCTGGAACTCCTAGGCTCAGGTGATTCTCCTGCCTCAGCCTCCGAAGTACAGGCACACACCACTGCACCTGACTAATTTTTAAATTTTTTTGTAGAGATAGCATTTTGCTTCCCTGCCCAGGCTGGTCTTGAACTACTGGATCCAAGTGATTCTTCTGCCTTGGCCTCCCAAAGTGTTGGGATTATAGGCATGAGCCATCACGCCCAGACGAAACAGCAGTTTTAAACCACTTCCCAGGAATAGCACAACCACTTTGGAAATCAGTCTGGCAATTTCTTAGAAAACTAAACATTAATCTACCCTATAACCCAGAAATTCCATCCTTAGGAATTCACTCAAGCAAAATGAAAACATGTGTTCATAAAAAGTCTTGTACAAATACGTTCATAGCAGCTTTATTCATAATAGCCCCCAAATCTGTGGTATATCCACACAATGGAATGCTATTCATCAATAAAGAGAAATAAAATATTAATATGTACAACAACATGGATGAATTTAAAAATACTATGCTGAATAAAAGAAGCCTTATACAAGGGTACATACTGTATGGTTCTACTTATACGGAGTTCTCAGAATAAAGTTAATCTATGATAGAAAAAAATCAAAGCAGTGGTTGCCTCTGTGGGGTAAGGGGTGGGGAATGGCAGGGAAAGGGGAAGAGGGAATTTCTGTGGTGATGTTGATAGGGATTTGTACTACATCAATGTATGCCTCTATCAAAATTTACAGAATAGCGTTCTTCAAATTTGTGCATTTTGTTGTATATACATTTTACCTTAAGAGAAAAATAAATAAATAAATAAATATTGAACTCTAGTTAATGATATACCTACTGAAGTGTTTAGGACTGAAGTATCCTGATGCCTGCAATTTATTGTGAAACGCATTAAGAAAAGATGAACTGATGATGGATAGGGGGATGGACAGTTAGACAGATACATGATAAGGCAAGTATGGTAAAATGTTAATTGTAGAATCCGGATAGGATACATGTGACATTCACTGTATACTTATTTCAACTTTTTGGTATGTTCAGAACTTTTCATAAGAAAACTCGGGGACAAATTACCAGTGATTCCAATGAGCAGACATCGGGGTAAAAGACAAATTTCCATTATCTTAGTTGAAAAGTGTGAAATGGATACTACGGTGCCCCTAAATCTCCAGAGATAATTGCAATCACACCTTTCCCCTCTCCTTCAAAATATCTGAAACACTGGAATAAATGTCCAGATTGAAACAAGACTTCCTAGTACTAGGCTAAATCATACAGAAACGCTATGGCCTACTTCTCACTGGACTTATGTAGGACACATCATTTAACATATGGACTCGTGGGACAAAATATTTGAAATTAGGACAGTTGTGGAAATTTTGGGCAATATGGTATCTATAATGCTTTAGAATTAAAAAATCTTAAGCCAACCTTAGTAGGTGTGACAGTAAAGTATGAATTCACCACTCCGTCTATGGCTTAAGAGCCCCTATTTAGCCCCTGCTTCTCCTCCAGGGTTCGTATCCCTTGTCTTCTCAGAGCCTGTTGTTTTCTGTAGCTCCGTTTCCCCCATGGTGGGCCACAGATCCACAGGGCTAATGCAGGATCAGGTATTTGGAGAGTGAGAAGCTGGCGTGTGGTACCTCAAAGGATCTGAATGGACAGTTGATTTTAATGGGGTGCGGAAGGCTGAGGGGAGGGGTAAAAGGGGAAATAATGCAGTCAAGTGCAATCTGGGGCCCTTATTCCCCGAGATGCCCCATTTATTCTGCATAATTGCTTCATTTCCACTGCCAGTGCATCTCAGAATGAATTTCATTACCATTGCCTTGGATATCATATTGATTACCAGTTTCATCGATTGCTATCTTGCTAATTAGCATATAAATTAGCCATTTGGGGGAGGCATTAGGCAAAATTGAATTTTCTCCTTAATCTTCTTTCGGAAGGTAAATGAAAATGGATGTGGCCTGTTAAAGCCCATGGCTTTCCTCTGACACAATCTAAGTGCTGTTCACAGTCAAGGAACCCTCTCCTATGGGGAGAGAGCGGCTTGTGGAAGAAGGCTTCCTGCCCCACTGCCCCATAACTGATAGAGCTGTGGTCAGAATCCTTGAAGGGTTTTCACAAAAATTGGAGGTATAGGATTTGCAAGCTGAGATGCGTTTCTTTGGAGGAGACACTCTGAGCTGATGGACAGCAGTGTCCGCCTCCCACACAGACACAAGAGGAGGCCCCATAGTACAGCACTTCCTGCGGTGTTCACTTTCAAGGCTGAAATGGAGAATGCCACTCGCTCTTTGGTTTAGTGTTAACACGAGAAGTCTAGAATCAGATGGTCTGTGGGAAGGCCTGCTCTGCCTCTTATCAGCTGTGTAATCTTGAGCACGTTCACCTCTCTAAGCCTTAGTTTCCTCATCTGTGAAATGGGGATAATCACAACATCTACTTCACTGAGTAGCTGGGAGGATTAAGAGAGGAACCATATATTCAGAGCATTCCGCACAGGGTCTGGCAGCAGCACCATCACCAGGCACCAGAGGCCAAATAAAAATCTTAGGAAATTGAATGCCAGCGTTCTCCAGAGGGAGCTGCTCAGCTCTGAAGTAAACATTACCAGGTGCTTAGTCCTGGGACCAGGTCACTGGCCAGTAGTTGAGGGCCACTTCTTGAGTCTTTGGAGCATGTTGAAAATGCAGAATCTTGGGCCCCACCCCAGATCTGCTGAATCTGAATCTGCATTGTAACGAGATCCCCTGGGTCACTCATATGCACATTAAAGTTTAAGAGGAATTGTTTTGAGCCATCCTCTTTTTTTTTTTTTTTTTGAGACAGAGTCTTGCTTGCTGTGTCGCCCAGGCTGGACTGCAGTGGTGTGATCTCAGCTCACTCCAAGCTCCATCTCCTGGGTTCACACCATTCTCCTGCCTCAGCCTCCTGAGTAGCTGGGACTACAGGCGCCTGCCACCACACCCGGCTAATTTTTTGTATTTTTTTAGTAGAGACGGGGTTTCACTGTGTTAGCCAGGATGGTCTAGATCTCCTGACCTTATGATCCACCCACCTCGGCCTCCCAAAGTAGTGGGATTACAGGCATGAGCCACCGCTCCTGGCCTTGAGCCGCCCTCTTAATTATAATCTTACCCTGTTAGACAAGGAAGGGACTTGGCAGAAAGGTTAAGTAACTTGCTTACAGGCCATCCATAGCAGAGACCAGATGAGGCCTCAGTCTCCTGACTCTGAGACTGGTCCAGATTCAGCCATGGCCTTCCTAAGTCTGTTCCTCTGGCAGCACAGCAGCTCTGCCTCTTTGTTTGGGGTGGTCTCAGTGGGTGGTTTTGATCCTGCCTCAGGATACATCCACCATGCACTTTGAAAGGAGGAGATATTCCTTTGGAATATTGTAGAGGGTTATGAAGCCTGGTTACCAGGATGACCTCTGCAGAGAATACTGATGCGAGAGAGGAAAATGCCCTTGATGACCTCTGCAAATGCTTGCCTGCCCTTTGAACTCGGAATGCTTCAGATAAGGATACACAAGAAATCGCTGACAGTGATGCCTCCCGGGGAGTAGGGAGAGGCATGCTTTTCACTGTATATTCTTCTGTATCTTTTGGACTTTGTTTCCTGTGCATGAAAAAAATACTTAAAAATTAATTGTTAAATAATATTAACAAGAATGCCTCAGATAGATTGCATCTAAAACCAAGACCCCATGTGGCTCTGCCATTAGATCATCTAGCCCTGCTTATGATAGCACTGCCTTTTGCTTCTCTTTCCTCCTGAAACCTGAAACTGAAAAGCATTGTGGAAAGGCTCTGAGGCTGGAGTACAGATGTAGACTCTGGTCTTGCTTCAGCACTATCAGATTCCTCAGTAGGATGTGAGTGCTTTGCAACATTTTAAATGACATTAAGTAAGTGTAATTATGATTTAAACCCTACCTCTAGCCCCACTAAATCACAGCCACAGGAAGGAGAGTACTTTTGTCTAATAGGCTTCCCCTAGATTTGGAATAACCAATCGAAATGGCACTAAGCTTGTTACAAATGCAATATGCATAATCCCATTGTTAAGTACATGTTACTTAATGTATAGCTTAGCTGAGAGGATATATACCAAATGTTAATAATGGCTGCTTTGGGTGATAGTGTTACTGTTGATTTTTATTTTCTCATTTGTCCTTTTCTTTATTTTCCAAATGTCTATATATCTTAAAGTATCTAGGCTTGAACACTACAGTATTCTTAGCACAAAACATAAGGGAAAGGATGCTCACTTCCCATCAGAACATTCATTCAGAAGCTGGTAGTGCAGTTGTGCCCACATTGGCCCTCTGCATTGAAGTACCTGCTGAACTAGGGGTTGCAGGCATTCTTGGTTTCCCAAAGCTATATTCTAGTAGATCCAGGGACTTTTTGGTATTTTTTTCAGAGCTAGAAAGCACGCGCAGATGGGAGGCACTGGTTTCTAGGATGGCTTCACGACAGAGGGCACAGCTGGCTAAAGTCAATTCCTGACTCAGACATTGACCATGAAGTGTTCTTGGGGCAAGTCCAGTCGACCTCAATAGCCTCGCTGATTGTTGCTTGGAGGGTAGGTGGAAAAGACATGGTTTCTGCCTACAGGCAGTCTGGTTCCAGAGTTCAAGGACTTTTATAGTATTGGAAGAACAATGAAACTATATACAAGGCAAAATGCAAAAAAATTCTACTACAGATGTACAAAGTGAACAGTAGAGCAAAGCAGTGTGTGGGGCTGGGGTATTCAGGCCTGAATAGGATCCACCTCTGTGCTGCACTATGAGTGTGACTAGGACAAGGTGCTGTACTACATTGAGTCACCGTTTCCTTGTCTTTAAAGTAGAAATAACAACCCTTGAAGGGACCCTATAAGAAAGAAAGAGGATATGTGTAAGATTTCTAGAATAGTACTCACACACGGCAGGTGCCCTACAAAAGGTGCTGGAAGTATTATTACTTTGGACACTGAGCTCACAAGGGCCACATTATAGTCACATTATCATTATCACTGCCCCCATTTGGAAAAAGTTCTAAAGAGCCACAGATTTATAGATGAACGGATTCCAAAAAGCTCCAAGTTCTTGGCTCCACGTTTTCCTGTCAGATGCCATGTGAACAGGTCAGTCTTCTTATTTGCTACAACAGACTTAAGCATCTTGCCATTGGAGATGTGCCTAGCATAGAAGGAGCCTGCTTAGCCTCTGGACATGTTTTCTTGTTTTCCAGGCCTTCACATAATCTAATGTGTGGCTTATGTTTCAGGACCATGACTCAATCCACTCTTTTGAAATTTCTATAGCAAGGCCCCTCCACTAGTCACTGAATTTGGCAGAGAAGCCCGGTGCTACTAGAGGGACAGGGAACAATCGGAAATAAAGGAATAGAAGTTATAATCCCTGACCCCAAGTGACTTTAGGTAGGAATGCTCAAGAGACTGGCGGGGGCGGTGGAGGTGGGGGAGCTTTAAAATATTTACAAAATAAAATCAAGTGAATATAAGTAATTCACAGTTATATCTAATTTCCATAGAAACTATGTTTCTGGAAATTGATAGGTCAGTATTTTTATTTACAAGGCACTGGGGACTCTTAGAAATCAGTAAGAAAGATATAACTTAGTAGAAAACAGGCAAAGGATATGAGCAAGTAGTTCATTATTATTTGTAAAAAATATATATTATTTGTAAAAAATTATTAATATATATTATTTTTTGTAAAAAAATATAAGTGATAAACCTATAAAAGGATGTTTAACCTCATTCATATCTAAAAAGATGCAGGTCAAACTAAGTATAAGATTGGTAAACATTTAGAAATTTGATAATACTGAGGGCTGATGTAAGGTAATATACTTCTTATACTGCTGGTAAGAATGTAATTTGGAATATCTGTTTCAGAGGGCAATTTGGCAACATTTTTAGCTGCATACTCTTTGACCCAACAATTCTGTTCATAGGAGTTTGCACTCAGGGATACACATCCCCCAAGTTATTTTAAGATCTATGTACAAGGATATTTACCACTGCATTGTTTGTTATAGCAAAAACCTGGAAACAAATCAAGTATTTACCAGTAATGCAGTACTAGGAATAATAATAGCAGCAAAGACAAGAATGAAAATGCTAGCAGTTAATATTTATTAAGCACTTACTATGTGGCAGCCAGGCTCTAATGTCTGACATGAATTATCTCATTTAATCTTCACAACAATTCCATGTCATAGGCATTGCTACTTTGACCTTATTATAAATGTGGAAAATGAGACTCACAGAGGTTAAGATACTGGTCTAAAGTCATATAGAAGGTGTCAGAGCAGGATTCCGGGACAGGCAGTCTGCTTCCAGAACTCAAGCTCTTAACCACTATCACACACACTCATTCATATCCACATCTGTATGTATGCACATAACTGAATACTCTGAAGCAGTTAAAATAGTACAGTAAGTATAAAAGCATAAAAGAGTAAGAATTGTACATGTTGACAGGAAAGATCTCTGAGGTATATTATTAACTGAAAAGATCCATGTTGGAAAAATGTGCTTCAGATAGCTGCCCTTTGTGTTAGTAAAAAAGGAGGTATGTCAGTGCATCATCATCTCATTCTTGTCTACATTAAAAAATAATAAATAAATAAATAAATAAATAAAAGCATTAAAGGAATTGTCTGAAGGTTAACAGATTCCAGTGCAATTATAAATATTTTTGTAATATAAAAATTATATCCATCTTGGACCAGGTGTGGTAGCTCACGTCTGTAATCCTAGCACTTTGAGAGGCCGAGGTGGGCGAATCATAAGGTCAGGAGATCCAGACCATCCTGGCTAACACAGTGAAACTCCGTCTCTACTAAAAATACAAAAAATTAGCTGGGTGTGGTGGCGGGCGCCTGTTGTCCTGGCTACTCAGGAGGCTGAGGCAGGAGAATTGCTTGAACCTGGGAGGTGGAGGTTGCAGTGAACCGACGTTGCACCACTGCACTCCAGCCTGGGCAACAGAGCAAGACTCTGCCCCTAAATAAATAAATAAATAAATAAATAAATAAATAATATCCATCTTATTTGTGTGGTGGGGGTGGCAGTGGTGAATGTGCACTTTAATAGTGGTATTCCTAAATGACACTATTTCCTTAGCATAGTGAGAGAATGGGAGTTGAAAGAATGAGGGAGAAATAAAAACTCAATCTAGAACTAGGGTTGGGCTTCAAAAAACTGTTACTGAATCTTGAAGGCCAAGCCTAGTTCTAGAGTTATTTTTTTGCTTTTTTGGGAAGCCTCCTGAGCCAGATGAGGCTCAGAGACTCCCCCAGTTCTAGATTTAAAGTGTAACACAGAAATACTGTGGGTTTGTTTATAGAAACGAGTGACTGATTTGTTTATTGAAATAAGTGAGTGATATGATCCCACTTTTTAGAGGCCCTTTGTTTCCTTTTAACCATAAATAACTGCATACTGCTAATTACTTTAGATTTTAAAAATGCCTTTGTAACAACAGGAAGGAGGTAAAGCCATTGACAGGTGGTGATACTGTTAATTGTATCCAAGGATGATCACTTTTTTTTTTGAGGAAAACTTTTCCAATGGCCACATGTGGGATGGGACAAAGCTGCAGAAACATAGGAAGAACATGTGCAGATGTCACAGTAGCCATCTGAGCAGGAGGTCTATAAAGGCTGGGCCATCTGCAGGATGTGGAGTGTGTCAGGAAATGTGGCGTGGGTAATGTGTATCTGCCTGAATGGAGTTTAAGTCATGTCATGGCTCTTCATGCATCTGGCAGCTACTTGTACAATATATATTCTCTCCAATCTTGGGCATCCTGATTGCTACCACTAGGCCCTCATCGTAATGTGGCTGAGTAAATGCAATGGGCTTCTAATAGGTTTTCCTTCTTTCTGGTGTCACTTTCCCTCTAACTCATCATTCCCAGCTCCACCAGTTTAATCTTTCTATAATGCTGGTTTTATAGTCCATTCCCTTAATTAAAGACCTTAATGGTTAACTTTTTAGAAAAGATTCATGCAACTTAGTGTGATAGTCACTGCTCTCTAATTGGCTCCACTTATCCACCATTCCTGTTCATTCATTCAACAATGCATTGCACATCAACCATGTGCCAGGCACCGTTCTTGACACTAGGGATACAGCAGTGAACAAAACAGACCAAGTCCCTTCCTTGTGGCATTTACATTCTAGTTGGGGGAGACAGAAAATGAATATCAGGTGTGTTAAATGCTTTGAAGAACAGTAAAGCAGGGCCAAGGGGACAGGGTGCTGGCATGGTAGGAGAGGTTGCTATTATATAGGGTAGTCATCGAACCTTGGGGCAGAAACCTGAAAGAAATGAGGGAGTGAGCCATGTAGCTATTTGGGCCAAGTGCATGCCAGGCAAAGAAAAGAAGAGCTATAAAGGCCCTGAGGTGGGAACATGTTTCGTGTGTTCAAAGAATAGTAAAGACCCCAGTATGACTGAAGTCGGGTTCAATGGGGTATGGTGCAGATTGCATCATGCGGGCCAGTGATTCTCAACTGAGGGCAGTTTTACCTCCTAAGGGACATTTGGCAATATCTGGACACATTTTTGATTGTCACAGCTAGGGGTGGCATGCCATAGAAATGAGTAAGTGGAGGCCTATAATGCTGTTAAACATCCTGCAATGCACAGGACACTGCCCCCCACCCCCCACTCCGACAATAAAGTTAACTGGCCCCAAATGTCAATAGTATCAAGGTTGAGAAACCCTGATGTAGGGTCTTGTGGGCCACTATAGGGACTTCAGCTTTCCTCCATGTGAGATGGAAAGCTGTTAGAGGGTTGGGAGTAAAGGGGTGACATCAAGCCTGTAATCCCAGCACTTTGGGAGGCCGAGACGGGCGGATCACGAGGTCAGGAGATCGAGACCATCCTGGCTAACATGGTGAAACCCGCCTCCCTACTAAGAAATACAAAACCACGCAAGTGAGAGTGGCGGGCGCCTGTAGTCCCAGCTACTCGAGGCTGAGGCCGGAGAATGGCGTGGGAACCCGGGAGGCAGAGCTTGCAGTGAGCTTGAGATCCGGCCAAATGCACTCCAGCCCGGCGGCTGTGAGCGAGACTGGCCTCCTAAAAAAAAAAAAAAAAAAAAAAAAAAGGGTGACATCAACTAACTTCCTTTTTTAAAGTATCACTCTGGATGATACGACATGGAGTATCATGTGAGATTGCCATGGAGAAGATGTGAAGGAGAGCTTGGAGGTAGAGACTGGGAGGCTTTTGCTCACCCTGATGGTTTTATCTAGATAGGCAGATATGTTAGCTCTTAAACTGAAAGCAGATGTTGTAGCAGAAGTCTGATTCTGTCGTATTTTGAAGATTGAGCTGATAGGGATTTGGTTGATTCTTACCAAATGGATACTGCTTTCTTTACACTGCCACCCATATGTCATGCTCATTCCTGACTTTTTTCTTGCTATTCCCCTTCTCCTGCCCTGGCATGGCTTTTCTTATTTGTGCAAAGTCTATTCAGTCTGGATTTCAAGATTTTAACCAAGAGCCTTCCTTAACTATAGGTCTCTTCTGCAAAGACACCTATAGCTTTTCTAGTCCATACAACCTAATTTAACCCTCAATATTCTTTTCAAATATGTGATAAGATGCTATACTTTATGGTGAAAACTGACAGGGTACCTGCTATCTCCACTGCATTAATGTTGTAATGGAAATCCTAGCTATCACAGTAGGGCAAGAAAAAGAATTCGAGTGGATAAAGTAAAAATATAGGGAAAGAAGAAACAAATTGTCATTATTTGCAAATTACATAATTTATATACAAATATATTCTGATTAGATTTACAGTTAAATGATTAGAACTAATAAGAGTTTTACAAATTTCTGGCTACAAAGTCAATATGTAAAAACCAAATGTATTTCTATGTATTAGCAATAAAGAGTTAAAATGAAATTTTGAAAACTACACTGTGCCCAGGTGTGGTGGCTCACACCTGCAATCTCAGCTACTTGGGAGGCTGAAGTGGGAGCATCGCTTGAGGCCAGGGGATTGAGACCAGCCTGAGCAGTGTAACAGGACCCTGTCTCTAATGAATTTTTTTAAAGAACTTTAGCTAGGTGTGGTGGCCGACACCTGTAGTCCCAACTACTTGGGTGGCTGAGGGGGGAGGATTGAGCGAGCCCAGGAATTAGAGGCTGCAGTAAGCTATGCTCACATCTCACATCATTGCACTCCAGCCTATATGGCAGAGTGAGACTCTGTCTCTTAGGAAACAAACAAACAAACAAAAACCTATGCAATAAAAAGGATGAAGTATAGCCTGGCGCAGTGGCTCATGCCTGTAATCCCAGCACTTTGGGAGGCCAAGGCGGGTGGATCACGAGATCAGGAGATCAAGACCATCCTGGCTAATATGGTGAAACCCCATCTCTACTAAAAATACAAAAAATTAGCCGGGCATGGTGGCAGGTGCCTGTAGTCTCAGCTACTCAGGAGGCTGAGGCGGGAGAATGATGTGAACCCGGAAGGCAGAGTTTGCAGTGAGCTGAGACTGTGCCACTGTACTCCAACCTGGGCGACAGAGTGAGACTCCGTCTCAAAAAAAAAAAAAAAAAAAAAAAAAAAAAAAAAAAAAAAAAAAAAAAAAAAAAAAAGAAATAAAAAAGGATGAAGTATCCAGGAATATAACTAACAAAAGATGCACAAGACACTTATGGGGAAAATCATACAAATTTAAAGACATTTTAGAAGACCTAAATAAATGGAGAGATATACTATGTTTATGGTTTGGAAAACTCTGTATTATAGAAATGTTATTTCTTCCCAAATCAATCTATAGATTAAGTGTAATTTAAAAAAAATCCCAAAAATGTTTTAAAAGAGGTTTTATAAGTTAATTCTAAAATATATATGGAAATGCAAAAGACCAAGAATAGGCAGATCACCCCTAAAGAAGACAATGTGAGAATTGCCCTGATATCAAGCTCTACTAGTTAAGAAAGTTTGGCATTAGCACTGTCTTTGGGATAGACCCTGTTCTTGACCTCTAACTGTTAGCACTTCTTACCAGCTCTGCATTTAGTGATACCAAATTGGAAGCTTGCAACTGGTCATTGTGGGAGTATTTATACCATGGAAATCAGCAAATACTACAAATCAGGGCTTTTTGTGTATGGGAAAGGAGTGGGAAGAGTTAGTTGCTAAACATTTACCACTTAACGGAACCAAACAGAGGTTCCCAAAATAGACCTACACATTTATGAACACTTGTTACATGACAGATGGGTTTATCAGGTCAGTAGGGAAGGACTGGACATCTCATTAAATAGTATGGGAAAACCAAGCATCCACATAGAAAAATGAAACTAATCTCCCACCTCACAGCAACCCCCCCGCCAAGTTAAAGTAGACTAAATATTTAAGAGGAATAGACAAAAATACAAGACTTTTAGAAGAAAATGTAGGAGAAAACAATGACTTTAAGAGTAGGAAAGGATATTTTAAACAAGACTGATAATTTTGACTGCATTAAAAGAAAAAATTTATGTTCATTAAAGGCATAATAACAAGTCTTACCCTGAGAAAAAATATTTCTGTCACACATAACAAAAAGAGAATTTGCATCAAAAATATTTTAAAAATACCTGTAACTCAAAAGCAAAAGATAAAACAGAAAAATGGGCATCACACTTGAATTGAATTTTCTCTTTTGTGAAATCCTACATGTCCAATACACATTTAAAAACTTCACTTTATTAATAATCAAGAAAATGCAAACTAAAGCTACAATAGGATAAAATTTCATACTCATGAAATTGGCAACAATTCTAGAGACTGACAATATCAAACACTGGGGAGGATATGGAACAATGGTAATGTTCATATGGAATGGGTAGGAGTAAAAAATGATTCAATTGCTTTAGAAAACAGTTTGGTATTTCACAGTAGAGTTGAACATACCCATACAGTACAGCCTAGCAATTATATTCTTATCTATACACCTATCTTAGACAAACTCTTGCACATATTCATAAGATGACATGATAATGATGTTCATGGTGGAACTGCTTTTTAAAGCAAAAAACCAAAAAATTGGAAATGACCCAAATACCAATCAAAAGCAGACTGTAAAAGTACATTATGGCATGTTAATTCAATGGAATACTATACAACAATGAAAATGACATACAATCTCAGGTGTCAACACAGACAAATCTCAGAAAGATAATGTTGAACAGAAGAAGCAAGACTCTGAATGAATACAATATAATTCCATTTATACAGAGTTCAAAACCAGTTAAAACTAAAAACGTATATTGCAAAAATAACAGTATATTGTTTAGGAAATCACTCATATGTGGTAAAACTATAAAAGAAAAGCAAGGGAAAACTTTTTTGTTGTTGTTGTTTTTGAGATGGAGTCTTGCTCCGTGGCCCAGGCTGGAGTGCAGTGGTGCGATCTCTGCTCACTGCAAGCTCCGCCTCCCAGGTTCACGCCATTCTCCTGCCTCAGTCAGCCTCTTGAGTAGCTGGGACTACAGGCGCCTGCCACCATGCCCGGCACTTTTTTTTTTTTTTTTTTTTTTGTGAGATGGAGTCTCGCTTTGTCACCAGGCTGGAGTGCAGCGGCGCAATCTTGGCTCACTGTAACTTCCATCTCCCAGGTTCAAGTGATTACCCTGCCTCAGCGTCCTGCGTAGCTGGGACTACAGACACCCACCACTACGCCCAGCTAATTTTTGTATTTTTAGTAGAGATGGAATTTCACCACGTTGGCCAGGATGGTCTTGATCTGTTGACCTTGTGATCCACCGGGCTTGGCCTCCCAAAGTGTTGGGATTACAGGCGTGAGCCACCGCACTTGGTGGGAAAACTTATTACAATAGTAAGTGTGGTACATCTGGGCAGATGAAGAAGGTAGATGCAAACAGGGAGGAGCATATGGGTGTCTTCTAAAGTTCTGTTTCCTAACTTGGGTTATGGATAAATGTTGTTCACTTTTTTCTTCAAATACTACATATACATTATACATTATTCTGCATAATTATACATTTCATGGTAAAGCAAATGAAAAATCATATCAAATATCTACTCTACGGAAAGGTACTGTGGATGTTAAAATGACTCAGATTCCATCTCCACTCTGCTAAAATTACTTTCACTGAGGTCAAAGACTTCAGTGTCACTAAAGGTAATAAACATTTTCAATTCTCATTTTCTTTGGTGCCTCAGCAGCATTCAACACTGCTGACCATTCTTCTCCTTGAAACAGTAAATTCCCTTGGCTTTCATGAAACCATATTCTCCTGACCATTCCTTCTCAGTCTCCTTCAAAGGCTTGTCTCCTACCACCTAACCATTAAATATTGGAGCTCCTTAAGATACATCCACAAAACCCCATTTTTTTCATATGCTGTTCTTTCTCTCTAGACACTCACATCTATGCCTATGGCTTCAATTACCATCCATACATCAAAGATTTAGATCTCCAGCTCAGACCTCTCCTCTGAGTGATGTATCCCATTATCTTGTCAACACCTCTACTTGGATATTTCAAAATATCTAAATTTTAACCTGTTAAAATTGAAACTCATGATTTCCCTGCAAAACACTTCTCCTAATATTCCTTCTCAGTGAATGGCGCTGCCAGTCATCTTTGACAATTTTACTTGATTAAAACAAATAGGCTTTTGTTTTTCCTTCTATAGAATAAAATAACTCACTTTCTTTTCTTCCTAGGAAAAGGTTGAAAATGAGGAAAATAATTTTGGTGATGACTGTAAATTGAAATAACATCTTTCAAAAAAAAAAAAAAAAACCCCCACATCATCTGGTAATTTAGTTTTCCTACACTGAGGTAGCTTAATAAAGTTAGTTCTTTTCCTTCTAATTAAGAGTTTTTCCAAAACATAACAGCAGTACTATCTAATTATTTTTCTCTCTTTCTTTTAATCCCTTTATGTATTTTCTTGTCTCTTCTTTCCACTTCACTTTTGCACACAATAGGATCTTAAATTGTTTCTGATTTTTATTTATTTCCTGTTTCTACGTTTTTCCTTATTTCCCTCATGGCCCACCTCTCTGTGACTGAATCAGAAGACTGTACTTCAATCAACAAATATTTATCGAGCACTCTGGGATAGAGTGATGAGCAAGATAAGGTTCCTACTCTGATGTGTTTTATATCTGGAGTGGGGAGCAAACAATTACGAAGTAAATAGCATGAGCTCATTAAGGAGTTAAAACTGAATGGTATGAAGAATATCAGGTGGCTACCTTAGATTGAGTGGTCAGGAAAGGCCTTTCTGAGGAGGTTATATTTAAATCTGAGACAAGGAGACAGTCATTGCATTACTTTGCATTAGTTGGTAATGAAGACCCTATGAGAGAAACAAACTTGGCATATTTAATGGCTGCACAGTAGACAAGAGCGAAAACCGTATAAAATGAGATGAATGTACGAATTAGATGAGACAGGGCTTTGTTTACCCAGAGTAAGAAGTTCATTTATTTTAAAAAGTATTCTTTATAATATCTCTAGGATCTGCAGTGATGTCTTCCTTTTCATTCCTGATTTTGGTTATCTGTGTCTTTCTCTTTTCTCCTCAATCAGTCTTTATAAGGATTTATAGTCTTTCTGTTTTTCTTTTTTTTCTTTTTTTGGAGACAGAGTCTCGCTTTGTGTTGCCCAGGCTGGAGTGCAGTGGTGCAATCTTGGCTTGCTGCAACCTCCACCTCCTGGGTTCAAGCAATTCTTGTGCCTCAGCCTCCCAAGTAGCTGGGACTACAGGTATGCACCACCATGCCTGGCTAATTTTTGTATTTTTAGTAGAGACAGGGTTTCGCCATGTTGGCCAGGTAGATCTTGAACTCCTAGCCTCAAGTGAGCCACCTGCCTCAGTTTCCCAAAGTGCTGGGATTACAAGTGTGAACCACTGCACCTGGCAGTAGTCTTATCAGTCTTTAAAAAGAATCACCTTTTGGCTTTGCATATCCTCTCTGTAAGTGTTTTCTATTTCATTAATTCCTGTACTTTTCTTATTATTTCTTTCCTTCTACTTTCTTCAGATTTAATTTGCTGTTTTTTCCCCTAACTTCTTGAGATAGACAAATTATTTACTGAAAAGTTTATATATAGTATTTTTCATGATCAGTCAGGAATATTTTCTAATTTCTACTGTGATGGATTATATATGTGTACTGCTTAATTTCCAAATATTGGTATTTCCAGTCATCTTTTTCTTATTGAATGCTAACAATACACTGTGGTCAGACAGCATAATTATGTGGGGTTTTAATCCTATGAAATTGTTGATACTAGCTCTGTGAAACAGTACAGAATCAACTTTTTTTTTTTTTTTTTTGAGATGGAGTCTCGCTCTGTCGCCCAGGCTGGAGTGCAGTGGCGCCATCTCGGCTCACTGCAAGCTCTGCTTCCTGGGTTCACACCATTCTCCTGCCTCAGCCTCCCGAGTAGCTGGGACTACAGGCGCCCGCCACCACGCCCAGCTAATTTTTTGTATTTTTAGTAGAGACGGGGTTTCACCGTGTTAGCCAGGGTGGTCTCGATCTCTTGACCTCGTGATCCACCCGCCTCAGCCTCCCAAAGTGCTGGGATTACAGGCGTGAGCCACCGCGCCCGGCCAGAGTCAACTTTTATAAATATTCCTTCAAGGTATGCTTGAAAATAATATATATTCTGCAGTTGTTAAGTACAGTGCTATATATATGTTCCTAGGTGAAATTTGACAATTGTGTTATTCAAATCTTACATGTTCTTACTGGGGCTTTTTGCCTGCTTTTTATATCAAATGCTGAGAGAAGAATGAAAATATAAAACACCTTGATAATGAATTTGTGTTTTTCCTTAGAGTTGTGGAATTTTTGCCTTAAGTATTTTGAGGCCATTTTATTCGATGAATATAAATTTAATATTCTTAGATTTTCCTCGCAAGTAGACATTTATTATTTTGAAGTAATCCCTTTTATTTCTAGAAGTATTTTCTGAGTCATTATAATTTTGTCTATAATTAATGTAGCAATTGGGCTTACTTTTGGTATATATTTTCTTTACTACCTTTTCATTTCTTTTCACTTTTAACTTTTCTGTTTACTTATATCAGGGTTTCTCCAACCATGATATTTGGGCCAGGTAATTCCTTGTGTGTGTGTGTGGGGCGGGGGGATGCAGTTCTATGCGTTGTAGTTTACAATGGCACTTGCCCAGGTTATGATAACCAAAAATAAGTCCAGACACAGTTAAATATCTTCTTGAGGGCAAAATCACCCACAGTTGAAAACTTACTGACATATTTCAGGTGTGTCTTCTACAAACAGCAGAGAGTTTTAGTATTATTTTATCCAGTATGACAATCTTTGTCTTTTAATGGGAACAGTTAGTCCATTTACATTTGATGTAATAGAGGCAAACTCTGTTTTTGTTTGCCTCAAAATGCCTTTAATTTTCCTTTTGGGATACCCATCTGAGATAAATTTTCCTTCTGCCCTTCTGCCTGGGTCTACTTATCAGAAGAATAAATTTATTAGGCTTCTTTAATCTGTGGATTGGTGTTTTATATCAATTAAGGAAAATTCTCTGCTACCATCTCTTCTAATATGCCTCTGTACCAAAACTCTCTTTCCTTATCTTCTGGGACTTTCATAAGGGTATGTTAGTAGGTATTCTTACTCTACCTCCATGTCTCTTACCCTATCTTTTCCTATCATCATTTCCTCTTCTCTGCTACACTCTGGATGATTTCTTCAGACTCATCTTTCAGTTCTGACCTCAGCTGCGTATGATCTACTGATTAATATGTTCACTGAGTTCATAATTTTGATTGTTATATTTTTCACTTTTGTAAGTTCTATTTAGTTTTAAAATAATCTGTTACAATACTTTTTATAGACTCTCTTCTTGCAGATATTTTCAAGTTCATTAAAAAATCTCTTTATACATAGGATAGTTACTTTACAGTCTATCTAATGATTGCAATTTCTGAAGTTTCTGTGGGACTCTGTGTTGTTTCTGCTGTTTACTACTCAGGGTATCTTGTTATTTTGTGAAAGTGTTATCTTTGACTGTTGGTCATTATACTAGAAAATAAATATTTTCAAGGTTAATAAATATCCTAAGATAATGGCACCATTCTCTAGAAATGATTTTTCTTTGCTTCTGTCAAGCACCAGAAGACACTACTAGTATGGAACCATCCTAGTCTATCTATGTCAAAAGTTTGAGGTTCCCTGGACTACCTGAGTGACACAAACTTGAGCTGCTCCAGTAATGGTTTACTTCTAGTTCACTCTTACTTTGAAGATGGAGTGCTTGAGATTCCTGGATTAAACAGGGAAGTGGTTTATCAGATTTCTTACCCTGGGCAGGCTCTCAGCTTTGATTCCTGTCTTCCTTCCCCTATAAGACTACCAAAAACTCAGCCTGACTACACAGATATTTCATTCAGACTAGTAAATGCCTTCAGAGAAAGAGAGGTACTTTTCAAATTCATTATTCTAAGAGAGAGTATTTTTATTTTAAAACAATGGAAGCAAATTTATATACCTAATAATATCAACACTTTAAAAAAAATGGTACAATCAATGTGTTTCATAGAAATAGATGAAGTTAAATACAATGAAGTAGTCATCAGGTTAGCTTTCTCAGGAGATGGCATTCCTGATATTGGTGTTTTCTGTGGTCAGGTTTCTGGCCTGTCCCTGATCATGTGGGTCCAGAGCACAAACAAGGTGTGAGCGGGGAGAAAGAGGCTTTGAATGGTGAGTTTACCTCTGTGGGTTCTTGTTTTACCCTAGATTTTGGCCCAAGCCTATTTTATTATTTTGTTAGCTTTTTAGAACATGTAAGAAAATTTAAAAAATTTATTTCTCTGTTTTTTAAGTTGTGAGAGATAATATAATGCCTATAAGGACAGTTTAAAATAGTAGAAGACAATCACATTTTAAGTATGTGACATTCTGTTAGCATTATGTGAATAATGCTTGTCATCCTAATTACCTAGCTCGCCATTACTGGAAGTGAAAGTTTCTGGATTAAGTGTGATGGAAAGCTGGAGAGGGAGTGAATCCGTCAGTCTATTTTTGTCACATCACGTCAGAATCTGTTTACAAGCAAAAAGAATAACATATTTAAATCATTAACCAATAAGAAAATAGTTTGAATTGTATGAATTTATTTGCACTAGTTTGCTTCATGTGGATGTATGTTCTTTCTCCTGACTAGAGAGTAAGCTCTTGAAGATTAGATACCCTTTCTGTTTTTAGTAGGTTTCTTTTTGTTTTGTTTTTGTTTTGAGATGAAGTCTTGCTGTGTTGCTCAGGCTGGAGTGCAGTGGCACGATCTCGACTCACTGCAACCTCCACCTCCCAGGTTCAAGTGATTCTCCTGCCTCAGCCTCCTGAGTAGCCTGGAACTACAGGCATGTGCCACTGGCTAAGTTTTTTTGTATTTTTAGTAGAGACGGGGTTTCACCATGTTGGCCAGGCTGGTCTCAAACTCCTGACCTTGTGATCCACCTGCCTTGGCCTCCCAAAGTGCTGGGATTACAAGCATGAGCCACCACGCCTGGTTGTTTTTAGGAGGTTTTAAGTATATCTCTCATCCTTTATCTAGGACTTGGGACAAAAAGATAAAATGCCAGTCTTCTTGACTTCCTTGTTACCATCCCAGGGCTTAAGAGCCCCAGGAGAGAACCAGACTCTCAGGAATTCATCTCTTCCCCCATCTCCTACGTACTTGTTGTAGACCACTAGTTGAATACTGAGAACAATGATAACTACTTTACATCAAGCTTGAGAATTTAATCAGAGTGCAAGAATATACAAGTAAATAAATACAAATATAGAGTTTGATATTGTTCAATCATGAGTAGCTTAGAAGTCAAATTTTCTCACATACTCACTGCTGAAAGACATATAAATTGGGGTATGTTTTAAAAATATACATCTAGAGCCATAGTATTTTATACAGGTTTTAACCCAGTAATTCCATGTTTATGAATATATCTTAAAAATAATCCCAGGGGTTCACAAAGATTTAGCTACCCGAATGGTCATTACAAGAGGGGAAATTAAAGATTTAAAATCCCATTGGTAAGGGTTAGTAATTATACTTTCATAAAATAGAATATCATATTTAATGACACAAAAAGGTTCATAGTAAAGTGATAAAATCAGTTTATGAAAGAGTAAGACAAGATCTTTTTTAAAATAAGAAAATGTATGCACTCATAAACTTAAAAAACTAGGATATAAAACAAAACGTTAACAGCATTACTTTGGGGTGCTAGGATAACAGGTTTTTTTCTTGACTGTGCTTATTCCTCTACCCCAAATCTTCTATAATGAAAATATATACTTTTGTAATAAAAATAACATTCATTATTAAAAAATAAACTAGAGTTCCTTTATATCTAATAGGCGACCTCAGACCAGCCCTTTCCAGGCCCAACCTATCTATCACCAGTTAGCACAGAAGTCCACATTCTTCCAGTTCTATAGTCTGTCCCACTTGGTCCATACATAGGTTTTCGGCCAGCTAGAAGAGTAACATTCATCCATCATTGGGTAGGTGGCCCATAATATATATTTGGTGAACTGAACTCATTGCAAAGAGGCAGAAATTTATTCACATAATGCTAACAGAATGTCACATACTTAAAACGTGATTGTTTCCTGCCATTTTAAACTATCCTTATAGGCATTATATTCTCTCACACCCAAACTAAATAAATATATTTTGAAAGAATACCCAAAGGGGAAACTATTACTATAATGACCTCATGTATTTTCTCTGGAAGGTCTGTTTGTTGAATATTTAGTAGTTTTGTATAGTGCCGGTCAATAAGGCTTAATTGCCTCTGCTGCTGAATTGCTTGTCACATGGAGAGAATCAAACCTACCCCCACTCCTTTATGGAAAAAATGAATGCCTGGAATGAGCTGGAATTTCCAGGAAAAACATACCAGTTCAATTTGTATTAATCCCTGTGGGATTACTGCACTGATGTCATTTTTAATATGCCTTACTCTTCCCCTCTGGTTGGCATGATCCATCATCTCTTTCCTCAGCTGGCTTTGCTGCTTTTCCTTGGAGAGCAGATTGTCTTTGTGAATGACTCTCTCAGGGAGCATGTGCAGGAGAAGCCAGAGCCTCACTCCATGGGAACGTAACAGACAGAGCTAAAGAATGGGCTAAGAACAGTCGCTGAATGGAACAGGTCATGCTGCTTCTTGAAGCTGAAAAGGCCAATCCTGTAAAAGAGTTGATGAGAGCACCTAATCGGGTTTGACCCCACAGCCTGTGTGTATGCAGAAAGGGCTGGGAAATGTAGCTTTGCACATGAGAAGGGTAGTGATATTCCAGGGCTGCTATCCAGACACACTTACTCACTCATCTGCTTGATTCAATTTTATTTGTACAAAGGGTTTGTTGAGGCAATGGGCAGACTAAGCCTTTAGGGATCAAGGGCTATGCAAATAAAACCTTAATGGAAGATTAAATCAGCTGATGTCCTCCTCAGTGCTATTTCCATTTGTAGGACTGGAACTGGCATTGGGGGAATGAATCATTTTTACTACATTTAAACATTGATTTTAAAATACCTTCTTTACAAAAATAGTAGCCATTATAATTAAACAGGACTGGAAATAGTAACAAACAACAAAAACCTTCCTTTATATAAAGAGAACAAACATTATATTATGGTCACAGTTAAATAGCAAGAATGATAAATAAAGGCACCAACTATGGAGGTCCTTGTTTTGTTTATCCCCCCATGAAGAACCAAGTCTTTCTTTACCTGGAGACTTCCATTTATTATGACTACTAGCTCAAAATAATTTCTAAATATGGAATGAATTACATTTCGATAATTATATGTCTTATTTAGCCAGCCAGCTTCATTACCCAGTATATTCATTTCTTTAAAAAGGAAGTTCTCAAAAGCATTAAAATTATTTTTCTATGAATTATGGGAGAAATAAATAATCTGAAAGTTAGTATAAATATGATATTCTCCTTGTACTGGTTTATATTTCTCTAAAATATACTTAAATCACTAATCAAGAAGTCTCAATATAATCATTTGTTCCCTCCCAGAAGATATATTGCTGTTGATTATTATATCGTTAACATACAGTCTTTAAATTGAGAGACAACTAGAGAATAAACCTAGAGATTCTAAACTACCTTAAGATACTGCTAGTTCCCTAAAAATGCACAGAAAAACATACTGGACCATCTCTGGTTTTTTGTTTTTGTTTTTGTTTTTTTGTTGTTGTTATATTAAGGAAAAGTTTAACATAAAAAATCTAGCAATGTAAATCAGCATATTAATAAAGAAGGTGATCATATGATCATCTTTTTCTTTTCTTTTCTTTTCTTTTTGAGATGGAATCTTGCTCTGTCGCCCAGGCTGGAGTGCACTGGCACGATCTTGGCTCACTGTGACTTCCACCTCTTGGGTTCCAGCAATTCCCCTGCCTCAGCCTCCCGAGTAGCTGGGACTACAGGCGCGAGCCACCATGCCCAGATAATTTTTTGTATTTTAGGAGAGGTGGGGTTTCACCATGTTGGCCAGGATGATCTCGATCTCCTGACCTCGTGATCCACCGGCCTTGGCCTCCCAAAGTGCTGGGATTACAGGCGTGAGCCACCACGCCTGGCCTGATCATCTTTATAGACAAAGGAAAATCATTTGACAAAATTCAATACTCAACCACCATAACAATTCACAACAAACCAGGAATAGAAGAAAACTTCCTCAATTTCTTAAAGAACATCTAACAAAAACCTACGGCTAACATCATATTTATTAAGGGAAAGACTGAATGTTTTCCCCCTAAGATTGAGAATGGCCATTCAATTGTCTATTCGATATCATACTGGAGGTACTAGGCAGTGCAATAAGGCAGGTAAAAAAGGTTTAAAGATTGGAAAGGAAGAAGTAAAACTGTTATTTGCCAACAACATAATTGTGTTTGTGAAAAATCCTAAGGAATCCACAAAAAAAATATATTAGAACTAAAGTAAATTGATCAAGGTCACAAGATACAATAACACAGAGAGGTTAAGTAACTTGACTAGGGTTACAATTATAATTAGTAACTGGAAGAGCCAGAATTCTAGTTAGACTGGCCTTGGAGCCTTTCTCTTAACTATTAATTATATGGTAACTTAAAAATCAAAGTGTCACTGTACACACACACACGTGGTGTGCACACAAACACTAAACATCACTTTTCCTTTTCTATTCAATTACCACCAGCTTTACCCTAAATTTTGGTGAAGAGGAATAAATAAACAATGCATGAATCTGGAATCCTCATTCTGTATATAAAAAGCATGATCACTAATAAAACCAAAGTTAGGGATTTAATCCTTGTACAGGCCAGCACATTTCACGCTGAAAAAACCCCTCACTGATACAGTGCCAGATATATGTACCCTATCTAGCCCCTACCCTAATAAGTGGCAAATACTCAAGTTCGGTGCAACTTATCTCTAATACTAGAAAATAAAACTTGAAAGAGTATTGATGATGCATCAGGAGCATAAATCTTGTAATTGAAGGATAGCATGGTCATTGAAAAATTCAGAAACAGAATTAAAAGCTTGACATAGATTTCAAAAGTAAGGCACTAATGCCCAATTAGTCACAAGCCAAAGTAAAGGCTGGTAGCATTTTCATCTTTATAGGAAACTCAGGGTTATCATCAGGGATCTTACATATGGACTTTTTTTTTTGGAGGGGGGATGGAGTCTCACCCTTGTCACCCAGACTGGAGTGCAGTGGCACGATCTCAGCTCACTGCAACCTCTGACTCCAGGGTTCAAGTAATTCTCCTGCCTCAGCCTCCCAAGTAGCTGGGATTACAGGCACGTGCCACCATACCTGGCTAATTTTTGTATTTTTGGTAGAGACGGGCCAGGCTGTCTTCAAACTCCTGATCTCAGATGATCCACCCGCCTCGGCCTCCCAAACTGCTGGGATTACAGGTGTGAGCCACGGTGCCTGGCCCGGACTTTTAAGTAGTTATAATCAAGACTGTCTATACCATGACAACAGAAATAATTGGATAACTACTGTTGCTAAATTGACAAGCATTTATTAGGGCTACTATCTAACACTGAAGTATTGAAATATAGCCAGTCCACCGACACTGGACACTGACATATAGGCAGAGAGAAATGACAATGGGAGCCTGAGGTGGCTTCCTCATGATGAATGAAATAAAGGAGACCGCAGGCAAAGTGGCTGGTGCAGGAGATTATTCAGGCCCAGCTAGTAAACAGCCACAGAAAAATCATTCAATGGCAACAATCTCAAAAGTGAAGGCTCTTTATGAAGACTGTAAGTTTAAAAGACAGTTGCAAACACAGTCAGACTTTGCCAATAGTGACTACAACCTCAAACTAAAAGGCTTGTCTTTGAGCAGCAGGTGGTATGGTATTGGGGATATATCAGTCTTTTTCAGTAAAACTGGCCTCGATAGATAATAACAAAGTGTATTCACTGCTTTATTGCTGTTTTGATCCACTGTATGTAAACCATGAACTTCAAATTATTTTCCTAATGAAAAAAGCTGTAATTATCCATCAAACTCTGTCTTCCAATGCCTCCTGTGGCCCAGAGTACATGACTGCAAGACGGATGACCCAAGGTTGTGTTTGTGGTCTACCGACAACTGAATTATGGTGCTACTGAGGGTAATACAGCATGGCATTGTGAGAAACAGCATAGTATAATGGAAAAACTTGAACTCATCATTTAGTATCTCTAGATCTCAGCTTTTTAATTAAATCCCTTATATGTATACCTAAAAACTGAGTTGGCAGGGCTGTTATGAAGATTAAAATGCCTGGCATATATAAGATACTAAATAAATAAGTGACCATGCATCATGTTTACATATCTATTCTCTCTCCCTCTCTCACATAAACACACACACACACACACACCCCCACACCCACACACACACCAAAGGTTAACAGTTGAGGTTGATTTATTGCCCCAAATAACCTGCCCCTAGGATAGATTATTGTAATTAGCCTCACTTATTTTCAGTGTGGCCAGCAAGGACAGGGAGAAAAGTCCTAATTCTGGGGTCAGACAGTCTGTAGTTAGTGGAGGCTTCTACAGTTTACAAAGTTAGCATTTGTCAGATGTTCTCACTATTGTTTTGATCTTTATCTCAATGGTTCTGAATGTTTTACTCCTTGTTTGAATGTTGGGATGTTTATCAAAGTAAACATTTAAACACTGAAGCCCACTGACAAAGAATTTAAATAGACAGTAGGGCAGTTAAAGGGTTTACAGCCAAGACTCAGTAACTGGTTACAGCTCTGTACAACCATGGATCTGCAGTCAATCACAGTCTGGTCTGCCTTAGCCTTATTTTGAAATTCTTTTTCAAACCTCTGTCATTCTAATAGCAATGAATTACTCTCTAATCATATGCTAGATAGCAAGATGGGGGAAGATCTAAATCTCCTAAATCCTATTTTAATTTATCATGTAGAATTTTGTTATTTTAAATGCAGATCTACTTTTTAACCATTCACAAGCCATATTTTAAATGACAGAATTTCTTTAAAGAAAGGAATCTACTAGCAGTCAACATGTACGTTCCCTAAAAAATAAGTTTGAGACTTCTATTTAGAAGTTAAAAAAACAGGGACCAGATTTACTGTCCTGCCTTAAGCAAGTAAAAAAATTGGACAAAATATAGAAAGAAATGGTTTTCAGACATTGGCTGACAGGCAGCACAGGCCTGTGATCTCTAAGAAAAGGGACACAAACAAAGTGAGTCCTATGAGTGTACCAGTTTACTGCCTACAGGCAGTTCCTGGATGCACTACAGGGAGGGGGACTAGATCTCACTGAGTCGAGGTGACTGAGATTAGACATCCAGGAAGGCAAAGTGACTAGAATTTGTGGGACAGAGAACTGGAGATAGAGAGAACACTCTGGAGTTCTACCGATAGGCTTCCCTAGAGTCTTTGACTAAGTACTGGTCTGCACATGCATGAGAGGAACCCACTCAAGACTACTGGAAAGGAGCAGGCAGAACCATTCCCAGAGTTCTTACAGGGCTGTAAATAGTTTGTGTTCACATCTATCAGAGTAGAAAGACCTTGTAATAGACAAGGAATTAGATACAACCCCCAGAAGGATATTGCCAAAGTAGTGAGGTCTAAATTGGTTCTAGAGCAATGGCTGCTCTGGACCCACCATAATAAAGCTTAGAAGCAGTCTTTGAAAGGATCGAAGTAATCCTAGGTAACATAACTGCATCCAAAATAAAAGCCAAAACTAATTAAAGAAATATAATGAAATTTAGTAATCAAGAATATAAAATTAACAATACCTAGTCCCCAATAAAAAATTACCAGGCATGCAAAGAAATGGGAAGATCAGACTTTAAGCCAGAAGAAAAAATAAATAAGTAAAAACGTACTCAGAAATGACATGGATGAAAGAACTAGCAAACAAGTATATTAAAACACTTTCACTAAATATGTTCCACATGTTCAAGAAGTGGAGGAAAACATGAACATGAGGACAAGAGGGAGGGAAAGTGTAAAAAAGACATAAATTAAACTTTCAGAGACTAAGAATACAACATCTGAAACCAAAAATAGACTGGATGAGATTAACAACAGATTGTAAACTTCAGAAGTAAAGATCAGTGAACTTGAAGACACAGAATTAGAAATTATCCAAAATGAGGCACAGAGACACAGGAGACTCAACACAAATGAACAGAGCATCAGTGACCTGTGGGACAATATCAAGCAATCTAATATTCATGAAATTGGAGCTCCAGAAGGAAAAGAGACGTGGGGAGGAAGGGAACATAAAAAAAATATTTAAAGAAACCATAGCTAAAAGTTTTCCAAATTCGATGAAATCCATAAATCCAAGCATAATATACAGAAAGTGACTCCAAGGAACATCATAATAAAACTGCTGAAGTGATAAAAAGAAAACCTTAAAAGTAACCAGAGAAAAAAAGACATTAGAGTAACATAGATAAGAATTACAGCAGATTTCTGGCCGGGCACAGTGGCTCACGCCTGTAATCCCAGCACTTTGGGAGGCTGAGGCGGACAGATCACGAGGTCAGGAGATCGAAACCATCATGGCTAACACGGTGAAACCCCGTCTCTACTAAAAATACAAAAATAAATAAATAAATAAATAAATAAATAAATAAATTAGCCAGGCATGGTGGCGGGCACCTGTAGTCCCAGCTACTCGGGAGACTGAGGCAGGAGAATGGCGTGAACCCTGGAGGCAGAGGTTGCAGTGAGCCAAGATCGCACCACTGCACTCTAGCCTGGGTGACAGTGTGAGACTCCGTCTCAAAAAAAAAGAATTACAGCAGATTTCTTCTCATAAAATATGCAAGCCAGTAGGCAATGGATAGACATCTCTAAAGTCCTGGAAGAAACTATTAACCTAGAATTCTTTTCCTAGTAAAAATATCTCTCAAAATAAAGGTAAAATAGAACTTTTCAGACAGATAAACACTGAAATAATTAATTCCAGTATAACTGCACTACCAAAAATATTAAAGAAAGTTATTTAGTCTAAAGAAATTGATAACAGAAACACAAAGGAATAAAAAGGACATCTGAAACAATAAATAGGTGAGTAAATGTAAAGGTCATGTTTCCTCATTTTTAAGTATCTTTAAAAGATAATTGACTACTTAAAGTAATAATAAAATATGTTAAATAAAATACATGACAATAACTCAAAGGGCCGGAAGGGAAAAATGGAAGTATATGGCTTTAATGTTTTTCCACTATATGTAAAGTGATATATATTATTTCGAGATAGACAGGGATAAGTTGAAGACATAAGTTATAAACAGGAGGGCAAGTACTAAGAAAAGACAAAACAAAGACACATATGCAATAATGCAATAATGAGGACAATATGGGATCAAAAATAAGTAACTCAAATAATCCTAAATGAGGCAAAAAAAAAAAAAAAAAAAAAGAGAAAAAAAGGAACAAAGAACAAATAGGACAGATAGAAAACAAATAGCAAGAATGTCAATTCAAGGCCAGCTATCCCAATAATTATAATAAATGTAAATTGTTTAAACATCCCAATTAAAAAGCAGAAATTTTCATATTGGATTAAAAACCAAAGATATGCTTTCTACAGAAACATACTTTAAAAATAAAGACATATATAGGCTAAAAGTAAAATGGTGGAAAAGATACACCATGCAAACAATAACCATAAGAAAGCTGCAGTTATTATATCAATATCAGATGAAATAGACTGCAGAAGAAGGAATATTGCCAGAAAAAAGAAGGTAATCTTATAATGATAAAGGGGCAGTTCATCAAGAGGACATACAATCCTAAATGTGCATGTACCTAGTAACAGAGTTCAAAATACATAAAGTAAGAACTGATAGCACCAAAAGGAGGAAAACACAAGTTTACCATTACAGTTGGAGATTTCAATACTCCTCTCTTAGTAATTGATGACACAAGTAGATGTAAAAATTAATACAGATATAAAAGACTTGAACAACACTATAAACTTAATTTAGATATATAGAACATTCCACCTAATAACAACAGAATATACATTCTGGGCCATAAAATAAGTCTCAATAAATTTAAGAGAACTGAAATCATATAAAGCATATTCTCTAAGCATAACAGAATTATACTTGAAAGCAGTAACAGAAAGCCATTAGGAAAATCTCTAATATTTGAAAACCAAACAATGCACTTCAAAATAACTCATGGTTCAAAGAAGAAATCCTAAAGAAAATTAGAAAATATTTTAAACCTAGTGGAAACAAAAACATTACGTATCAAAATCTGTAGGATATAGGTGAAGTAGTACTTAAAGGAAATTTTATAGCATGAAAACACTAGTGTTAGAAAAGAAGAGAGATCTCAAATCATTAACCTCAGCTTCTATTTTGTTAGAGAAAGAAGAGTAAATAAAATGCAAAGGAAGGAAATAATAAAGAGTGGAAAACAATGAAGTAGAACACAGAAAAACTACAGAGAAAAATCGATGATACGAAAAGCTGACTCTTTGAAAAGATCAATACAATTGAAAAACCTCCAGCCAGATTGATCAGAAAAAGGAGCAAGAGCAAGAGAAAGTGAGAGAGAGAGAGAGAGGACACAAATCACCAGTCATAGGAATGAAAGAAATCTTACAGACATTAAAAGGATAATGAAGCAATATTATGAACTACTTTATACCAACAACTTAAACAACTTAGGTGAAATGGATAAATTCTTCAAGACACAAATTATCAGAGCTCACTCAAGAAGAAATAGATAACCTAAATAGCCCTATAGCTACTAAAGTACCTGAATTCTTGGTTTAAAATCTGTTTACAAAGATAACTCCAGGCATAGACGGCTTTATTGGTGAATTCCATTAAATATTCGAAAAAAGAAATAATGCCAATACTAATAAACTCTTCTAGAAAACAGAAAAAGAAACTCCTACCTACTCATTTCATGAGCCCAGAATTACCCTGATACCAAAACTACACAAGGATATTTAGAAGAGAAAAAATACTAAAGATAAAGGCTACCTAATGGAAAAGGATAAAAACAATGAACACAGCAGAAAACATGAAGAACAGACTAGAAGATTGAAAAGACTTTAGACATTGTCACATTGTCCTTTGTGGAATGCTTGCCCAGTGTGAAGCCCTGTATAGCATAGCGTTTAATAGCATGGACTTTTGAAATCAAACTGTCTGCCTTGGTTCAGGTCCTGGCCCCACCATTTACTAATTGCATCACTTTGGCCAAGTTACCTAACTTCTCTGTGCCCTTCCCATTTAAAACAGAACTCCCATTATGGGAGTTGCTATGAAGAATAAATGAGTAAATTCATTCAAATGCTTACACCACTGCCTGGCACATAGTAAAGACTACATACATGTTTGCTGAAATTATTATTATACATGTTATATTAGTTGGTTGTTATCTTTATTAAGTCATAATATTTTCTCTCAAAACGAGCTAGGCAGTATAAGTGACTACCCTCATTGTTTAGTCCCCTATTGCTGCCATAAAAACAATGACAAACTTAGTGGCTTAAAACAACAGAAACTTACTCTCTCACAGTTTTGGAGGCCTGAAGTTCAATATTAGCTTTACTGGGTAGAAATCAAGGGGTCAGCAGGCTGTGCTCCCTCTGGAGGTTCTAGGGAAGAATCTATTTGTTGAATCTTCCAGGTTCTGGTTACTGCTGGCTCTCTGCTTGTGACCGTATCACTCTAATCTTTGCCTCTGCATTTACATTGCCTCCCACTTGTTGTGTCTCCCTCTGCCTCTCTCTTATAATGACACTTGTGATTGTATTTAGGGCCCACCCAGATATAACCCCTCCATGTCAAGATCCTTAATTTAATCACCTCTGCAAATACCCCTTTTCCTTATAAGGTAATATTTACAAGTTCTGGGGATAAGGAATTAATATACTTGGGTGGTCATTATTCAGTCTACTACTTATCACTAGGGAAGGCTGATGTGGTGTGCAAATTATTACATAAACAACATTTCTTTTTAAAGGATATTTAGCTCTCTCTACAACAAACATGTTATGCAACCATGTTTCATGGCACAATCCATTCACCTAGAGGTAGGTCCCAAAACTGTAAGCATAGTATCTACAATGAACTATAACACCACAATAGTGCTAACATACAAACTCAAATCTATATAATTATGACACTGATCACAAACTTTGGGGGAGGGAAACATGTCTGGACCTTCTTGTGATTCAAATAAAACAGCTTATTAAGATCACCAGTAAGAATCAAGAAGATAAACATAAACTAGATTTGGTGATAACTAAAGGAAGATTGAAAAAAATCAGCTCACTCTTAATGACCATAGGTACTTGAACTCAAAGCCTGCATATTTACCCTACATTACACAGTAATGAAGAACTTCAGTTCTAGAGTCAGTCCTCAGTTCAAAATCTGGCTAATGTATCCATGATTTGAACTTGGACAAGTTATTTCACCTCTTTTTTTTTCCCTTTTTTTTTTTCCTTTTTGTACCCAGGCTGGAGTGTGGTGGCACGATCACAGCTCACTGCAACCTTGACTTCTTGGGCTCAAGTAATCCTCCCACCTCAGCCTCCTGAGTAGCTGAGACTACAGGTGCATGCTACCACATCTGGCTTATTTTTAAAATTTTTTTTAGAGACGAGGTCTTGCCATGTTGCCCAGGTTAGTCTCGAACTCTTGAGCTCAAGTAATCCTCCTGCCTCGGCCTCCCAACATGCTGTGATTAGAGGTGTAAGCCAACGTGCCCAAACTATTTTCACCTCTTTGAGCCTGTTTCTTCATCTGTAAAATGGAAATAACATAAGTACTTACCTCAGAGTGGCTGTGAGGATTAAATAAGAATTCACGTAATGCTCTCGCATGACAATTATCATATACGAGCATTCAATAAGTTGTAATTCCAATTATTATGTAATAAACACTAGTGTTTCTAATACAACTCCATCTTCTCTTCTATTTCAGGAGAAATATTGCCTCATCTTCAGTTTCTTTATTGTCAGGAGCTATTTCTCTAGGGACTGTGATCTCATGGGGGAAAGGCACCCACATGGGAAAAGCAAAGAAAATAATGTAGTCTGCAATTCTGGTATGCATATACTTGGGGAAACAGGAAAAGAGGAATAAAGACGGGACTTTGTAAGCTAGTAAAGGACAGGCAGTAGGGCAAAGTGTGTGACTAAGATGGCTAACATATAGTACTTGAGGATGGGGAAATAAGAAAAAAATAAGAATTTAAATAGCAGAAGTCTAAATAAAGGGATGTAATAGATGCATTCTCTACAGGAACTTATTAAATGATTAGAACTTTGCACTCTGGAAATATGAGGGCTGAAAGGAAGGAGTTATGGGTGATGTCATGAGGAGTACAGACAAGATAAACCCACATGAGCTTACTTCAACATACCAGAACCCCAGTCCCGGGACTGAGATGAAGTAGAGGATAGAAAAGAGAAGCTGAAAACTCAAGAAAGTTTGTGTTTAGGACAAATAAAACACTGCAAGCAACTTCAAGACATGGGTAGTATGTTGTTTCTCAGTATTTCCAGCAGCAAGTTCAGTATCTCATATGCCATTAACAAACCAGGGTTGAATGAACAGACATATATATTCAAGAGTAAACATACTGGCAGTAGACGAGAAGGCTCATTAAAGGTTCTTTGCTAGCTGCATGATTCCGTCTCTGGTCTCACTCCTGTCCAAACCAACCTTCACATTGCTGATGTGTTCCTTCTAAAAGGCAGATTTGATCACGTTACTCCTAAGGGCTTTAACAACTCCCTTTGGTCGCCACTATAAAGTCCAAATTCCTCAGCCTGGTAAACCAAGCCTTTTGTGATCTGATGCCAGCCTACTTTTCAGACTTGTTTCTGCAACAACCCTCCTCATATGTTCTGCTGTGGTCTTGGAAGGTTGTTTGGAGGTCTCCCATATGTGCTCTCTCAAGCAAAGACACCCCCACCTTTGCACACACTGCTTCCTGTCTGGCTGAGAAGCTCCCTCTTACCCTTCAAATGTCACTTTCTCCAGAAAACTTTTCCTAACATTTCTAAGCAGGGTCCATACTTCTATTATGGTACTAAGCACAGTACCATAATTAATGTTTCCATGTCTTTCTTTCTTTAGAAACCTCTGTAGTACCATGCCTGGGTTCTACTCATCTTTGCATCCCCAGCTGCTAGAGTGGGGTATAGAAGCTTATTAAATGTTTGTTGAAAAAATAAATAAGATTGTAGAAGCCAAAAATAGAAATAAAGCTTAAATACTCAGGTAAACAAAGGCAGCAGGATATTAAAAGACAGGGATCGGCAAGTCCATCCCTGTAATCAGAAGATTTTGTCATGGCTAGCAGCTACAATGTGCCCTCCAATTGAGCTCTGTTATCACGATCAGAAACGAAATTTTGGGTTGGTTATACAATGGGCCTGACCCAGTATTACATTCCCTATTTATATTATTCCAAACCATTTCTAACACTCTGCCTTGGATAAAGCAATTTCATTTTCACGTGCTTTAGTGTCACCATCTTATGTGAAGTAACCTCTATTTCAAAATGCCCTAAAAGCCAAGTTCTGCCCTCTTATTCTAATTCTCATTTTCTCTCTCTCTTACTAAGTGGAATGGAAAACTTCTGTGCTAACTTAAGAATGAGAATAGTCTGAATCTAAACTTACTGTATACCCTAGGAAAGTTATTATACCTTTATACATCTCAACTTTCTCTTCCTTCAATGGGATCAACTCTATCTAGGAGGCCATAGGAAATAATGAAAGGTAACACTCACACAATTCTTATTATGTACCTCACATGTATTAACCTGTTTAAATCTATAATTCTTCGAGGTAGGGACTGTGATTCTCCTCCACTATACCCAAGAAGACTGGAGCAGAGAGAGAACAGATGGAAGGAGGCTGGGAAGTTCACAGCTCATGAGTGGCTAAGAGGCAAGGCTGGAACCCCAGCATCATGGCTCTAGTGTCCCTGCAGTGAACCTTTACCTCCGACTGCCTCTCTGCAGGCCAATGGAAGATACTGTGCTTGGAACATAACTCTAGCACATTAAAGTATTAAAGGACTTAAAAATTATATATTTTTTCAAACAAATGCAAGCCTTATTTGTAACTGAAAACAAAATAAAAGTGGAAAGAGAAGGAATGGAGACACTGAATGGTAGGCTTCAGATATGGGACAGTGTTCTATATTTCAATCCAAACGCATTTTACAGCCAAGATTTTAAGACCTGAAACCATCCGTCCCGTACAGCTAAAATAAGAAGGATCTCATGATTTTAGCCATCAAGGAGATGGATGTGTCCTTCACTGGTACTGTATCTAAAATTAAGATGACACTGTCAGTAGATGAACATCTACTTTGGGGTATGGCTTTATAGACCAATGAATTAGGTTTTTCTCAGGAGCAGCAACCAAAGAATAGAAATAACACAAGATACACTTGTGTTAAGCTTTTTGTACAGAAACAGAATTTTATTTCTAGAAAAAGCATTAAATATTTAGTTAAGTTCACATTACCCTATACTAAAAAAATTAATTTGGGGCAAAAGTTAAAGAACTAGGTATAATGCAGTACTTTCAAATTATCAACTGCTTATAATTATATTTCCTTCTGGGCAAAGGAAATATATATATTTTATTTAGAAAGTGCTGAATAAGGCTGGGCACGGTGGCTGACGCCCGTAATCCCAGCACTTTGGGAGGCCGAAGAGGGTGGATCACGAGGTCAGGAGTTCAAGACAGGCCTGGCCAATGTGGTGAAACCCCGTCTCTACTAAAAATACAAAAATTAGCCGGGCGTGGTGGCGCACACCTGCAGTCCCAGCTACTCGGGAGGCTGAGGCAGGAGAATTGCTTGAACCCGAGAGGCGGGGGGTTGCAGTGAGCTGAGACCACACCATTGCATTCCAGCCTGGTGGACAGAACGAGACTCCGTCTCAAAAAAAAAAAAAAAAGTGCTTAATAAATATTTATTGAGTAAATTAATACTATTGTAGAGATTGATTCATTAATACTATTTTAGAGATAGATTTATTTCCAGATGGTTCCTTAGAAGGAATGGGTGCCTTATAATAGTCATCATTTGTCCTGGAGAACTTACTCCTCAAATCTCTTGAAAAGCCTAAAGCCACCTTTATCTGTACCCATGGTTTCTACATCTTTTCTTCCCTCATCAGAAAGAGAACAGAGAAAGATCAGGTTACATTGCTTCTGTGGGCCTGTATAAATTCCTGAGAGGTTCTCTCTTCTGTCAGGAAAAGTTTCCCTGGCAACCATATTTACACACTCACTCATTTCTCTCCCCTCCTTTGATTCACTGGTTGGTATAAAAATTAATTTGCATTGATTTGCTGAAGCTTACAAGTTAATCATTCTAATAGACTCACAAAATTTTAGACGCTGGTCTCTGCCCAAAACTTGTTTCTTAAAGGGCCTGTTTACTTTCTTTAGAAATTTGAATGTAATTATCTTCAGTTTAAATATTTTTAAATACATTTAATATGTATTCTGAATGTTTCTGGCTTCAGGTAGAGAAAATAATATTTTTCTAAGGGCATCTGCCCTATATTATTAGTTAGGACGATCAAGAAACAAAGAGATACTTTAGTTCTGAGTAAGCAAAGGGTCAGATTCTTATCCAGCTATAGTAAGGTCCTGGAAGATAAAAGTCAAGGACCAAAACAAAAAGTCTGGGTCACATGAAATGATGAATCAGGCCTAAGATTCTGGGTGATCAGAGGTCAGGACCTGGATAACAGGAATGGGACGTGAGTTATCAAGAACTGAGTTTCATTAATTCATTCACTAAGTATTTACTGTGCAACTACTAGGGCATGGTGTTGGGAAAAGAGCAGTGAATAAGCCAGACACAGATGTACCCTCATAAAATTGAGAGTCACATATCTGAATAGTGAACACATGTTGACTTTGTTATTGAACCAAGTATCTCTGGACTAGGGGTGCTCACTGTATAATTTCCTATAAAGGCCAGAATTGGTTTCAGACTAGGAATGGCACAGAGACCTATAGATAAAGATAAGTTCAAGAAGCCTTCACTGGAGTACATAAGTTGGCAGGTCAAGCAGTCTTGGACATATACAACAGTTTCTTTACATTTAAATTTCAACAACAATGATATATGAGCCTATCACAGGAAACAAGGCTAGATACTTTGCAATATACCTACGTTTTATAAAGAATAGAGTGAAAGCCGATAAAGGTATGAGTTATTCTTAAGCTCTTTTAACAACCATTTACTGAGCATCTATGATGTTCAAGAAATAGTTTTAGGAGCTTAAGTTAAGGGTATGAAAAAGACATGGTCCTTAGCAATTATAACAATGTGGTAAATGCTATAATGAGATGCTAACTTATGAAGAAATATCAAAGAGGAGATTACTAATTCTTAAAAAGCAAGCTGGGAAATGCCTTCTGAGAGGTAATGCTTGAAATGAGTTTTAAAAGATAAGTAGAAAATTTTGTTTTAAGCTGGTAAATGTTGGGGTAATTTGTTATACAGCAATGGATAACTACTACAGTGCCTTATGGAGACCATGCTACAGCATAACTAGGAGACTATGGAGAAGACCCAGCCCAGTCAAGTAAACTGTGTTTCATGTGTATACTGCAGGTTATATTGGACATCTCTTCATATTTTTCTTCTCACGTATTCTTAGGCTTACCTGATCCATGTTGGGCATAGAAAATGAGAACAAACACTCTGAACGGGGATGAGACAGGTAATGGGAGGAGGCAATACAATCTCAGTCTTGTCTGATTTCCCCCACAAAGGAATCCAGGTTGGTTGGCATAGGACTTGGTCAAGTGGTAAGTGTCAAGTGATGTCAGGACTTGGTCAAATCATTACTCAGAGAGACCAGAAGTGAGAGGAACAAGAGGATGAGTAAAAACTGTTTCTGAGAGAACCATAACCATGAAACCCAGAAAAAACTAATTGGTTGTCAGTTCCAAGTAGTGACCATAAAGCCAAAAATGAGAGAAAATAGAAGTTTCTGTTTTTCTTGATTCATGTGGGTAGTTGAAGGAACAGAGCAGGCAACAAAGGCAAGAGAGAACAGAAGCATTCCAGACAATGGTGGCAACCAGTGGGGTTCAAAGCTGCTGGAGGGGTCCATGGTTTGAGGGTCAAAGGGTAGCATCAACCTGATTAAAAAGGCACCAGATGAGGGCAGACAAGTCGTAGTGTACCTGTTCCACTCCAATTTCTGTTTCAGTAGGTTGAAAAATGGTCTCCATATCTTCCCATGAACAAATGGGTATATCTAACTAAAAAAGGAATAGAAATGAACTTGTGTTGTATTTGAACTGGGAGTAACAATAGCATCAGGACTATAACTCTCTCTAGTAATACCCTCACAACATGGTGGATGAGTTTCCAGAAGTCATTCTAAGTAAGCAATTCCTTGCCTCTTTATTCTCTATTCTCTTCATATTGACTGGGCATTTCCTTTTGCCCTTCACACCAGCAGACTCATGGAGTTCAAAATGAGGGGACCATAGGAAAATGTGATTGTGCAGCATGACACAGCAAGGACTTAGGCCACCTACCCAAAACAAAGGCCACAGCGCAAAATGCTTTCCTACCTTCAGGAGGTAGTACAGATACCTTCAGGCAGAACTGGATACCTAATTTGTGGGGCCTGGTGCAAAATGAAAATGTAGAACCCCATTGTTAAAAATTATCAAGAATTCCAAGACAGCAACAAGAGAGTATTAAACCAAGCCTGGGCCCCTCTAAACATAGGGCCCTGGGAGACTGCACAGGTTGCACACCCACAAAGCTGGCCCTGACTTCAGAGACAGTATAGCATGATCCTTCAGGAAAGCTTTAGAGTCTGAGCTGGATCCAAATCCCATCTGTGCCACTCATTAGCTATGTGACCTCCGGCAATTTACTTAGTCTTTCCATGTTGCCAAGAAGTTGTGTGGTTATAATCTGGTGCTGGGAAGATTAAATGGGATAATGAACAGAATGTATACAAAGAGCTTAGCACAATGCCTAGCACATAGTGAGCACTCAATAAATGATAGCTGTACTATTACTCTTCAATGAAACATACAGGTAGTTGTCAAAGCAATAAGTTTAAGAAATGGACTGCTGACTTACTATTAAGGATATGAAAGAAAAATAATAATATTTTAGGTCAACTGAAATAATGAAGCAGACAGAGAAAATGAAATCTTCCACTTGACTGTGCTGTCTTTGCTAATCACTTTTCTATTTCTTTTCTTCCTTTCATTGCCAAACATACAAAAGGTGATCTGCATGCTGTCTCCACTTCTTATCTGCATCTCATGCCACAGTTCTCTCTAATGTGGCTTTTAATATCCCCATGGCCACCCCCGCCACTCTAGTGAAGCTATCATTTTCAAAAAGTTACTAATGACCTTCTGTTTACTAAATATAATGAATGTTTCCCACTCTTTCTATACAATTTCATACTGCAGACCAATTTCTGCAGCTCAAAACTTTTTCTTCTCTTGACTTCTATGATACTACACTCTCATGGTTAATAGCATGTCTAACTGCCTTGGCATCTGTCAGGTACACAACAAATGGTGGTGAATAGAATGCAGTTGTTTGATGAATAAATTAGATGGTTGTCTTGCTTCTTTGATATTCCTTATTTTCTACCATACGAACTCCATGGCTTCTCCCTCCCTCCCTAAATGTGGGATATATCTCCAAGTTTCAGTCCTTCATCCTCTATTCTATTTCTATGCTGTTACCACCCGTGTACTCAGCTAATCATATGGCTTCAATTATCACCATTTTTTTTTCTTTTCTCAGCTCCTATAATACCACACATTAAGCATCTCAAAAAGGTACTAAATGGCTGCTATACATTTGTGATTTCATTTACTCATCACAACAATATTGGGTAGGTGGCATTATTACAGATGAAGAAACTGAAGCCAAAGTCATGTAGCAAGTACCTGGTAGAACTGGGATCCAAATCTTTGTTTAGCTGAGAATAACCCCCATACTACACCACCCCTCTCATTTTCCTGTCTCCTCCATATCACAAATACAGGACAGTATTTGCACACAAGCAGGTGTTCAGTAAATACGCTGATTGAGAAGACTGCTTAAATACCGCCCATGATTTTCCAGCACTACAGTATCATCAGTCTTAGCAGAGCATATTAAGCATGTCACCCCAGTGACACCTTCTTTAGACTTGATCTGAAATATAACTCAAAACAGAAAATTTGCCAAAAACTCGCCATAAGCTGTTCTAAAAATAAATTTGGTCTAAGCAAAGCAAAAAGGCCTTTATCTGATTCAAATATTAGGAGAGTTTTGGGGATGAGGTCCACCTTGCTACTCTGGGCCCAACCTTGCTCAGCTTCTAAATGATTAGGAAGTAAAAATAGGCTGGCTAGTTGATGGCTGATGAGGTTAAATGAACTATTTATAGTTCTAGAGATAGATACTAAGACAGCAGAATGGGATTTTCTCTGCTCTGGTAGCTAAGACCTCATTAAAAGAAGCCCAATACATGTGAGACATGGGTGGAAACTGGGATGAAGAGAAAAGGATAATAGTAAGGAGGGAGGGTAAACAGAAAGGAGGAGGCATTGGAAAGCCTATGGAGGGCCTGGCCCAGTCTGGCAGATCCACCGCTGTTGTGCACAGCTGGCACCATGCAACAGTGGGCTCAGCTGCATTTGCATGATTCATGGTCTCAGTCCTGGACTACTTGCCCTGACCCATCTCACACTTCAGTCCTCTCTTAATCCAGATCCTTCCAGCTTCTGATCGTAACACTTATTTCCCCAGGTCTCACAGATTTGACATCCAGCATTGCTTCCCTAGTTATGGCCATGTATTCTCTTTTTGTATGGTTTAGATTTGCCCTCCTCAGATGCTGCCTCTAGTGCCAAACATTATGCCCAGTTTTCAGGCCCTCTCCTTTAGAGCGATTGAAAACTACTCCTATTCCACCTCCACATGATGGACTCTTACTTGGAAAGACATGAGTGACAAAGACCAGGGATGAGGCTCAGAAAAACTGATGAGGGGAAAATATGGCAGAGAAAACGATAAGAAAAATATCACTGGACAACTGGGCTGGCAATGAGAAATTCCGGGCTACTTTTAGGAAGTTACATTACAGAGGAAGGAAAAACGCCATAGTTACAATAGAAAGCCATTCCCTAGAGATAACATATTCTTTATGTGGCTGCATTTGCTGTTCCCCCGCTTTGGCTGCCTTTTCAGTCCTTTCCAATTTTCTCTGCAAGGTGAACTCCTATTCACCCTTCAACACCTTGTTTAAATGTGTTCTCTGGAAAGCCTTCCCTGGTCCTCTCAGACAGCTAATTGTTCCCTCCTCTGTGCTTTCACAGTCCTTTGCATTCACGTCTATTATGCTGTTAATCACTTTTACTAGCAATTTCATTTGTTTCTCCTACCACTTCTTTCAGGACAAGGACTAATTATCTTATTCATCTTTGCATCCCCAAGACATAGCAGAGTGCCTGGCATATGCCAAGTATTTGTTGTTGGGTGATAAAAGACATCAAGAGCAACGTAGAAGTGCAATTTGCACTTCACTTGCAAAATCAAATTGGTTCCTGGTACTTTTCATCTGTAACCGCGTTTTCTCTTGATTTAGAAGGAACGAGTTTAGACTCATAAAAGAAACTCTATTGATATCCCGGACGCATTAGCCGATTTTCATCCCCACTAGTGACAGAAATATTTTTTTCCCCCACACTTCCAAGAAACTCCCAGGGTAAGCTTAATATCAGTGGCGCATCTCTCCTCCTACCATTTCTATTGTAGCGAAAGCTAAATTACACTGTGAGCCTAAAGCTGCCACCAGTCTTAGTGAAATGGGGGAGGGGGGATAATTACAAGAAGACACTTCTGTAGCAGACCTAGGAGGGGGTTGGGGGAGGAAGATGAATTTAAGCTTCGCCTTATAAGAAATGTGTTAGACACTCACGTAGAACAGCCGCTTCCTCTGTGCATGACAGACCCGATCCAGGTGTCCAGCACCGACCTTTTCCCATGGGTGTCAGGTCATCACCCAGCACAGAAAACAAGGGACCAGCGCCTTTCTAGGGCATCCCTCTTTCTCCAACCTTGGGGCCCGCTTTTCCTCTAGGGGACTGTTCTCTCCTCCCAGTTCCAGCAACCCCGGTTCCCTCTGCTGGTACCCCCCACGCCACGCTTGACTCTGGACCGAAAGTGCCGGCGGCTGGGCTGTCAGGCCGCAGCTGGGGAGCGGGCGCCCTGGTCAGGCCCGAACCCCGGGTCTCCCGCACTCTGCGGGACGAGCGGAGCAGGCGCAGGCCGCGCAAGGCCACGGGCTGCCGCGGCGCGGGCCTCTCCGCGGGAGGGGGTTCGGTCCCCGGAGAAAGCGCTCCAGTGACGGGACCTCGGCCCGTTCCCGTTCCCGGCAGCCCCCCGGCAAGCCTCGGCCTCAGAGCTCCCCGCAGCCCTCCTCGCGGCGGGTTACCGGCCTGGGGGCGCCGCGCTCTACCGATCGCTGGCCGGGACTGCGGGCTCCCAGCGCGGGCCCCACGCCGCGGACCAGGGGTCAGGCCGCCTGCCGCCCGTCTGTCCGTGCCCATGGCAATGCCCCCGCCCCGCGCGGCCCGTCCCGGCCGAGCACTCCGGCCCGACCGTGACAGCTGGGTGCCCAAAGGGTTAAGCCGGCAGCGCGGCGGCCGGTGTCCCCCGCGCGCTGCCCGTCAGCCGCAAGCCGGCCCCAGCGCGCACGCGCCCGCCCGTTACCTGCGGTCGCCTCCGCGCTCCTCCTCCACCTGGCCGCTCTCTCCCGGGGGCCGCCCCTCAGCCCGCCCCCTCGGCTCGGCGCCGCGCACCCTGCTGGCTACTCGGACGCGGCCTGCGGAGGAGGGGCGTGGGCTTCATTACCATATATTAGAATACCAGCGCGCGTCACGTGGCCGCTCCAGCCAATGGTCACCCTGGAAGGGCGGGGATTGGGCGGAACACTCCTTAGTGGTGCTCCCAGCCTGAACCGGTGGCCATGGCAACGGGCGGGTGGGCGGGGTAGTGGGGAGGCTCTGGAGCCCGGTGCCCCCGGGAGCATCTCCTCTACCTGAGCTCCGCATGGCGACCGCGCGCAGTTTTCCCACCTCGCGGATGGAGAGATTTGTCTCAGCCAGAGAGATCCAGATTCAGCCAACATTTATTGAGCACTTACTACGTGCCTTAACACTTTGCCGCAGAATGTGATGTCTGTCCTATTAACCCCACTAGATAGTAGGGAAAGTGGAGGCTCAGAGAGGTTAGATCATTCACCCAAAATCATACAACAACATTAAATGGCAAAAGTGGAGATCTAAGACCATTTTTGACTTCAGATCCGGGACAATCGCGAGTTTTTTTTATCCAGCAGGAGTCTCCTAGCACCTCACAATTCCAGGTGTGCTGAGCGGTTGAGAAAATCCTTGTAAATAATTTGTACAGCGTTTTACTGTTTCCTTACGGTGACCTTTGAGAGTAGTAGGCAGAACAGTTATGCCCGTATTACAAAGGAGAGAAAATGAGGCTCGGAGAGGCCATGTGACATAATTTAGGTCAAACAGCTATTAAGAGCTAATGCTTAGTTACAGTTATTTATACTGAAGCTCATTACTTTAGAAAACTTGTAAATTCAGTCTTCTCAACATGGTGGAATTACTGTGACCATTCTATGGATTAAGAAACCGAGACTTTGGGAAGTTAAGCAAATTGCCCAAGGTTATACAGCTAGTAAGTAGCAGATTTAAGGTTCAAATCCAGGTTTATCTGGCCCCAAAGCTAGTCTCATTGTATCACATTTATTTAATTTAGGATTGGATTTAGAACCTCTTCTCTAATAGAACTTTGTCTCCTCTCAAGATATGGTGGTGTTATGTCTTAATCCTACAGCAAATATACCTTGTGACAAGTGACATGTGTTAAGGTCACAGAGGCTACATAGTAAAAGAGAATAGAGTCACCAGTAGGTAGGGGCACTGTAGAATTCTCTGTCTTTCCTTTATTTTTTATTTATTTATTTATTTTGAGTTCGATCTCACTCTTGTCACCCAGACTGGAGTGCAATGGTGCGATCTCAGCTCACTGCAACCTCCACCTCCCGGATTCAAGCTATTCTCCTGACTTAGCCTCCTGAGTAGCTGGGATTACAGGCACCTGCCACCACACCCAGCTAAGTTTTGTACGTTTAGTAGAGACAGGGTTTTGCCATGTTGGCCAGGCTGGTCTCAAACTTCTGACCTCAGGTGATCCGCCTGCCTCGGCCTCCCAAAGTACTGGGATTACAGGTGTGAGCCACCGTGCCCAGCCTGTCTTTCCATTTTTACCCTAGGGATTTGATAGTTTAGCTAAAGGCACAGTAGTTTAAAAACACAAATATCTGTGTACAGACAGACTTGTTTAGCTCAGTGATTCTAATTGTATTTATTTATTTATTTATTTTTTAGAGACAAAATTATGCTCTATCATCCAGGCTGGGGTACAATGGTGCGATCATAGCTCACTATAACATTGAACTCCTGGGCTCAAGTGATCCTCCTGTCTCAGCCTCCCGTGGAGTAGCTGTGACTACAGGCATGCACCCCCACACCTGGGTAATTGTTATGTTGCCCAGGCTTGTCTCAAACTTCTGGCCTCAAGCAATCCTCCTGCTTGGGCTCCCCAAAACTCTGGGATTCACAGGTGTGAGCTACCACATCTGGCCATGGTTCTCTAACTGTAATATATTTATGGATTACTGGACAGGGCTCTATGCCTCAAACTAAATATACTAAAGTTTATAGGCATTTAAAGGGATTATCAAAGGTAATTTTGAATATATGTACATTTCACCTTCCTGGGTTGCTTTAAAACCCGATTTCCTCCTAAAACGTGACTGTTTGGTGCTTAAGAGCACAAACATAGAAGCAGACCTGCGTGGGTTAAAATCCTGACTTGGCCACTCATTGACTGTGCGACCTTGGGCAAGTTACTTAAACTCTCTTAAATTTCCTCATTTGTAAAACAGGATACAAATGTTGTGAGAATTTAATGACTTACTGTGTATATATATACACATATATAATATAAACATTTCATATAGGCCCTGGCCCAGGGATAAACCCTCCATAATTGATAGCTATTGTCATTTCTGTTATCATCCCAGGAGCTTTCCTAGGAACAGACAACCCACATGTACACAATCTCTCAAGGCTTCCTAGCTAGCTTTGGAATTCTGAAGCTGCCTTCCATCCCTTGTGGCATATTAAACAGCCTGTTGTGCTGCTGAAGGCTTGTTATCTCTCCAAATTACATTCTCTCTTCTTGGGATCATAAATAATTCCTGCACTCAAAGGAGCTGGTTTCTCTTGCACATCTCTAGCACCAAATGACCGGAGTTGCTCCTTGCAGAAGAGGATCTTGACAAACAGTGGAGCCATAAGTCAGGCTCCTTGAAACACTTTTATGAGCGCCTTAATGAGGGAGATGAGCTGTCATCAGGAACTCGTCCTGTCCTTCCTGACCACAGGAAATGAGCTCTTTGTGCTCAAAAGGTTTCCAAAGCTGAGGCGCAAAGAGTTTTCAGGAAGTGGGCCAGGGATGAGAAGTTGTTGACTCAGAGAATCCCAGGGCTAAACAGCCCCTATCCTGCCATTCACCCTAGAGGGTCAAATGACTCATGGTCTTATTGCAGTAATAGCACCAAAGGGTGGTGTGTGTGTGTGTGTGTGTGTGTGTGTGTGTGTGGTGGTGTTGATCCTCCCCAGTTCCCCACTATGTGCACACTCCAACAGCCAACCTATTCCCCCCTGACAAAAAGATATCGCAGAATAGAACACTGGTTAAGAGCATTGTCTCTGGAACCAAAGAACCAGATTTGAATCCTACTTCCACTATTCAACAATCTGTGCGATATTAGGAAACTTGCTTAACCTCTCTGCATATCAATTTCCACATCTGTAAAATGGAAATAATAACAGTGCCCATTTTATAGACTGTTGTTAGGATGAAATGAGTTACTAACATAAACTGCTTAGAACACCCCATGGTATACGCTAGAGAAGTATTTGCTAATTAAACAAGAATAAGTGTATAAATCCAGTACAAACAACGTACTTTCTATAGAGGCCACTACAGCCTTAAGTGAAGTGCCCTAGGCCCTCTCCGATGTGCTGCCCTCCAACCCCTTTCTGATTGTCATATAAATGTTGCCCAGGAGCAGGAAGACATGTGCTTGGGAACTTTGGTTTGGGCCTGGCTCTGCCACATTCCTTGGTCTGTGAACTTGGCCAAGTTATTTTACATCTCTGAGCCATAGTTTTGTTATTTGTGAAACGAGACTAATTTCCTCCCAGAGTTGTTCTGAACATTCAATCAGATAGTGTCTGGCAAGAGGTGATGAGGGCCTGAACTGGATAGAGGTCATATATCATCAAAATCACCCTCTTCTTTATCTGAGTTGTTTCTGGTAAACATCGTTGCTCTACATTAATGAGAATTACTAACATTTATGGAGCACTTACCCTGGCCTTGTGCTATGTACTTCATTTTATTTAATCCTCAAAATAAACCTAAGCCTCTGAGAGATTAAGTAACATGTTCAAGAAGATCACACTGTCAGTCAGTGGCTGAGCCAGGATCCAAGCCGGGACTATCTGATTCCCAAGTCCATGCTAATAACCCACCATGCTACATGCAGGCCTCCAACTCCAGCTTGGCTCATAGGACCCAGGGAATGTGTGTTATATTTCTTTAGCACCCTTCCCCCATCCATATATACACTCTCCAGTCACCCACCAGCACCAGGCATAGTAGGTGCTCCATACACATTTACTGAATGAGTGAAAATAAGTCACTATGACATCCTTTTATAGTGATAAAAGTCCATTTCTTCTTGAGCTGTCCCTGGTGGGAATAAAAGCAGCTGGTGACCCTCCTTCCCACCCCCTAGCATCCTTTCTGATAAATAATAATGTGGGATGCCTCCCTCCTTTCCCCATGGGAGAGTTAGGCTTCTTGGCATCAGAGATCCACAATAGACACAGTGATGACTCATCTTCAGTGTGCATTTGGAGCAATGTCAGGACCCCTGGAGCTTTTTAGGGCTCTGTTAATATGCATCAGTAGGGTGATTTCCAAATAATGGTGTTGGATAGATGTATTTGCTGGGGGTGCCCTAACAAAATACCACAAACTGGGTGGCTTAAAACAGCCCAAGTTTAATCTCTTACAGTTTAGGAGGCCGTAAGTCTGAAATCAAGATGTCATTAGGGTTGGTTCCTTCTTGGGGCATCAGGGGGAAAATCTGTTCCATGCCTCTCTCCCAGTTTCTGGTGGCTGCCAGCAATCCTTGGCACCCCTTGGTTTGTGGATGTGTCACTCCAATCTCTGCCTCTGTTGCCACATGGCGTTCTCTCTGTGTGTCTGTATCCCAATTTACCTCTTCTTGTAAGGACACCAGTCATGGTATTAGGGCCCACACCAATCCAGTATGATTTTGTCTTAACTTGATTACATTTGCAAAGACCCTATTTCCGGATTAGGTCACAGTCACAGGGACTGGGGGCTAGTCTCTGTGAATATCCTTTGAACATATCCTTTTGGGGGACATAACTCACAATAATATGTTTGGGGTAGAGTGGAGAGGAGATGGAAAATGAAGGGAGGGAATGAAGAGAAAGGGGAGGTTGTTCATGAGGGGCAGATCACATGAACAGAATGAACTGTGACCAAGGGTTCCTCAAGAATGGGCCAGACTTTTTCTTCCAGGCCAATTCCATTCTTTCCCAAAGAAGTCTCTAGCTCACAGACTTACAATGCCAGTGCTGGAAGGGACATTGGGGAGTCATTCATTCATTCAACAAATAATTATCAAATATTCTTTGAGGAGCTGGGCAGAGAGAAAATATGTGGTCTGAAGAAACTGTGGCCCAGAAGGTGGATGTGAATTGTCTAAGATCACACATCAAGTTAGAATACAGCCAGGAACAGAACAAGGTATGTCAAACAGGGTATGTCAAACAGGGTATGTCAAAGTCCAGACCTGAGCCCTTTTGATGACTACTAGGAAGGTTATCAGTCCCTCTGGACCTGAACCTTTGGTGCGTAGACAGATCTAAGTTTTTAAAAGATGTTTGTGTTCTGAGGTGCATGACCAACTTCCCCAAGCTTCCATAGGTTGGTCCAGTATTTGAGGGTCGTTGGAGCCTTGGACAAAGTTAGAAACACACCCTCTCTAAAAGTGCAATTCTTCTCATTGGTCTAATTAATTGCCTAATCCTTGAAACATCATCTCTGGGTGCAACAGCAAAATTGGGTGTAATGGAACTCCTTGGGGCAGAGACAACATCTTGTTCATCTTTTCTGTCCCCAGTGCTAATACAGAAACCATGGTGGAATCAGCCCTCAATAACCATTTGTTCAATGAATGAAAGAGCATTGCTCCAGTTAGTACCAAGGGCTATTTATGTCTTACTGTTTCTATACCCCATGCTCAGTGGCAGTGCTGAGTTGGTTTAAGATACCTGAATTCCACTCTCAAAGTCACAGTTGTTTTGACGTGAATATTCCATTTACTGCTACATCATTAGAAGAGATGGTATTTTGATTCCATTATTGGCTGATACAAATATTATCCTGCCTCGAGCTGTCATGATGTGAGATATCAGTCTGGAGCAGTGAGCCTGAAAACTGGGGCAGGCCAGGGTCAGAGATGGGGTCAACCCAGCAGGAGTTGTCAGATCAGAGCAGGGGTGAGAAGGAGGTCAGACTGGAGATCAAAGTCCAGGAACTAGGGCAGGTACTGTCAGTCCTGACTCTCCCAAGGACGGGGGCCTGCGAGCCAGAGCCCCTTGGGAAAGCGGCTCATAAGCAGGTCCTCTGAGCAGGCTTTCTGTTTGAAGGTCCTCAGAGGGTTCTTTGTAATTGATCTGGGTTTGAGGTCCCCCCTCACAAGGGGGATATAATCAGTCAACATTATTCCGCAGACCTTATGTTCACATAATCAGATAAACTTTAAAAACCTGGAAACAACCTTGTTTATTCTGGCCATATGGCTCTGGGCTTACTGCTGATTTTTAGATGCACAATTTTAGGTCTGATTCTGGCTGTGCATCAGAATCACCTGTGAAATTTGTTAAAATACGGATTTTCAGGTTCCACCCCCAGAGATTCTGATTCCCTAAATCTGGGACAGGCTGCTCACATCTTGAGAGGCAGTGATACAGTGGCTGAGTGTGGACACTCGGGCCCGGCTGCTTAGGTTTTTGATGTTTTTCTCACTAGACCAGTGAACTTGAGTGAATTTCTTAATGCTTCTATGCCTCAGTATCTTATCTATTAAAGGGAATAATAATAATATTCAGCTCCTTTGTTTGATGTGAAGATTAATGATTTAATACCTGCAAAGTTTTGGAATACTAAGTGCTCAATAAATAATGCTTACTATTGTTATTTTTCTTTTTTACCAGGCTCTACAAATGACTTAGAAGCACAGTCCTTCCTTCACTCATTCATTCATTTGTTCTAGAACTAAATACTGAGTACTCCTACCTGCCAGGACCCAGGCTAGATATACATAATTCTCCCCAGCTTTTTGTTTCATTTTATTTTTGGAGACAAAGTCTTGCTCTGTCACCCAGGCTGGAGTGCAGTGGTGCAATCTCAGCTCACTGCAACCTCGACTTTCCGCGCTTAGATGATCCTCCTGCCTCAGCCTCCTGAGTAGCTGGGACTACAGGTGCACACTATCACGTCTGGCTCATGTTTTGTATTTTTTGTAGAGATGGGGTTTCACCATCTTGCCCAGACTGGGCTTAAGCCACCTGCCTGTCTCAGCCTCCCAAAGTGCTGGGATTACTGGGTGAGCCACTATGTCCAGCCTCTCCCCAGTTTATGGCCTACCTGGGAAGTCAGTATTGGGAAGCACTGTTTTACTCATTACCTTTAGCTCTCCAAACCCTTATTGGATTCTGAGGCTCTGGGCTTCACCTCTGGTGTCCCTTAGGCACAATGACCTTCATTTTATAATCTTGAAATAGAGCAAAGTGGAAAAAACATAAGAATCTATTGGACTTGGTGTTGCATTTTCTAGTTGCATGGCACTGAGCAAATCACATGCAAAAGACCTTCTGTCTCCTGCCTTCCCTGAATCCCTGTTCTAGAAATGGCCTTGCTCCTCTTGTATCTAGAAGGCTGGGAGAACAGTCAAATATACCCGTGCTTCCACCCCTCACCCCAGGCCACAGATGATTGGTCAAAGTGGACACCTGACCCAAACTAAACCAATCATATCCCATCTCTAGGCCCCTGAAGCCATTCTGCCTGACTCTGGTTGCTCTCTGGAAAGGAGGTGGTATAAATGCAGGAGCCGTTGGCTGCAGACATTTTCCACCATGCATACCAGAAAACAGAGCCAGTCAGTCTTCAGTGAGAAAGAAAAGTCAATGCTTGGGTTTTTTAAGGTGCTAAGGTTCCAGATTGCTTCCCTAACCCGGGGCCCAGCACCATCTCCAGCCTTGGATTCTGTGACTCGTCAATTGCCCTTATAGTAGTTCCTCTTTGTGCTTAAGTCTGATGTAGGGGGCATAACTTGTTTTTACCTGATGCCTGGAAGTCAGGCTTTATCCCCAACAGCTGGTCCTCCCATGCTCAAGATGTCTGTTTCCCAAGGGCTGCTTAAGGGAGAAGTAAATTCAGGGATCCTGGTCTGGAGTCTCGAGACCAAAAAGCCCTAGACCAGCTCTGGGCCTCTGTTGCTATTTTAATAAGCTTCTGGGCCAGGGATCTTTAAGCACAGAGAGGAGGAAAGGGCCTGCCTGAGGTCTTGAATACTAGTTGGGTGTCTGGCCAGGCTTTCATGGAGGGGATTCTTATTTCTAACATTCCCTGTCCAAAGAAGAATCTTGTGAAGAGCCATAGTCTCTTCTGCTGCCTGTCATGCCCAGGGCCTGTTCTGATTCTTCATACTCACAATTCCTCAGACACTGATACCCTTTCCAAATTGAGCTGGATTTCTCATACACACCTGGAATTGGTGCTTAGGACTTATCTATCTCTCTTGTGACCGGGGGCTAAGACGTGGAGCAGGAAGGTGAAGTGCAGCTGTTTCCATCCCACTATTAGGTAAGCTTCTGGTGTTTTCCTTATTTTAGGCCTGCCTCTCCTAGCATGTCACGGAGCTGATTTATGTTATCTCCTTCAGCACCTCTTTTGAACAGTTACATATCAGTTCCTCCATTTTCCAGACAAGGCTGACATTTAGCTGGTTTGCACCAGTATAGCCTCAGGTGCTTGTGAGTAGCAAAATATTTTTCTATTGATTGCTGCTCTAAGCCCTCTAAGTGCCCAACTCCAACCTTCCTTGACGCTCCCAGTTCCTCCCCCAGGATCCCTCAGACCTCTGCAGCTTCCAGCAACTAAAGAGTTAATAACTGGCACAGCAGGGACCTCCAGAGTCTCTACAACTTTGTCTTGGACACTTCGCCTGCTTTCTGATCCATTCCTGTCCTGCCTTACTTGTCAGATATTTTAAATATCCTTATTTACAGATAAGGTTAAGAGAAGTTAACTTAATTCATTCTTTCACATGGTCATTCATTCATTCAGCACATTTTTGTTGAGTGACAGCTTTCTGCCAGCCCTGAGCTAAGTGTCGAGGATACAATGCTGAACCAAAGTGTCATGGAAGAGTCCAGCTTGGTGCAGAGACAGATGAAAAATTAGGAGCTAAGTAGACAAAGATATACTAACAAACTGACTAGTGCTCCAAAGAGAAAGCATGGACAGAATCATGTAGAGACTCGCTTTTAGACGAGAGACCTTTGAAGGACTTTAGAAATTAACCAGACAAACAAAGGGCAGAGCTGTTCGGGCACAGAGGGCACAGCAGATATGAAGAATATGGCATTAGGTGAACTTGCCCAAGATTACCCGGCAGAGAAGGGAAGGGCTTGGTTCTGGGTCCTGGTCTTCCTGGCTCTGAAGTCTCTGTTCTTTCTGTCCTCCTGGGTTGTTTTGCCTCTGCCCATTCAGCCCCCTTTCCTCAATCCTTGGGTGTGGACCTCAGATCTGCAAATCACTACTGTACTACCTATACCATAAAAAGTTACCCTTGGCCAGATGCAGTGGCTCACGCCTGTAATCCCAGCACTTTGGGAGGTTGAGGCAGGAGGATCATCTGAGGTCAGGAGTTTGAGACCAGCCTGAACAATATGGTGAAACCCCATCTCTACTAAAACTATAAAAATTAGCTAGGCATGGTGGTGCACACCATCTCCAGCCTGGGCAACAAGAGCAAAACTCCGTCTCAACAAACAAACAAAAACCAAAAAGCCAGGCATGGTGGCGCATGCCTGTAATCCCAGCTACTTGGGAGGCTGAGGCAGGAGAATCACTTGAACCTGGGAGGCGGAGGTTGCAGTGAGCCGAGATTGCACCACTGAACTCCAGCCTGGGTGACAAAGTTAGACTCTGTCAAACAAACAAACAAACAACAGTAACAAAAACTACCATTGTAATATATAGCACAGCCGTGCCTCAGCCAGAGGCCTCCTGCTACCTCAGCAGGTACATATTTCACCTAATTGAGCCATCCAATCTCCAGAGGTACAAAAGAATGTTAGAAAAGTTACACAAGGACAGCTGTCTACAAAGCTAAACACTGGTAGGGGTGGGAGAAGGCACTTTCACTCCCCCACATAGTGCCTGCTCTGGCACCAATTCTGCCCACAGCTCCTCTGAAGGCAGTTTTATGCATGATCCTGATCCACCTTCTCCACCCCTGGGCAGAGCTGAGTAGCCCAAGTGTGGGTACCAGGCCCCAGGGCAGGCAATCTACAGGCAAGGAAGAAGCAAGAACAGATGAGCTAACCTCACAAATTTGAACCTAAGGAAGACTGCTCGCAGAGCAGAAAGTGAGGACGTGGAGCAGGAGGGAGAGAAGGCAGCAGAGGCACCAAGGAAACATGGCCTGACTTTCGGCAGACACTGCTGATTGCCTCCCAGTATCTATTATCCTCAGTGCTGACAAGTGTTTAACAATGGGCTCTTGGTGTGTGGAGGGTGTGGCAGGGGCGGAGCCCAGATCTGTAGTGTTTGCCAATTTCTGTGGTGTAAGTATTCCTATCAAGGCTGATTTCAAGTCATGACAATGAATGCAGAAATGGGGGAAAAATGCATGCCATTGCCTTTCATGAGCCTATGACAGCCAGCTCCAGGACAGAAGACACCATTGAATTTCCTCCTCCTTCTCCTCCTCTTCCTCCTTCTTCTTCTCCCCCTCCTTTTCTTTCTTTCCTCCCCTTCTTCCTCTTTCTCTTCCTTCTTCCTTCTCATTCCTCCTCCTTCCTCCTCTTTTTTCCTCTTTCTTCCTCTTCTGTTCTCCCCCGATCTTTCTCCTTCTTCTTCCTTCTTTCTTCTTTTTCTAATGGGAAGCCTTCTTCTAGTTTCATCAGGGCATGTGGCTACTTGGCTAGAAACTATATTTCCCAGCCTCCTTATATTATGTATGGCCATGTAAGTATGATTTGGGGAATGAGCTGTGAGCAGAAATGATATGGGCAACTTCTCTGTCACATCCTTCAAAGGATCACTGGGGGTCCTACTTACTTCCTTTCCCCCTTCCTGAGGGTGGAATGCAGACATGGCATAAGAGAGGACAGACCCAGAGGGGATAGCAGGAGCAATAAGTTAGAGAGAACCTAGGTTTTTGGACAACCTCATGGGGTAGAGCTTCCTAACAACCTCTGTACCATTTCATGAGAGAGAGGTATTTGTGTGCCTTACTAAGACTCGTATTAGATTGGTGCAAAAGTAATTGCGAGTTTTGCCATTGCAAGTAATGACAAAAACTGAGATGGCTTTTGCACCAACCTATTTTGGAGCCTCTTTATTATGGCAGCTTACCCTGAACACCAACAGTACTTAGCTCTAGAGCTACCTGGGGTTTGATGCATTTTAGGGATATCTTCACCACAAACCCCACCTTCTCTTTTAAAGTGTTCCAAATGATTCGTTTATATTATAACCAAGGGTTATTAGTCAGCATTTGCTAATCTGTGCTACAGAAACCACCCCAAAATCTCAATGACTGACAACCACAAAGATTTTCTTCCCACTTATGTTAATAACAACTGCAGATTATTTAAACTTCTGCTGTACGCGTCCTCATTTTCTAGGTCTCAGACTGAAGGAGCAGCTCCTATGTCAGTCTGAAGACAGCAGGAAAAATGCAATAATTGAATCTTGCAATGGCTCTTAAAGCTTCTTTGAGACCAGTGAAGTATATGCCCTCCATAGAGAGACACCGCACATCTTATTGCAGTGGGCAGGGACGGGCAATCCCTTTTCTGAAAGTCCAATGAATAGTTGGGAATAATAATACTATCTACCACAAGAGTCTAAAATGAAACTCAGGCATCCCATGTTAGGGCAGGTGCTTTTATTATTGCCATTTTACAGATGAGGAAACTGAGGCTTAGAGAGGATAAGGACCACACAGTTATATAGTTTTATACTTGCTTTTAGAACAGGATGTTTCTGAGAGGTTCACCTCAGTTTTCTGCAATGGATCCAATTGTTATTTTTAAAAAAACCAAACAACCTTGTAGAGACTAGAATACCCTCTGCCTTCTAAAGTTTATGTTTGGGAGCCAAGCTCAGGGTTCTGTAAAGAGCTTACTTCAGCTCAGCATGTAGAAAGAGAGGAAAAGGCCACAGAATATGAAGTTAGGGTCATTGGGGGCCGGTTCAGGGTCTCTGCCACTGTATCCCTCTTCAAACTCAGAAAGTTGTTTAACCTCTCTGATCTAAGTGTCTATACATGGAAAGGCTCAGAGCATGCAATTAGTAAGGTCTTTCCTGGCTCTAAGATGCTAATGTCTAATTTCACCATTCCAAGTGAATTCTTTATTTTAAAACTACCTTGAAAGATAATTGTGATAAACTGCCAATTTCTGGTCATCTGCTCATTCAATTTAGCTGTTCAATCAAAAGTTGATAGTGTGCTGTCTGTGCCAGGCTCTGCTCTAGGCACTGGGGGTAGAGGAATGAGTCAGACCTGGTCTTTTGCTTCCAGGAGTTCATAGTCTGTTGGAGGAGACAGACAAGTATATGGATAATGGTAAACCTGAGATATATATCTTAATTACAAAACAGAGTGATCAGAGCTATAAAGAAGATGTACCAGATGCTGTATCAAACTAGGAGGAAGTGGCTTCCTCGGGTTGGATGTGGTGCTAACCAGTGAGGGAAGATACAGGGAGAACAGCAGGTAGACGGATGAAGATGATGAGTTCAGGCTGGGAACTGGGGGACATAAGGGAGGAGGTGCCTGGCAGTCCAGTGGATAGCTGAGACTGAGGTTGGAGGAAGGTGTAGGTTCAGGATGTGGATTGGGGTCATTTGCAAATAGGTGGTCACTGAAGTCACAATAGCACATGAGATTGTGATTTTCCTTCTGTACATTATCCCTGGATGTTGAGCTAAGAACAGGGTCCTGAACTCCCAGCAGCCTGACCTCACAAGGTGGCCACACATACCAGTATTTCCCAGGGAGGGCCCTGAAAGGGATTGACCTAAGCTGGGTACAACAGTGTACATGTTGGCCCTGAAGGAACAAACGTGCAGCACCAATTCTGTTTTATGGCCTTGTCTGATGCTGGAACACGTAGAGAGGGCACCAGGTCATCCTCGGTGCAACAGGGACATAAATCAGGCAGCGTCCTGCTTCCTGTGGCCCCAGCCAAGGAGGACAGGACCTACCCAGCCCTAACTGGGATCAATTACAGGCCATTCCTCGGCCAACCCGAGCTTACTTCCACAGAGCTATGCAGGCCTGGCCCCAGGAGGCCCTGTGGAGAAGCAGCTCTTAGACTGTGTCTGTGACAGGATGCAGAGCTCTAACTTGGGCAGGGCAAAGGAGACAGAGTTTTTGCCTAAGTGAAAAGGGTAAAAATGATAATCAAACAACGATGTCTCCTTCCATTGATGTGATGGGCCAGGTACATGCCAAATACTTTACATTAATTTCATTTTAAACTCAATAACCTTCTAAAGTGGGTTTTATTGCTGAAATCATTTTACAGATGGATAAACAGGCTCAGTGAGATGGAGTGATTTGCCCAAAGCTACCCATTAGGAAGTGTTGGAGCCCCCAATTCATACCCGGGTCTGTCTGCCTCCAGAGACTGAGTTTAAAAAATGACAAAGAGACAGCAGGCCTAGGAAACCTATTTTTTGGAGTCAAATAGGTTTGGATTCAAATCCTGACTTTGCCATTTTCTAACTTTGTGATCTGAAGCAAGTCAATGTCCTTCTGAAGCTTCAGCTTTTTTCTTCTATGAAGTAGGGAGAGCAGAACCTAGCTGGCAACATTATTATAAAGATTAAGAATAATGCATATAAGATGTATATGAATGCTTGATAAATGGTAATGTTACTATCACCATCACCATCCTTATTCTTGCCTGTTATCTTTGCTTACCATGTTCAAGTAGATGGCAGAGTGCATGCAAAGCTTGCAAGCATGAGAGAGGCAGCATTTTTGGAGAGCTGAATCCAGCCTTACTTGATTATGAGAAAGAGGGGTGCACTCTTGCAAGTCCAGGGAAAGGTGGTGTATTTTAGGGATAATTGTGGATCCTATATGATATGGTTTGGCTGTGTCCCCCACCCAAATCTCACCTTGAATTGTAATAATCCCCATGTGTCAAAGGCAGGGCCAGGTGGAGATAATGGAATCATGGGGGTGGTTTCCCCCATACTGTTCTCGTGGCAGTGAATAAGTTTCACAAGACCTGATGGCTTTATAAATGAGAGTTCCCCTGCACAAGCTGTCTTGCCTGCTGCCGTGTAAGACATGACTTTGCTCCCCATTCACCTTTCACCATGATTGTGAGGTCTCCCCAGCCACGTGGAACTGTGAGTCAATTAAACTGCTTTCCTTTATAAATATTACCTAGTCTCAGGTATGTTTTTATTAGCATCGTGAGAACAGACTAATATGCTATCTATGGAAAGCCAAGAGCAGAGACTGGAGCCTGGAGGTGGCACTGGACCCAACGTGGTTCTGGGTCCTCTGCAGGCTGGATGCACGGTTCACCTCAGATGCAGTGAGCCTGCACATCACGTGCTGCTTCAGTCCTTCCTGCTGGAACCTGCAGGAAGTTTTGGTTTCCCTAGCACTTGGGCATGCATGTGGTCCGTTGTAGCTTCATTAGCTCTCTCTACATTGTAAACTTCAGTCTTAGATCCTCTCGGTAAGTGGCTCATTATTTGTTACTTTAGTTCAGAATCTACGAGGGAGAACCTAATTGGTCTAAGCTCACCATTTTATGCAGCACGAATCTGAATGAAGGAGGCATTCATACCTGAATAAAATCAGGCTTCTGTGGGGTAAAAAGAAAGTAAGGGGTGGAGGATAGTTGCTGGGAAGGCAATCACCAGTGACCACTACGTTATACAAATCATTATTGAATCACAAATGGTGATAAGCACTTGGAAGAGGTACAGGGTGCTAAAAGAGAGGGTAACAGGAGGACCTAAATTATACTGGGTGTCAGGGAGGAGGTTTCATAAGGCCTATAGATTGCCTTCCTTACAGCCAATACTCTATTACTTAGAGTACAGGTCAAGCTGCTATAACAAAAAAGCCCCCAAAGTATAATAGCTTAAATGAGATATGAGTTTATTTTATAGTCCAGAGAGGAGCAGTCCATGGCTGCAGGGCCGGCTCTGCTCCAGGGTGTCTTCTGGGGACCTGGTTGGTGAGTTGATGCTACTACCCTTAACAAGAGGCTCCCACCTCTGGCTCCACAGCACAAGGATGCTCACATCCTAGTGGCAAGAACTCAGGGTGTCATGCCCAGCTGCAGGGGAGGATGGGGAAGCTAGAGTACTACTGGACATCTGTATTCTCCAGTAAAACTCTGTAGGGGGTGTTGAACAAAAGGAAGGGATGGAGGCTCATTGAGGGCAATCCCAAGCCTCTGCTATGGGTATCCTGCCCTTCGGGGAGGAGATGAAGAGCTCAAGGGCTTTGAAATAGTTAGATGCAGTAGGGAGGCCCAGTAAGATGAGGACAAAGGGAGCCCACTGGGCTTGGCGTTTAAGAGTTTCTATGGCCTCAAAGGGCAGGAGCCAGTCTGTAGGGTTGAGGGTGAGAAGTGAAGATATGGAGCTGGAAGAATTAGACAACTCTTTTGAGTCATTTGGAAGAGCAGGGAAGGAAAGAGAGACAGAAATAGCCAAATCTAGAGCAAAAGAACAAAGGAGGGCTTTCAAAAACCATTTGGGAGAACTTTGAGAATGTTTGCAGGCAAACAGAACTATTTTAGTAGAAAACAGTTTGAAGATGTGGGAAAGAGAGGAGTCAGTACCCCATCGAGGCAGCTCTCAGAGTAGGCAGGAGGGAATCAAGCACGAAGATGGAAAGAGAGAAACATTTCTTCTGAGATGAGAGGAAGGCAGTGAGGACAGATGGGGAAGTGGTTACATTTGTGGATATGGGGTGGGGAGGTGAGTCAAACAATCTCTGCCCTATAGCTCTTTTTTTCTGAGTAAACCAGGAGGGAGGGGATTCCTGGCATAGAAGGGGCAGAGGGTTAATCAGCAATGAAGAAATCTGTGCAGCCAGGCCTAGATTCAGTCGGGTTCAGGGTCATGTGACTTTGACTCACATATCCATAGTCTATCAAAGCCAGCTCAATCTAGCTTAGAGAAAAAGTATGAAGTTTTTTGTTTTTGTTTTTTGTGTTTGAGATGGAGTTTCACGCTTGTTGCCCAGGCTGAAGTGCAGCAGCGCAATCTCAGCACACTGCAACCTCCTCCTCCTGGATTCAAGCAATTCTCCTGCCTCATCCTCCTGAGTAGCTGGGATTATAGGCATGCACCACCATGCCCAGCTAATTTTGTATTTTTAGTAGAGATGGGATTTCTCCATGTTGGTCAGGCTGGTCTCGAACTCCTGACCTCAGGTGATCCACCTGCCTTGGCCTCCCAAAGTGTTGGGATTACAGGCGTGAGCCATCGCACCCAGCCTGGAGTATCTTAATACCAAAGCCAGGAGGGCCTCTGGGCTTCAGGAAGAACCTGGATCCAGGAACTGGATAGCTCCATGCTCTCAGTGGGGTTCCATGGCATATGGGACAAGGAGGAAATGTGAAGAGTAGCCAAGCTTGAGATACCCCTGGGGATGCAGGAGTTCTAGAACCTTGAAAGGGAACTGAGTTTCTGCCCTGATTCAGGTGTGGGGTTGAAATACCAACATCTGAATCTAAATTACAGTATAGTTTCATTTGTAGCCATAAGCTGGGGAAGCTTGGAGGACATCTAAATTACATTTTGGGGAGCGTAACAGTAAGGATTCCAGCAGATAACAGTTGACACCCTCACACTGGGTAACCTGAGAAAAGTTTAATGAAGAGTCTTTACAAATGTGTGAGCAGGATTTAGCAAAAGCACAAGAGACAGTGCAGAACCTAGGGCCGGTGACAGCAAAACTAGACCTGAAAGTGTGAGAGGAAAGATAAGTTGCTTGAACTCAGAGAGGCCTCTGTGGAAAGGGCCACCCGGCAGGAGCTGAGATCTTCCACTGAGGGATGCAGCAGCCCATGGTAGCCTCGCAGGGGCATCAGAGGAGTCCATATCTCACCCCTATCCTCCTCCCGCCCTCCAATCTCCTGCCAGTGCTCTCACTGACTAAGCCTAGCAGGAAGCCAGAGGATAAGAGAGCTCACTGATGTGGTTGGTTCCTAGAGTTTATGTGCTTGGCATCCAAAGCAAGGTGGAAAAAGGCAGAGAGTAGGTCTAGAGGGGCAAATGGAAGAGCCCAGGAGGCTTATTAATGGTTGTGCTTTGCACACACACCATAGATGCATTATCCTTGTCTGAATGCCTGACTGTGGCTTGTGACACTAACAGGAAAGCTAGAGGCCTCACCTTTGAGGGTGAAGAGCTCTCCAATAAGAGAAGGGTTCTGGCCTGGATTTACAAGGTAGCAGAAGAGAAAGTTTCTGAGAAAGAACTTAAACTTTGTCCATGATTAGGGGTTAGTTATGAACAAGTATGTTGGGACAACTGGGAGAGAAGGAGGCAGCGACAGAGGGCAAATTGGAAGAAAAACTGTGAGGTAGAATCCATTCAACTGGATATGCAGTGTAGTTGACAGAATAACGGCCCCCCAAAGATGCTCACTTCCTCATCCCTGAAACCCTTGAATACATGACTTTACACAGCAAAAGGGACTTTGCAGGTATAATTAACTTAGGATTTTTTTAATGGAAAGATTACCCTGGATTATCCAGGTAGGCCCAGTGTGATCACAAGGGACCTTATAAGAAGAAGGCAGCAGCCTGGGTGACAGAGCAAGACTCCGTCTAAAAAAAAAAAGAAGAAGGCAGGAGGGATAGAGTCATAGAAAGTGATATGAGAACAAAAGTAGAGACTGAACAATAATGGTGACACAATCTATCAAATCCTCTGGGATACAGCAAAAGCAGTGCTAAGAAGAAAGTTAATAGTGTTAAATGCCTACATCAAAAAGTCTGAAAGAATACAAATAGACAATTTAAGGTCACACCCCAAGGAACTAGAGAAATAAGAACAAACCAAACCCAAACCCAGCAGAACAGAAATAACCAAATGAAATTGAAACAACAAAAACAATACAAAAGATAAATGAAACAAAAGGTGCATTCCTTGAAAAGATAAATAAAATTGATAGACCATTAGCGAGATTAACAGAGAAAAGAGAAGATCCAAATAAGTTCAATTAGAAATGAAATGGGAGCTATTACAACCAATGCCACAGAAATACAAAAGCTCATTCAAGGCTGCTATGGACATCTTTATGAGCATAAACTAGGAAACCTAGAGAAGATGGATAAATTCCTGGAAATATACAACTGTCCTAGATTAAACCTGGAAGAAATAGAAACTCTGAAAGACCAATAACAAGCAGCAAGATTGGAATGGTAATTAAAATGTTACCAACAAAAAAAGTCGAGGACCAGATGGATTCACAGCTGAATTTTATCAGGCATTCAAAGAAGAATTGGTACCAATCCTATTGACACTCTTCCAAAAGAGAGAAAGAGGGAATCCTCCCTAAATCATTCTATGAAGCCAGTATCACCCTAATACCAAAAGCAGGAATGAATATAACAAAAGAAGAAAACTACAGACAAATATCCCTGAGGAACATAGATGCAAAAATCCTCAATAAAATGCGAGCTAACCGAATCCAATAGCATATCAAAAAGATAATCCACTACGATCAAGTGAGTTTCATACCAGGGATGCAGGGATGCTTTAACATCCACAAGTCAATAAATGTGATATACCACATAAAGAGTAAACAGAATTAAAAACAAAAATCACGTGATCATCTCAATAGATGCAAAAAAGCATTTGACAAAATCCAGCATCTCTATAATTAAAACCCTCAGCAAAATTGTCATAGAAGGGACATACCTTAAGGTAATAAAAGCCATCTGTGACAAACTCACAGCCAACATTATACCAAATGGCGAAAAGTTGAAAGTATTCCCCGAGAACTGGAATAAGACAACGATGCCCACTTTCACTACTTCTATTCAACACAGTACTGGAAGTCCTAGCCAGAGCAATCAGACAAGAGAAAGAAATAAAGGGAATATAAATCTGTAAAGAGGAAGTCAAACTGTCGCTGTTCACTGTTGATATGATTGTATACCTAGAAAACCCTAAAGACTCATCCAAAGAGCTCCTAGAACTGATAAGTGAATTCAGCAAAGTTTCAGGATACAAAATTAATGTACACAGATCAGTAGCACTGCTATACACCAACAGTGACCAATCTGAAAATTAAATCGAGAACTCAGCTCCTTTTATAATAACTGCAAAATAAATGAATGAATAAATAAATAAATAAAATACTTATGAATATGACTAATCAAGGAAATGAAAGACCACTACAAGGAAAACTACCAAACACTGCTGAAAGAAATCATAGACAACACAAACAAATGGAAACACATCCCATGCGCATGGATAAGTAGAATCAATATTGTGAAAATGACCATATTGCCAAAAGCAATCTACAATTTCAATGCAATTCACATAAAAATATCACCATAATTCTTCACAGAATTAGAAAAAACAACCCCCAAATTCATATAGAACCATAAAAAAGCCCACATAGCCAAAGGAAGACTAAGCAAAAAGAACAAATCTGGAGACATCACATTACTAAACTTCAAACTATATTATAAGGCCATAATCACCAAAACAGCATTGTACTGGTATAAAAATAGGCACAAAGACCAATGCAACAGAATAGAGAACCCAGAAATAAAGCCAAATACCTACAGCCAACTGATCTTTGACAAAATAAAAGCATAAAGTGGAGAAAGGACACCCTGTTCAACAAACGGTGCTGGGATAATTGGCAAGCCACATGTAGAAGAATGAAGCTGGATCCTCATCTCTCACCTTATACAAAAATCAACTCGAAGTGGATCAAAGACTTAAATCTAAGACCTGAAACCATAAAAGTTCTAGAAGATAACATCGGAGAAACCTTCTAGACATTTTGGCTTAGGCAAAGACTTCAGGACCAAGAACCCAAAAGCAAATGCAACAAAAACAAAGATAAATAGATGGGACTTAATTAAACTGAAAAGCTTCTGCACAGCAAAAGAAATAATCAGCAGAGTAAATAGACAACCCACAGAGTGAGAGAAAATCTTCGCAAATATGCATCTGACAAAAGACTAATATACAGAATCTACAAGAAACTCAAACAAATCAGCAAGAAAAAAAAACCAAACAATCCCATCAAAAAGTGGGCTTAGGACATGAATAGTCAATTCTCCAAAGAAGATAAACAAATGGCCAACAAACATATGAAAAAATGCTCAGCATCACTAATGATCAGGGAAATGCAAATCAAAACCACTATGTGACACCACCTTACTCCTGCAAGAATGGCCATAATCAAAAAATAAAAAAATAATAGATGTTGCTGTGGATGTGGTAAAAAGGGAACACTTTTACATAGCTAGTGGGAATGTAAACTAGTACAACCACTGTGGAAAACAGTGTAGAGATGCCTTAAAGAACTAAAAGTAGATCTACCATTTGATCCAGCAATCCTGCTACTAGGTTTCTACCCAGGGGAAAAGGAGCCATTATGTGAAAAAAATACTTGCACACTGTACACCTGTACAGATACACTGTACTCAGTGTGCAGTCTTTTATCCTTCATCCCGCCACCCTTTCCCCTGAGTCCCCAAAGTCCATTGTATCATTTGTATGGCTTTGTGTCCTCATAGCTTAGCTCCCACTTATGAGTGAGAACATGCAATATTTGGTTTTCCATTTCTGAGTTACTTCACTTAGAATAATGGTCTCCAATTCCATACAGGTTACTGCGAATGCCATTAGTTCCCTTTTCACCACATCCATGCCAACACCTATTATTATTATTATTATTTTTTATTATGGTCATTCTTATAGCAGTAAAGTGGTATTACATTGCGGTCTTGATTTGTATTTCCCTGCTAATTAGTGATGCTGAGCATTTTTCATCTGGGTGATAGGTGCACTAAAATCTCAGAAATCACCACTGAAGAACTTATCCATGTAACCAAACACCATCTGTTCCCCCAGAAACTGTTGAAATAAAAACAAATAAAATATAAAAGAAAATCAAGTTTCCCAAATTTTGAAAAAAAATTTGGATTACAGAAAAGAAAGAAAAACCATAAACAACAAAAAAATAAAAATAAAAAGTTTCTGCATAGCAAAAGAAACCATCAACAAAGAGAAGAGACAAGCCAGAGAATGGCAGAAAATATTTGCGAACTACCCATCTGATAAGGGATTAATAACCAGAATATAGGAGGAGCTCAAACAACTTTATAAGAAAAAATCTAATAATCCAGTTAAAACATGGGCAAATTGTTTGGATAGACATTTCTCAAAAGAAGACATACAAATGGCAAACAGGCATATAAAAAGTGTCCAACGTCATTGATCATCAGAGGCATGCAAATCAAAACTACAATGAGATATTTCTCAGCCCAGTTAAAATGGCTTATATTCAAAGGACAAGCAGTAACAAATGCTGATGAGGATGTGGAGATAAAGGAACCCTCATACACTGTTGGTGGGAATGTAAATTAGTACAATCACTATGGAGAAACAGTTGGAGGTTCTTCAAAAAACTAAAAATTGAGCTACCATGTGACTCAGCAATCCCACCGCTGGGTCTATACCCAAAAGAAAGGAAATCAGTGTATTGAAGAGATATCTGCATTCCTATGTTTGTTGCACTGTTCATAATAGCCAAGATTTGGAAGCAACTTAAGTGTCCATCAGCAAATGATTGAATAAAGAAAATGTGATACTTATACACAATGGAGTGCCACTCAGCCATAAAATAGAATGAGATCCAGTCATTTGCAATGACACAGATGGAACTGGAGGTCATTATGCTAAGTGAAATAAGCCAGGCACAGAAAGACAAACATTGCATGTTCACACTTACTTTTGAGGTCTAAAAATCAAACAATTGAACTCATGGGGAGAGAGAATAGAAGGACAGTTACCAGAGGCTAGGGGGGTTGTGGAGGAGGTTGGGATGGTTAGTTCATACAAAAAAATAGGAGGAATGAATAAGACCTAGTATTTGACAGCACAACAGGTGACTATAGTCAATAATAGTTTAATTGTATACTTTAAAATAACTAAAAGAGTATACTTGGCCAGGCGCAGTGGCTCATGCCTGTAATTCCAGCACTTGGGGAGGTTGAGGCAGGCAGATCACTTGAGGTCAGGAGTTTGAGACTAGCCTGGCCAACGTGGTGAAACCCTGTCTCTACCAAAAATACAAAAATTAGCCAGGCATGGTGGCAGGCACCTGTAATCCCAGTTACTTGGGAGACTGAGGCAGGAGAATTGCTTGAACCCAGGAGGCAGAGGGTACAGTGAGCCGAGATTGTACCACTGCACTCCAGTCTGGGTGACAGAGGGAAACTCTGTCTCAAAAACAAACAAACAAACAAACAACAAAAGAGTATACTTGGATTGTTTGTAACACAATGGATAAATACTTGAAGGGATGGATACCCCATTTTACAAGTTGTGATTACATATCACATGCCTGTATCAAAATATCTCATGTACCCCATAAATATATACACCTACTATGTACTCAAAAACATTAAAATAACAAAAAAAAAAAAAAAGAAAAAAAATAGAGGACAGAATGGGGCCACAAGCTGAGGAATATGAGGCCTCTAGAAGCTGAAAAAGCCAAGGAAGTGGATTTTCCCCTCAAGCCTCCAGAAGAATGCCCATTTTGGACTTTTGACCTCCAGGGCTGGGAGAGAATACATTTATATTGCCTTTAGCCATTACATTTGTGGTAATTTGTTATAGCAGCAATAGCAAACTAATACATACAGTTATTATTAGGTCTCTCAAACATATTAGGGACTCAGTAAATAGTAGCTGAATGAATAAAGGAGTCTGGAATGAACAACAGAACTCAGCAGAGGATCTGAGGAATGGAGGTGGGTTGTGGCTCTGGGTCCAACATCTGTATGTATCTGTAGATGTGGGGAAAAATAGCCATCTTTCTTTTTTTTTTTTTTTTTTTTTTTTGAGACGGAGTCTCGCTCTGTCGCCCAGGCCGGAGTGCAGTGGCGCGATCTCGGCTCACTGCAAGCTCCGCCTCCCGGGCTCACGCCATTCTCCTGCCTCAGCCTCCCGAGTAGCTGGGACTACAGGGGCCTGCCACCACGCCCGGCTAATTTTTGTATTTTTAGTAGAGACGGGGTTTCACTGTGTTGGCCAGGATGGTCTCCATCTCCTGACCTTGTGATCCGCCCACCTCACCCTCCCAAAGTGCTGAGATTACAGGCGTGAGCCACTGCACCCGGCCGCCATCTTTCTAGATAATGTACCACCTCAGGACTTAAGCAATTCTGCTGTGGTTCTCCTCTAAGGGGAGGCAGATCAGTTTCTCTATCCTTTTTGGAATAAAAAGGCAAGGTCCAGGATCAGGGTCCCAGGCATTGATTTGCGAGGGGTGGCAGGCAGCAGTCGTGCAGAACTTGAAGAGGCAGCCTAGAGCAAGTGGTGCCATATAAGCATCCACCACGTGGAGCACCAGAGTGAAGTCAAAGGCCCGCGTAGAGGAGGTGGTGTGAGCAGTGGCCCTGCCTGCCTCAGACAGTGCAGGAATCCCAAAGACACTGAGGAGCAAAGCAACCTCGTGATGGTTCTGAGTCCTGCGGTTACCTGGTTTGTGCAGGTGGCAATACTGAGCTAGCACGATGTGTGTCCAAACGCTACTGTGGCCTTGTTTGAATGAACGAGGTCTGTGGCCTCAAGATCAACCCTGTAATACAAAGGGAAGGAGCATGTTATGGATCATATTGTGTTCCCCTAAAAAAGATGTGTTGGAGTCCTGACTCCAGCACCTCAAAATGTGACCTTATTTGGAGGTAGAGTCTTTGTAGAGACAATTACTTTAAAATGAAGTCATTAGGGTGGACCCTAATCCAATATGATCAGTGTCCTTATAAAAAGGGTCAATCTGAATCCAAAGCTAGGCCACATGGAGGGAAGACAATGTGAAGAGACACACGGAGAAGATGAACATTGACAAGCTAAGGAAAGAGGCCTGGAACAGAGCCTTTCTGCACAGCCCCCAGAAGGAACTGACCCTTCTGACACCCTGATCTCACACTTCCAGCCTTCTGAACTGTGAGAGAATACATTTCTGTTGTTTAAGCCACCCAGGGAGTGGAACTTTGTTACAGCAGCCCTGGAAAACAAATGCAGAGCCATTCTCCCCTGTTGTGCTTCCTGGCACTGCACATCATCCTGGGGGCTCAGAAAGCTGTGAGGCCTGGCAGGTGAAGCACCAGGCACCCCATGGAGCAGCAGGAAGTGGCAGCTGTGCATGCCCTGCCCAGCAGCAGAGTGGGAGCAGCACACTGCCTGGGGTCCCTGGCAGCATGGCTGCAGGCATCTGCAGAGAGCAGCTGTGTGAAATCAGGCTCAGAAGGGTGGATAAGCTCCGCAGAGGAGTGTGGAGAGACCCTGGGGGTCAGCAATGCAGCAGTGCTACTGTGGGAATGGACTTGCTTTTAGCACAAGTGAGACCTGCCCTGGGAACCCATAAAACTTGGTAAGGGCTGGGCGTGGTGACTCAAGCCTGTAATTCCAGCACTTTGGGAGACCGAGGCGGGCGGATCATTTGAGTTCAGGAGTTCGAGACCAGCCTGGCCAACATGGTGAAACCCTGTCTCTACTAAAAAAAAAAAAAAAAACACAAAGATTAGCCAGGCCTGGTGTCAGGTACCTATAATCCCAGCCACTTGGGAGGCTGAGGCATGAGAATCACTTGAACCCAGGAGGCGGAGGTTGCAGTGAGCCAAGATCGCGCCGCTGCACTCCAGCCTGGGAGATAGAGCGAGACTCCGTCTCAAAAACAAAAAAACAAAAACACACAAAAAACAAAAAACAAAACTTGGTTGGGACACTTTCCAGGGGGCTGGAGATGATCTGATTACTGAAAATTGCTTTCACAAACTCCCACAGATTGTCCCGACCCCTCCTCCCCTCTCCTCCTCTCCTCCCTCTCCATCAGCCGCTGAAGGTAGCACCTCTCCTCCTCCTTCTCCCATATTCTGGGACTTCAGTGCTCAAAGTCACCGTGCCCTGCATATTTCTGGGAGTGCTCTCCCCCTACCCCTAGATCTCAAGCCTTTAGGGAAGTGGAAAGAAGCTCTTCCCACAAGAAGGTTTTGGATCCTGTTTTAGATGAGACTGGCTGAAGTGAGGCCCAGAGGAGAGGAAGGAGGTGCCTGGGAATTGAGGTTCTGGGGGGCCAGGGAGGAAAAAGTGGTTTAGACAGAAGGAACAGTATGAGAAAAGGCACAGAGGCGGAGCTGGATGCCGCATATTGAAGTTCAATGCTGTGGTAGCAAGGGATGCATGTGAGGATCTGACAGAAGATGGGCAGGAGGAAATAAGGGGCCAGATATGACTGTAGTGCCACCTGGTGCTGGAAGGAGTCAGAGCCTGGCCTGAGATGACATTCTTCTCTGGAAGAATTAACTGGAGTCACTAGTGAGTAGCTCAGGATGCCTACCAACTAATGATCCATTTCTGTAGCTGGCTTTCCAGTGTACAAACTGCTTTCGCAATTTCCCAGTGTTCTAGCTCCCTACCTCTGTATAACACACCAACCCCAAACAGCAACATCCATTTGCTCTCAGACCTGTAACCTGGGCAGGGCTTGGCAGGAGCATTTCATGTCTGTTCCATTTGGCGTTTGCTGGGACAACTGGAATCACCTGAGGGCTGTCACTCACAAGTCTGGCAGTGGATGCTGGAACCTTAACTGGGGCTGTGAGACAGAACATCTCCATGTGGCCTCTCCTTGTGGCCTGGGCTTTTTCACAACATAGTGGCTGGGTTCCCAGGGCGAGTGTCCTCAGAGTGAGAGCCAGGAGGAAGTTTTCCTAAGTTGGCCTTTGAAGTCTTCTTGTACCACCTTTGCCGCGTTCCACTCATTAGCAGCTGGTCACTAAGGCCTGCTTGTGTGCAAAGGGAGAGGAATTAGACATCACCGTTTTTTAAGGGGAAAATCAAAAAATTGTGGACATGTTTTAAAAGCACCATGCCCTGTGAAGTAGGCGCTGTTATCTCTGTATTCCAGAGAGGCTGGGTGACTCACCAAGATCACACAGCCACCAAGAGGCGGATGTAGTTCTAACCACAATATACATACATGCATGCACACATGCAATGTGCCACATAATGTATACACATACATACATGTGCACACAGGTATCAAGTGCCTCCTATGCCTAGCACTTTGCATCATTTGACGCAGTCACTTGGGTATATAATAGTCGTTTTGTTTTGTTTTGTTCATTTATTTTGAGACAGGGTCTCGCTCTGTCACCCAGGCTGGAGGGCAATGATGCAATCACAGCTCCCTGCAGCCTCTATCTCCTGGGCTCAAGTGATTCTACCACTGCAGCCTCCTGAGTAGCTGGGACTACAGGCATGCACCACCACGCCCAGCAAATTTTTGTATTTTTTTTGTAGAGATAGAATTTCACCATGTTACTCAGGCTAGTCTCAAACTCCTGGGCTCAAGCAATTTACCTGCCTTGGCCTCACAAGATGCTGGGATTATAGGCATGAGGCACCACGCCTGGCCTATAACAGTCATTTTAAACTGAGTGCTTTAAAAGTTGAACTAATTCTTCTAAATCTGTTCTCCCACAGTCTTGGCATCATCCTTGGCTTCTCTTTCCTCACATCCCACGTCCAACTCATCAGCCAATGCTGTCAGTTCCATCTTCAAAATATATCCAGAATTTAACCATGTCTTAACCCCTTAATCCCAAGTCTATCACCAGGGTTCAAGCCCACATTATCTCACACCTGATTTATTCCAACAGCTCCTCAATTATCCCTCTGCTTCTGTCCTCATGCAACCACCACTATCCCCAGCAATTCTGCTCTTATCATAGCAGCCTGAATGATTCTTTGATAGTATAAACAGGCTTCTGTCACTCCTCTGATGAAAACCCTATAATGACCCCATTTCTCATACAGAATAAAAGCCAGAGTCCTGACAACAGTCTTCTGGCCCCACCCTGAGTGGCTCTGACTTTATCTGCTATCCCTCTTCTGACTCATTCCACTTTAGCTGCCCTGGCCTCCTGGCTTCCACCTCCCACCTTAGAGCCTTTGCACTTGCTGCTTCCTCTGCCAGAGAGCTGGGTGACTCCCTCTCCATTCTTCAAGCTTCTGTTCAAATGTCACCTCATTAGAGAGGTCTTCCTGGACACATTACTTAAAATTCTAACTTGATTCCTACCCTTGTTTCTCTCCATCCACCTTCATTGCTTTATTTTTCACCATATCACTCGTGATTATATTATATATTGTTTATTAACTTAAAAAATTGTCTGTTTTCTCCCATTAAAAGTAAGCTCCACAATCTCAGGGATTTTAGATGTTTTGTTCACTGCTTATTCCCCACCTAGCACAGTGCCTGGCACATTTGTTGGGTGAAATAAAAACTACAATTGTGCTTCTGTCACCTTCTCCTTATAGTTCTAAAAGCTTTGATGTGTGTGTTTTGTTGCTCTAGTGATAGAGCTTTTATTATTTCCACATGATCCTCTTTAATCACTTAATGATTTGTCTTAAATTCTACTTTGTTTTCATATTATGGTTATTATTACCAAGTTATGTCTTTTTATTGTTGGAAAGACTTCAAAGAGTTTTGTTTCGTTTTAGGTTCAGAGTCATGTTATCTGCTAAGAAAATAGGGTGGGAGAACAGAGCCTCTTAATGGCCTGGGAGAATTGTTTTGTCTTAGGAAAAAGTTCCTAACGTGGTAACTCATATGTAAAACCATCGGTCTTGTAGCATTAACTCATGGTTAGTAAAAACAGACACACACACGCACACAAACAGACACATCTACAAACAACCAATCTTCCGGAATACAAAAAACAAAATCCCATCACAGGTGGGCAGAGCTTACCAGGGAAAGAGAACAGCTGTTGCAAAAGCCTTTAGGTGGAGGTGGGCGTGGCCCTTCTGATCAGCAGAGAGAAGGCCAAGTGTGTTGGGAAACAGAGAGAGAGAGAGATGGGGGCAGTTGCATGGTTATTACTCAATGGTGGGCAAGAACTGGCTCAGGGAAGGCATTGTAGGTCAGAGAAAAAAAATTATAAATGTGATGGGAAGCCATTGAAGGGCTTAAGCAAGAGAGTGCTGTGATATGGTTTATATTTTTATTTATTTATTTATTTATTTATTTATTGAGACAGAGTCTCGCTTTGTCACCCAGGCTGGAGTGCAATGGCGCGATCTTGGCTCACTTCAACGTCTGCCTCCCGGGTTCAAGTAATTCTTGTGTCTCAGCCTCCCATGTAGCTGGGATTACAGGTGCATGCCAGCATGCCTGGCTAAATTTTTTTTTTTTGTATTTTTAGTAGAGACGGGGTTTTACCATGTTGGCCAGGCTGGTCTCAAACTCCTGACCTCAAGTGATCTTCCCACCTTGGCCTCCCAAAGTGCTGGGATTACAGGCGTGAACCACTGCGCCTGGCTACAGTATGTTTTTAAAAACTCACTCGAGATTCTGTGTGGAGGATGGGTTGCAGGGGGCAAGAATGAAAGCAGAGAGACAAGTCAAGAGACCACTGCCATCATCCAGGCAAGAGATAATGGCCCTGTGTCCTAGGAGCCTAGCCATGGAGATGGGCAGATGTGGGCAGATTCAGGATAGGTCCTGATGTGGCATCAACAACAGGGCTAGCTGCTGGGGATGAGCAAAGAGAGGAATTGGGAATAAGTTTCAGGTTTGTGGATGGAGCAACTAAGTGGATGGTGTCATACTGTGTGCTGAAACTTCCCCTGATATGGAGACACTTGGCGGGGAGCAGGTTGGGATGGACACGGCAGGGCTGGAAATCAGGAGTTTGCTTTGACTAAGTTAACTTTGAATTGCTTGTTTGACCTCTAAGTGAAGATGACAAATAGGTAGTTGGGTATGAGTCTGGAGCTCAGGGAAAAGTCAGTGCTGATGACAGTGACTTGTAAGTTATTGGCAAATAGATGGTATTTAAAAGCCATGAGACTGGATGAGATCACCTAGGGAGAGAATGAAGAGACGAGAAGGGAGCCTAGTGTTCCCTGGGAATATGCTCATGTTTGGGCAAAGTTGAAGGAGAAGCAGCAGATGAGGGAGTTAAGGTCCAGAGGCAGGCTCTGCCAGAGACCAGACCGGGGTCTAGTGGGGCAGACAGAGGTGACAAGTGACACCACAGTGAATTGGTGGAGCTTGTAATAATTCTTGGAGATCCCTGGGAATGGGAACATGGTAGGAGACCTGATTTCCTAAAGGTGGAGAGCTGAGATGATGGCTGCTTACACGTTAAAAGGAAGTGTGGCCTGCTGGCAGAGGAAACAAAAAGACATCTGAGTCACTGCTACTGCTCTTGTTATGGGTTTGTCATCTCCATCCACCAGAAGCAGGGACTGTGCCACCTTTGCCTGAGAAGTGCCCAGCTCAGAGTAGCTATGGCCTGAATGAGTAAACAGAGTGAATGTCTAACAGGCCTTGTTCACATGATCTAAAGAGGGGACTCTAAATAATAAAATCTGCAGGTCAAAAGGACAAAAGATCCTGAGAAACCAGGACCAGGTGACTCCTGAGAGTCCAACCCACTAGCCCTTTTTGGGGATGGAAGAGTGGTGTGCTTTGCCGCTCCCTTGAGTAAGAGAATATTTTGCTTCTCTTCCCAGGACTGTCAATAACCCCGTCATTCCCAGGCAGAGCATCTCAGCAAGCTCACAGGATAGAGTAGGAATCACATGGAGAGAGATACCCCAGCTGGCTTCTCCTTCCCTCTGAGATCCCACAGTGGATCCCCTGGGGACTGGGAGTGGGGACAGCATCAACATGTGAAGGGAGGTAAGGCAGGTCTGGGGGGTGGTAGGGGGTGGGGGATGAGTAGGACTAGATCAGGAAGGAGAGGAGCTTCTGCACCCACCTCAGCTGGCTTTTGGCTTTAGTTCAGCCTGGTGTTCCCTTGTTGTTCCTCCTCAATGGAGAGAAGAGAAGGTTGAAGTGGAGATGAGACAGTGAAACTATGGCCTGGCTGCTGGCTCCACTCCCTGGTTTCAGTCCTTCTCCAGGCCCAGCTGAATTAGGGTCCCATGAACACCCACATACTCTCCCAACAAATTCTGCCTGGGTAGTCTGAATTTCTATTTCTGGACAGAAGAGGAACCCCAACTCAGACAATAGAGTAATCCGGTTACTCTCGGCCTGGCCTCTTTCACTTCCCCAAAAGGGCTGATGCTGCTGCCTCCCTGCAGGTCTATATATAGGGAAATCTCTGAAAGTTCTGCCTGGCTGCCCCTGGCTGCATTCCCATTTGTTCTGCGGATGAATAAAAATATCTCCTTGTTCTACAGCTTTTGTTGAGACTTCTCTGCCTATTCTCATGATGTTTGGAATAACAGGAAATGAGGACACCCTTTCCTCAAGGCTGTCTGGGAATTACACCTGAAAACACCAAAGTCACAAAGGCCATGACAACAAAGGAATTTGCAGTCAAATCCCAACTGTCCCCTGGATGCCCAAATGAGGAAGTCATAACTAAGATTTTCTCACTTTTTGCAGAGGAAGAAATTGTCTCGAGGACTTTGGCCAGTCACTGTCCTTCCTTGGGCTACAGTTCTTCATCTGGAGAACTGGGGTCAGGGGGAACATGCACACAGAAACTGGGTGGTTAGGATTAGGAGAGAACGTAGCGGGGCACGCAGTATCTTCTCAACAAATGCTATTTTTATTAGTAAAAGGAATTCTGGTTAGCCAAAAAAGGGATTCTGGGAAATAAAACATTTCTGGTTATGTTGTTTAAAGTGCTTATCGGACTGGGCATGGTGGCTCACATCTGTAATCCCAGCATTTTGGGAGGTCAAGTGGGTGTATCACTTGAGGTCAAGAGTTCGAGACCAGCCTGGCCTACATGTTGAACATGTTGAAACCCCATCTCTACCAAAAAAATACAAAAATTAGCCAGACCTGGTGGTGCACACCTGTAGTCCCAGCTACTCGGGAGGCTGAGGCAGGAGAATCGCTTGAACCTGGGAGGCAGAGGCTGCAGTGAGCCAAGATCTCGCCCCTGCACTCCAGCCTGGGCAACAGAGTGAGACCCTGTTTCAAAATAAAAATAAAAATAAATACATAAAAAAGTGAATGGGAGGACGACATGCATGGATCACGAGGTCAGGAGATGGAGACCATCCTGGCTAACACGGTGAAACCCCGTCTCTACTAAAAATACAAAAAAAATTAGCCAGGCGTGGTGGCAGGCGCCTGTAGTCCCAGCTACTTGGGAGCCTGAGGAAGGAGAATGGTGTGAACCCAGGAGGCGGAGCTTGCAGTAAGCTGAGATTGCGCCACTGCACTCCAGCCTGGGTGACAGAGCGAGACTCCATCTCAAAAAAAAGAAAAAAAAGTGCTTTTCAGGCTGTCTGGCACATAGAAAGGTGCCAAAAATGGTAGTTTTATGAAAAATACTTAGTGGTGGGACAAGGACTGAAGTGAACACAGGCCCGTGAAAACCATTTGAATTGGTGGTGGAGCTGTGGATGAACAGTTTCTTCTTCTTATTTAGAATCCTAATATGGTTATGCAATGACATTGCTAAACACTTGTTATGAGTAAGGATTCTGTTTGCTGACCGGTTAACCACGTCTAGCAAGTGTGGTCACTTGGGTTTGTCACAAGTCTGTCCTCCAGGAGGACAGGAGCGCCTAAGTGGGACTGGGGAGCACTGAGTGTGTGGAAAAGGGGGTGGTGGAGACAGAGGGTCAGGAGCGTGTGTGAGGAGAAAGGAGCCGCTGAGCATGGAGGGAGGGGAGACAGGTGGATGGAGACAGAAAAAGAAAGGCCCCTCCAGAAGGTGGCCCGGACCAAAGCGAAGATGTCTGTTTTCATTTCATTCAATTTATTATTTTGTTTATTTGCAATGCTGGTTTCTCAGTTCTCTTTCTTTCCAGAACAGTTCTCTCTGGGCAGCCCTGGCCGGACCGCAGCATGAGAATTGATCTGACGTCAGCCTCCTTCTGTAAACTTCTCACGCTAGCCTCAGGTGAGGATGGTGCAAACCTAGTCCTCTGGGTATGTGTGGGGAGCGATGGGCGAGGGGGCTATGGGTGGGTCTTCTGGGCTCTGAGGGCTTCATTTTACTTCTCAAGTTTGAGAGTGGATCTGTTTGCTGCTACTGACATCCCATCCCCACCCAGCCTGACCATGACCCTGGGTTCTTATCCCAGCTCTGCCACCTGCCTTCTGCTTGGCCCTGGAAAATCCCCTTCTTCTGTCTGGGCCTCAGTTTTCCCATATGAAAAGGAAGGTGTTGGACTAGATGAACTCAGAGGGTTTTTATGGCTCAGGCTGTCTGTAAGTCTCAGACCCCTGAAGGGTATGACTGGGCAAAGGAGAGAAACATGAACAGGAGTCCCAAAGGATTTCCCATCAAACACTGCATACCCCGACATCCCTCACTTGGGAAATTAGGGTAAAGCAAATCAATCTCCTGGCTACCATTACAAGGAGAATGAGGCAGTTCCATTCAAGTATTTCCTTCCTTTCTGCTTGACTGCAAATTCCACTCTTCTCACTTTAAAATAAGTAAAAGCCAGGCCGGGCATGGTAGCTCACTCCTGTAATCCCAGCACTTTGGGAGGCTGAGGTAGACGGATCATCTGAGGTCAGGAGTTCGAGACCAGCCTGGCCAACATGGTGAAAACCCGTCTCTAGTAAAAATGCAAAAATTAGCCAGGCATAGTGGTACAGGCCTGTAATCCCAGCTACTCTGGAGGCTGAGGCAGAAGGATGGCTTAAGCCCAGGAGTTTGAGGCTGCAGTGAGTCATGATTGCACTACTGTGTTTCAGCAGAGCAAGACCCTATCTCAAAAATAAAATAAAATAGGCCGGGCGCGGTGGCTCAAGCCTGTAATCCCAGCACTTTGGGAGGCCGAGATGGGCGGATCACGAGGTCAGGAGATCGAGACCATCCTGGCTAACACAGTGAAACCCCGTCTCTACTAAAAAAATACAAAAAACTAGCCGGGCGAGGTGGTGGGCGCCTGTAGTCCCAGCTGCTTGGGAGGCTGAGGCAGGAGAATGGTGTGAACCCGGGAGGCGGAGCTTGCAGTGAGCTGAGATCCGGCCACTGCACTCCAGCCTGGGCGACAGAGCGAGACTCCGTCACACAAACACAAAAATAATAAAATAAAATAAAATAAAATAAAATAAAATAAAATAAAAGGTACTCCCAGAGGGAAAGGAGCTACATATGCCCATCTTCTCCCATAAACTCATCAAGAATATAAGTCCCACTTCCTCCCAGAGTTGTGAAGGGATGAAGACAAGCCAGAGGGTTATACTAATGGATGTCCCTTCCCATGGAAGAAAACATCAGAAGTGGGTAAGAAGCATTCTCCCCTAACCACACAGTTCTAGGCATGTATCATGAACTCAGTAAGTTTCATACAGACTAGTGGGTATTTACTGTCACTTTGGCTGCCCTGTATCTGCAGACTCCGTGAAATACTCCAAAATCCTTCTCATAAGTTCATTTTCTGCTTTCATCAGCTAGAATCAGTTTCTGTTGCACATAACAAAACCCTGACTGATGTAGAAATTTATACAAGAAGTGGTTGTTGACAAGAGACCCTCGGGAAAAGAGGGGGAATCTGAGAACTGGTTATTTGAGCCTGTTGGGACTGAGGGCAGTGAAAATCCAGCATCAGACAGTGGGATTCTGACATATTGAGCACACACTGGTGAAAGAATCAGGTTAAAATTTCTAGTCACCTGGAATGACGTGCCCCGTGAAAGCAAGTCTCTGAGAGGCAGAGTGGCCATCGCTGTAAAGCAATCTGAGGCCCACAAAGATTTCAAGGGCCATGAGGCAGGATGGTTGCTTCTAGTTATAGTGTACAGGCTCATATCATAACTCCTCAGCTCAAGTGTTTACCTGAAAGATAGGGAGCTTTTATAACTGTGGCCGAAGAATCTCAAGGTTTTTTTTTTTCCACCCCTGGGAGGTGATTGAATTGTGGGGGCAGACCCCTCATGAACGGTTTAGCATCATCCCCTGGGTGATGAGTGAATTCTCGCTCTAAGTTGACTGAGATCTAGTTCTTTAAAAGTGTGTGGCCATAGAGGGAAACAACAGACACTGGGGCTTACCTGAGAGTTGGTGGGTTGAGTCGGGGGTTGGTGGTGGGAGGAGGGAGAGGATCAGGAAAAATAACTAATGGGTACTAGGCTTAATACCTGGGGGATGAAATAATCTGTACATCAAACCCCCATGACACCAGTTCGCCTACATGACAAACCCGCATATGTATTCCTGAGCTTAAAAGTTTAAAAAAAAAAAGCATGTGGTGGCTCTCCCTTCTCTCTCTTGCTCCCACTGTTGCCATGTGATGCTCTTGCTTTCCCTTTGCCTGTTGCCATGAATGTAGCTTCCTGAGGCCTCACCGGAAGCTGAACAGATGCTGGTGCCTGCTTCTTATACAGCCTACAGAGCGATGAGTCAATAAATCCTCTTTGTAAACTACCCAGTCTTCGGTATTCCTTTATACCAATGCAAAGAATGGCCCAATACAGGGCCCTTCCTTCCTCGCTGCAGCCTGGAAGAGCAGGAATGGAGCCTTACAGTCTTCTGAAGTTTGGGCTTTTTGGAATCTTCCATTTGGAACACTGCAAGATATCCATGAGAGCAACATTTCCATGTATTATTTTGCTTACAAGACTTCTGCTTTTCAAAAAACCCTGATTTCTTCCTACTTTCTATTAGGAGTAAGGAGAGCAAGTAGTAATGAGGGATGATGAGGTGTGAAAGTCCATTCTGACATCCATATGTTGTTTGCAGCGATCTTATGAAGCAGACAGTAGTATCTTTATTTTACAGCTGAGGAAACTGAAGTTTAGAGAGGTGAACCACCCTGCCCAGAATAATGACAGCGTGGGTTCCTAGACCTGTGATCCCAAATCTTGTGCTCAGAAACAGGGCTTGCTTCCTTTTTTTTTTTTTTTTTTTTTTTGAGACGGAGTTTCACTCTTGTTGCCCGGGTTGGAGTGCAGTGACATGGTCTCTGCTCACTGCAGCCTCCGCCTCCTGGGTTCAAGCTATTCTCCTGCCTCAGCCTCCCGAGTAGCTGGGACTACAGGAGGCTGCCACCACGCCTGACTAGTTTTTGTATTTTTAGTAGAGATGGGGTTTCACTATGTTGGCCAGGCTGGTCTCAAACTCCTCACCTCAGGTTATCTGCCCGTCTCGGCCTCCCAAAGTTCTGGGATTACAGGTGTGAGCCACCTCATCCAGCCTGCTTGCTTCCTTAAAACAGAGAAGAGAGACCTGGACCCCATCTCACCATCAGTCTGCCTCTTTTTGTTCCTGACCGTTGGAGCCTCAGCTATAAGTATCTCCTTATCCCACTCTTCCATTCAGCTCCCTAGCAGTTCTACCGTTGGTCCTCTGACCGTGGTACACTGGGGGCTGAGTATCTTTTCACTGTTTTGAGCATTGTGTATGTGTATTTTGGAGGGGGAGGACAGGGTCTGGAAAAGGGAAGGGGATAGAGTGGGATTCTGATCCTGCTTCTCTGTGGACTAGATTTGGTGCTGAGATGGACAGGCACTTGCTGTTGCCTGGTCTGCTCCTGTCCCTTCCTCTGGCCGCAGGCTGGACCATCTCCAATAGCCTAGTGACTGAAGGCTCCCGGCTGTTTCTCGTCTCCTGCTTCTTCCTGATTTGCCTCTTGGACTCCAGCCTGCCCTTTCTCACCACATGCCTCTCAGTGATCAACTTGGTGTGGGCCTTGAAAACTGTGCCACAGAATGTGGAGGGTCTCTGTCAATCTGGTTCCACTTCTGCTCTGCCTCAGGATGCCTACTCTGGCTTTCCTGGGCTCAAGGTCCTGGGATTGAACCTGCCTCTCACCCGGCTCCTGACAGGAGCTCTCTGGGGATTGGGGCAGCTGCATCATCTCTTTCATAGCTCCCACCATGGGAGGATTCATCTTCCTTCCGCTGATGCCTTTGGTGACCTGAGATCCCTCCAGGACCTTGCTTTCTTGGGTCCCTTCCTGGATGGGAACTTGGATGTCTGGTTGCCTCCCAGTCTGTGACGGCTGTTGATCAGGTACAATTTCCTTCAGAGTATGGGGGTGCTGGCTGATTTCTTCCCAGATCTGGTGCATGGCCCCTCCTCTGGGGATTGCCTGGGCCTTGGACATGTTGGACCTGTCATTCAATAGTAGGCTGAAGCTGACCAGTCCTGGAGCCCTCCAGGGCCCCAAGCTGGGGACTCTGAATCTGGACCACACAAAGATGAAGGCAGCTGCACTGGTGGGACTGGGGTTGCAGAGATTGGATGCCCTGTGACGCTCACTGACATGGATGAGCTGCGTGCCAAGACAGTTGCCCATTTTGAGCTGAAGGAGCTGAATTTGGGGATTAATCGGACAGGGCACGTAGCCCTGGAAGGCCTGGCTTCCTGTCACAGCCTGAAGAGCTTGGGTCTTCAGAGCAATGGCCTGATTGAATTACCACGAGGTTTCCTGGCTGCCATGCCCAGGTTTCAGAGACTGAACCTGGCTAACAACCAACTGAGGAGTGCCATGTTGTGTATGAATGAGACAGGGTTTGTGTCAGGATTGTGGGCCCTGGATCTGTCCAAGAATAGGCTGTGTACCCTGTCCCCAGTCATCTTCTCCTGTTTGTCCCACCTGCGGGAGCTGCTACTTCAGGGGAACCAACTGGTTTGCTTGAAAGGCCGGTATTCCAGGGCCTACCGAGGCTACAGACCTTGCACTTGGGCAGTAATCCACTGGTAACCCTGGGTGAGGGCTGGCTGGCTCCTCTGCCTGCATGACCACCCTAAACCTGGTAGACACTCACATGGTGCAGAACCCAACCTGGGACTTCCGGGGCCCAGAAAGTCTGCACAGCTCGAGAATATAGTTCCCCTTTGGTCCTGCTGGAGTAGCATTTTCCCTGCCCACAAGGCTGACTAGCTTGGAGCTCCATGCAGTTTCAGGCATGAAGCATTGGAGGTTGTCTCCTAATGCCTTTCCAGTCTTGCAGATCCTGACTTTAAAGGGCTGGGGACTGCAGCTAGAGACCCAGAATTCTCCAAGATCTTCCCTGCCCTTCATCAACTCTCCCTGCTTGGTGGGAGCTTGGAGCCCCTCTCTCCCCAGGACACCTCTAACTTCTTCCTCTGGCAGCTACCCAGGCTCAAGTCCTTGAAGGTATGGGGAAATGGGCACAGCCCTAGACCCTCCTGCATCACGGGACTGCCCAGCCTACAGGAGCTGAAGCTGTAGGCACTGCAGTCTCAAGCATGCCCCCGCCCAGTGTGGCTTGAGGAGCTGGTGGGTGAGCTGCCCAGGCTTGACATGCTGCAGCTGTCCCAAACAGGATTGGAGACACTGTCTGCTGCTGCTTTCGGGGGCCTAGGCAGTCTCCAGGTCTTAGTACTAGACAGGGAGGAAGACCTTATGCTGGATGACAGCCTCCAGGAGCACAGTCCTCGGATGCCCCAGTACATCTATATTCTGACTTCATCCTTGGCCTGCCAGTGTGCCAATGCCTGGGGGGGGGGCCCTGGCTTTAGCAGTCCCCCAGAACATACATACATGTAGTATCACAGCAGCTGTGCCATGCAGAAGCTGGGGGCCACTCAAAGAATCTCCTTTTCCCTTTTCTCTGGAGCCACTGCCCCAAGACTTCGGGGTTGGAGCTCTTTTTGGGCAGCTCTGCCCTGCTGCTTCTGCTGGTCTCCTTGCCCTTCCTAAAGGAGGCCAGGAACTCCTGGATTATCTATCTCCAGGTCTTGATCAGGGTTTGTTTCCAGAGTCTGAGGAGTTGGAAGGGTGAAGGCAAGAGGTTCCTTTATGATGTGTTTGTGTCCCACTGCAGGCAAGACCAGGGCTGGATGGTGCAGGAGCTGCTGCCTTTTCTAGAGGGCTGCTCTTCAGCTGGCCAGGGGCTGTGCCTCTGCCTCCCTAAGCATGATTTTGAGCCAGGCAAGGATGTGGCTGGCAATACAGTAGACAGCATGGCGGGCAGCCGGGTCACACTCTGTGTGCTGAGTCACCAGGCCCTGCACACCTCCTGCTGATGCGTGGAGCTCCGCCTGGCCACCTCCTTTCTGCTGGCTATCCCGCACCCGCCCCCCCAGGGCTACTGCTGGTCTTCCTGGAGCCCATCTTACGCCACCAGCTCCCCTGCTACCATAGATTGGCCTGATTGCTCTGCCAAAGAGACTATTGTATGTGGCCCAAGGAAGATGAAAGAAAGAATGACTTCTGGGCTTGGTTAGGGAGCAGTCTGGAGCAGCCTAGAATAGGGTAGAATGGGGTGCATGTGTGTTGGAAGGTGGGGGTAAGAAAAGCAAGCCAGCTTGGCAGGGAGATAGTGAGTATGTGTGGGCTGTGAGACTGAATTCAGTTTTCAGTAGAAGGTGGGGCTACTGTGTGTGCAAGGGAGGATCAAATAGGAACACAGGCCTTGGGAAGGCTCTGGAGGCTGAATGAGAAAATCTGGGAGATGGCAGGTAGCCATGTGGTTTGCAATGTAATCTCAAGATCTCCAAATCCTCAATAAATGTACTAAATCCATGAAATGCTTGGCTTGATTGATTTTTTTTTTTTTCTTTTTGAGACACAGTTTTGCTCTTGTTGCCCAGGCTGGAGGCCAATGAGGCAGAAGGTGAAAGGGTTGGATTCACATAAACTGTAGCCCAGAGGAAATAAGGTTGGAAATTCATGGAGAGAGAGGGCAAAGAGAGAGGACTTTGGCCAGTCCTAAGCTGTGGAATGGGGTCCAGGCCAAGTTCAACCAGATCTTCAAGGGGCCAAGGGGCCCCTTTTGCCATGTGGGTTATAGAGGTACTGGCAGCTAAGGATCAAAAAGCTGGGATGTGGCCAGGTGTGGTGGCTCACGCCTGTAAACCCAACACTTTGGGAGGCTGAGGTGGGCTAGTCAGGAGTTCAAGACTAGCCTGGCCAAGATGGTGAAACCCCATCTCTACTAAAAATACAAAAAAATTAGCCGGGCATGATGGCACGCACCTGTAATCCCAGCTACTCCAGACGCTGAGGCAGAGAATTGCTTAAACCTGGAGGGGCGGAGGTTGCAGTGAGCTGAGATCGCGCCACTGCGCTCCAGCTTGGGTAACAGAGCGAGACTCCGTCTCACGGGGAGAAAAAAAAAAAAAAAAAAAGCTGGGATGCTGCCCAGGAGACAATAGACTGATTGCCTGTTCCCTCAATAAAAACCTGAAAGCCTGTTCCCATCTATCTCCAGTTAAGCCTCATAGCAACACTGGGAGGAGGAGCCTACCCCCTTGTCACTCTGTACTCTGACTATGCTAGACTACCTGTAGGTCCCAGGACACCATCACACCTTTTGCCTCTGGGCCTTTGCATATGCTGTTCCTGCACTGAAAAATACCTTTTCCCTGGAGAACTCCTAAGAATTATTTAAGATGCAGTTCAGCCATCATTTTCTTCAGAAGCCTTTCCTGATCTTCCAGCCTAGGTAGCAGTTGCCTCTGCGCTCCCACAATTTCCTGCCCCTCCTTTTCTCAAAGGACTAATCACAGGTCTGAAAGCAATAGTCTCCAAAGCTGAGCGCACGAGATAATCATACTAGGGTTGCAAAGAAACTGTTATACCTTCTATTTCTATTTTTTTTTAAATCTCACTTTATTCTGAAGCTAGACTGCCTGCTTTTCTAGCCATGTGCCTTTAGCATGTTATTTAACCTCTCTATACCATAGTTTCCTTTTCTGTAATATGGGATAGTATTAGACTCTCCCTCAAAGGGTTTTGGATGTATTAAATGAGTTAATACATATAAAGCACTGAGAGCAGGACCTAATAATGCATTGCAAATGTTCAAGGAAAGTTAGCTATTACAGGCACATCATTTACAAGTAAATAAATACACATATGTTGGGAGTGTGTGCTCAACTCGAAAACTCGAAAAGGCTTCACTCATAGGAGCGCTCTATTGGGAAAGTTTAGAGATCAGGCCCTGGGCTGAGAGATGAGGTTTGCTTCATCTCTGCATCCTTAGAGCCTAGTGTCTGCCTAAACCAGAGAGAATGCTGGTAGACAAATGCAGACAGAATGCTTGCAAACCAAATCCTGATGGGTGCTGAACCAGAGAGAATTTGGAACAGGTTCAGGCTCTGTTGCTTATTTCTACATGGCACTAAAGGGCACTTGGCCCCTTGGGGCCTTCCTTAGTTTTCTTCTTCTGGAGAATGCCAGACTTTAATTAGACAAAGGCTAAGGGAAACCACAGAATAATTCGAGGCTGGATTTAGGGCGAGGTGCGCCCTCTTGTGTCCTAATGGTGTCCTCTCCTCTCTCTGCACACTGGCCTCTCTTCTTCCTCTTAGGGCAGATGATGCTGAAGTGGACACGTCCTCACCTGACCCTGCAAAGCTGCCTCCCCAGCTTCAGATCCTGACACTCTCTCAAATATTTCCGGTTCCCTTGACACCCCACACTGTTGCACTGTCCCTCCCCATCTCAAGCCCTCTTACTTCCATATACGGTCTCTTCCTCATGCAGTGTAGGACCTTTGGAGTCACATGCCCACGGGGTGACAAATCCCAGCCTTGGTTCTTATTGGCTCTGTGATCTTGAGCAGGTCACTTCATTTCTCTAAGTCTCATTCCCTCTTTGTAAAGCGGAGCAAGCAATACCAATCTCATAGGGCTACTGTGAGACTTCAACACCAAGGAGTATTTACAGGTTGTTATTATGTTTACTGAGTAAAATCACGTGAGTTATTACTACAAATAAGTTGGAACATGTTTCACAGAGAAGGAATTTAAACTAGATCATTAAAACTAAGAATTCTCCTATTTTAATACTAGCCAACATGCATTGAGCCCTTACCAGATGCTAGGTATTGTCAATTTTCCCTAAGCCACATAACAATTGTGTATACAATTTATATACAATACAAATAATAGCTAATGATTAAGTATTTTATTGTATTTTTCTATTTTTTAAAATAGAGACGAGGTCTCACTATGCTGCCCAGGCTGGTCTCGAACTCCTGGATTCAAGCGATCTTTCCGTCTCAGCCTCCCAGAGTGCTGGGATTACAGGCACAAGCCACCATGCCTGGACTAGCTAATGATTATTAAACACTTTCTGTGTATCAGACACGTGTCACGCTCTTTACATACCCTCTCCCATTTATTCCTCTCAACAACCCTCTCAGGAAGAGGCAAACATTATCATTCCCATTTTACAGATGGGAAAATGGAGGCACAAAGAAGCTAAGTAATTTGCCCAAGGTTTCACACTAGCGAGTGGTAAGACCTGCATCCTTCATTTGAAAGTAAGAACTTTCAGACACAAGCAGCTTGACTTCAGAGACTTTTACCTAAATCGTCTCATTTAACCTTCACAACACCCTGTGATGTAAATTCTCTTACATTACTTGCATTTTATAGATGAAAATTCCAAAGACAACATAGATGCAGTAGTTTGTTCAAGGCCATATAGCTGGGAAGTAGTTGAGCTGGGATTTGGATCCGTGTCTGACTACAAAAGCCCACATTCTCAACACCATATTAGATTGTTCATGCCCCAAAGTATTCACAGTGGTACAGAGCAAACGCATTTATATGAGGATTATTCTGTAATAATGATTAACATTCTTCCAACACCTACAAAGTGCCAAGCTCTGTACTAACTGATTTACATAATAATAGCTAACAATCGTTGTGCATTATTAGGAGCCAGGCCCTGAGCTAATCGTTTTAGGTGTATTAGCTCACTGAAGGTTCACAAAACCCTGTGACATGGATGTCATTACTACCCTCATTTTAAGAGTGAAGAGAACGAGGTTCAGAATTCTTCCAAAGGCACACAGCTTAGCTGCAAGCTGGAAATTGAAGCTACAACTGTCCAGTTCTCTCCTGCTTATAGGGCTGGTCACCTCTAGTCACTCTCTCTTCTTATTTCTTATTCTGTCTGCTTTGATATCTCGGGGTCTGAGGCTCTCACTTCGACTCCTCAATAGAACCCGGCCCCCTTCTGCTCGAGTGCCCTCCCATTGGGCAGTGCTGTTATTCGGGAGCCTATGGAAAAGGCCGCGATCGCAACAGGTCCCGCCCCCATGTGTCGCGCCCATTCCGACTTGTTCCAGTGCCAGGGTCCTATTGGCTGAAGACGTCTGAAAGGCAGCAAACGGAGGGGGCCGCCCACCGGCGCTCGCGCGGTTCCTTCTGGGAATTGTGGTCTCAGACGTTCCATTCCCGGGGTGGCGCCGCTCGGACTCCGCGTCCCAGCATTCCCTGCACCAGCCCGGGAGCACTTCCGCCCTGTTGTGAAGTGGGTGTCTCGGTGGGTGAGTCCGGGTGGCGGGGCGGGGGCAGCTGAGACGCAGGCTCTGGGCTGGAGACTTAGGAGGTGGTGGTGACACAGGGGACTGGGGAAGGTGAGAGTGGAGAAAGAAGCTTATATGTGGTGGTGGAGGGTGAGGGACGGTCAGAGGATGTAGCGGCCGGAGATGGGAAGGGTCATACAGGGGTCGGGGATGAGGAGGCGACAGAGGGCCCTGGGAATGAGGAGGGCCTTAGAAAGGTCTGAAGGTAGGGGGTTGAGGGAGGTTTTGGAGGTGGGAGAGCCATAGAAAGGTCTGGAGACCACAGAGGAAAGGATAGAGGGTCTGGGGCCCTGGCAAGAAGTGAAGAGGGCCTGAGCTTGAAGCCTGACCTTAAAAATAGTGTTTCAATCTCAACCTTCCCGTCTAGAACAAGCATATCTAATTTGTTACCTCCCTAATGATTGTTACCTCTGGAACCCAGTGGATGGGACTGGCTATTGTGTTCTGCCCCAAACCTGCACTTCTTTCCTTATACCTTATGGAAGTCACTGGCACCATCATCCCATTTACCTACTTACCTACCTACCTACCTACCAACCAACCTACCTACCTACCTACCTACTTACCCTCTGATTCCTCTTGCATTCTTCCACGTCCAAGGATCTTCCGGTCTTTCAATTTCTTTAATTTATTTTCAGTCGGCCTCTTTCTTGTAGGGTTTTTGCAGAAGCCTTTTCAGTTTCCCAGCATGAACACACACATTGCACCTAGTGTTATCTGTTTAACCTACAAATCTGATTATGCCTTCTGCTTGAAAACCTTCATTGCCTCCCATAACCTGTAAAGTCCAAACACATTGTCCTTCATAAACTCCTTTTGCAGCCTAATCTTCATGCACCTCACACTCCAGGGCTGTCAAGATTTTCCTCATTTCCTGGGTAGGCCATTTGGTTTTCTGTCATTATAAACACTGTTCTCTCAGCTTAGAATATTCTCTCCTTGTCCCTCACCTTCTTTGCCAAGAGAACTACTTTAACTTAAAAAAAAAAAAAAAATTCAACTCTTACTTTGCTCAATTTCCTTAAGCAAATTAAGTCACCCCCAACCCTCAGCTTCCATAAATTCTTCTATTACCACATTTGATCATAATTATCTGTGACTTGTGTGTCTCTTCCACTAGACTGTGAACATCTCCAGGACAGGAACAGTGTCTCAGTCACCTCTGTTTCCCCATTGCCCAGTCTAGAGCAGTAAACACTTGATGTAAAGCAGTAAATACTTGATGTATGTGTGAATGAAGACTATGCAGGGTAAGCTTTGCTATGCCAGCCTTGAAGACTTCTATTTCCAGTGGATTTCCAGGGCAGGAGCTTTAGTCTTCCCCTGCCTGGCAGGGCTATCTGCTGGAAGCTGAAGCTGATTCATTGCCAATGGGAGTTTAAGCCAGGGGTGACAAATACATGGAATGTGTACTGCCAGTGCCCCTTCTTGTGTCCCTGGCAGTCATGGCTAATTGGTTGGTTCACAGCACATATTCACACAGTACTCAGAGCCCTCAGCACACTACTCTAGGCAGCCACTTCCAGTTGATTGAAGTTTCTGCTTTAAATGAAACCTATTTGCTCTCCCTAACTTAAGCCCTTATGTGTGAGGTCTGGTCAGCCTGCTTTAAGCCATAGCTTGGACTGTCAGCCAGATGGGCCTGACAGCCTTTGAGAGTTCCCAGTTTTTTCTCTTTGGAGGTCGAAGACCAGTCTTGGCCTTTCCCATGGAACTAGAGAGCATCTTCTCTTCCCTTTTCACTGAGTGGGCTCCTCATGACACATTCATACTTACTACCCTAGGAGTCAAGATGCCCCTCAGCTTCCCTGTGTTTGTAAAGAGATCTTGATTTTGATGGCAGTCAGCACTTATCCCTCATGACCTGGGAGCCTCTGTACTCTTTCTAGGTCTTTGTGGATAGTGAAAGAGAGCCTTGAGATCACTTAGCTGAAGCTAAGTGGCAAAGCAACAGCCCATGCTGAATGAAGTCCACCATCATGCTTTATTTAATCTCATAGTGTGTGAAATAATTTTGAGTTGCTTGCCAACATTTAAAAATCCAGAGTGCTAGCTTCTTTTGGAAAAACTAGCAGGCCTAGGAATATTCTGGGCATATGTTCCCCTGGCACTCTATAGTTGGCTGTAGTGCCCACCCAGTTCACTTCAGTCATTGACTCATTTACATTGCTAGGTCCTTATACCCATTTAAACTTGTAGCCACTGACTCTAGTTTCCTTCCCCCTTGCTCTACCCCATCATACTAATTAAGGAACCTAGGGCAACTGGTGAGTAGGATCAGGCTGTAAGCTGCGGCCTAGCTAGGCAGCCACAGGGTCTACATGACTTGTCCAAAGTAACACAGCTGATTAGTGGCAGGAGTGGAATTAGAACCCCAGTCTGCTCACACCTGCCTTAACGTTCTTTCCACTCTCATCTTAGGAGTTTGGATGACTAGCACATATAGAGGAGGCTATAGGACGTGGTTAAGAAAAATGATTAGAGAAAAGGGATCTGGGCTTAGACCCTAACTCTGCCACTTGCTAGTTGTGTAACCTTAAGTGAATCTTCATAAACACTCAGTTTCCCTTTAGATAATTGAGGATATAGTACAGTCATACCTTAACAGATAATGATATTCTAAGGGTGAAAATCACTTTAGCCAAAAATCACAGTTAGCTTGAAAATCCTTTGGCAAGGAGCCATTTCAGAAACTAACACGCTGCCTTTCAATAAATAAACTAATCAGCACAGCCGGGCTTCTTGTTTGAACATTAGATGAGAATTGGCTTGTGTTAGGGACTGTGTAATATGAAAGACACTTTACTCACCCTCAGTAGAAAGAGAGGCACGAGGGAATCAAGACCAATCTGGTGAATAGCAAAGTCCTTGGTGCCATCACCACATGCTTATTCTCGAACAGATAGTGAACAGAACTGTCTGCACTATTTAAATTATGCTGTTTCTCTCTTTCTTTCTTTTTTTTTTTTCTTTTTCCCGAGACGGAGTCTTGCTCTGTTGCCCAGGCTGGAGTGCAGTGGCTTGATCTCAGCTTATTGCAACCTCCGCCTCCTGGGTTTAAGCAGTTCTCTTGCCTCAGCCTCCCAAGTAGCTGGGATTACAGGTGCGAGCCACCATGCTCAGCTATTTTTTTTTTAAATTTTTTTTATTTTTAGTAGGGATGGGGTTTCACCATGTTGATCAGGCTGGTCTTGAACTCCTGACCTTGTGATCCACCTGCCTCAGCCTCCCAAAGTGCTGGGATTACAGGTGTGAGCCACCACGCCCAACCCTCTTTCTTTCTTTCTGATCTTTGTAGTGGAAGTTACAGGTCAGTGAAATGCAGCTCAACACCTAATGAGACTCCAGTTGCTGCCTGGAGGATTCAGTGAGATTATGAATGTGGAACACAGCGCTGTGCCTGGCACCTTGTGGGCACTCAGTAAAGGGGTACTCTTAGAAATTGGTGGTCCTAATGAGGCTCGATATTCCTGGTCGTCTGGGAACCGAGGAATGCCCCGGTCCATTTTCCCCTGTTCACTTCTGTGTGAAGTCAACCGGCTGTTGGCCGACTCTGTTGGCCTCTCTCCCCCCACAACAGCCTGCTATCCATACTTCAGTCTAACTTCCTTAGACTGGAAAAGGTTATGGTGATATATGGTCCCTGGGGCTTTCCGATTTCTATTTGAAACAAACCTTTGGGAGTTTCAAGTCTTTCCAGGAGAAAATACCTATTATCTGAGACTCTGAGCTTTGGGCCTGGTATGACTGCTAATTGCCTATTTTGTTGTGGTGTCCTCTTTATGCAGGAATGCAATTGTCTTTGCTTGCTTATTGACTGTCTGTCTCACTAGACTGTAATTTTCTTGAAGGTAGGGACTGTCAGTCCCAGCTACTGTTAGATCTGTAGCTTCCAAACAGGGTTTAGCAGGTACTCTATAAATGATTGATGAATTACTCCTTGTGTGAGAGGGTGACAGAAATATGTTTGAACTCATGCATCAGTAAGGTTGTGGTTCAAAAAGAAATTTCATGAAAGGTGAATTCTTTAGTTTAATATAAATTATGGATCATCCGTATCCCATCAGGCTTTTGATATACCAGGTTTATTATTTTAATAAATGGTAATAAAACTTTTTAATGGCCCTGCTATTTATCAGATACTGGGTTGAGCACTGTGGATACAGCAATGAGTAACATACAATACTGGTTCTAGTAATATAGTCTAATGGGGCTGTCAGATGTAGCAACTGGTAACTACAATAGTGTAGGATAATACCTATATTAGAGGTATGTACCAATTGCTTTGGGGATATAGGATTAGGGAGGCAATTCTTGGAGAGCAGGACATGAAAAGGGCATGTCAAGGAACTCCTATCAAAGGAGGTGACACTTGAGCTGGTAGTTGAAGGATGAATAGGAAGTTGCCAGGTAGTCATGAGTGGTGCTTTAGGCCTCTTCCTAAGTATATGGAGGCCTTTAGGGCAATACTTTAATTTTTATTACCCTTGCCTTGTTTCTCTTCAGTCCGGTCAGATTGCCCAAAATGAAAAATACCACCATCTCTCCATTCGCAATTCAGTTATGTCGTTCCTACTTGGAAGCAGCTAATGATCTCCTTTGAGTGGGCATTTTTTTATGTCACCCAGACTTGTTGGGACAACACAGTGAGCTCAGTTTTTCAGATAACCCAGCATGGGTGCCATCAGAGAGGCTGTAATCTCCTTGGGGACAACATAGATACACATATCCTTCTCATACAGTGTCTCATACAGTGTAGAAAGTGGTAAGTGTCACAGAGACATGGAAATAAAAGAGAAAGGAATTCCTTTTGGCATGAGCAGGACGGTCATTTATTTTTTATCTAGTGTGCACAGAAAGGGATTAATTGTAATTCTTGCTTAATGATACACCATCATCATTAGTCGATCATTCATGACTTTATCATTTATTCAGTACTCCCTATATATGCTGAGCACTGTGCTAGGTCTCTTGGGAAGCTAATGATCTAGTGGGTAAGAAAATTACAGTAAAGGATGATCAGGGCTATGGTAGAGAAAATATAAGATGCTATGGGAGCTTGCGGTCGAGGACTGAATCTTGTTTCAGGTTGCAGGGAAGGCCTCATGGAAAAAGTGCAATTTAAGCTGAGACCTTGCTAGCTGAAGGAAGGGAGGAGCCCATTCCCAAAGGAGACCTTCCCAAAGAGGGGAAGGTTCAGAGGGCAGCTTGGTGTAAGATCTGGAAGCTGTGCTTCTGGAGCACCATGACTAGTGGACCATGGTAAAGAGATGAGTTGGAGACTTGGGTAAGGCTTGCACTTTAAAACCTGAGGGAAATGGGAGATCACTGGAGGGTGTTTAGCAGGGAGGTGGTGTAGTCAGGCTTTGATCTAGTTTGGTTGTTGTGCCAAGAATAGAGCAGAGGTTGGGGTGAGGTGAGTGGAGGCAGGGACGTGTTAGGAGACTGATCAGGTGGAAGACATGATGATTCTCTGCACTGAAGTGGTAGCATTGGAGTTGGAGATGCCAAGTGGACACAGTGTGGTGATGAATTGATTTGGATCTTAGAGAATGATAATGACCAGGTTTCTGGTGTGGAGAACTTGATGGCAGTGCCTTCACTGAAGGGGGAGCTTCAGAAGGCAGACATGATTGCAGGAGAAAATAACGAATCCAGTTTTTGACTCATTGAGTTTGAGGTGCCTAAGGGACAGTCAAGTAGAAATGTCATGAAGGGGTTTGGATTTTGGGGTCTGGAGATCTGGAAACAGGTCCTTGCTGGAGTTTTAGGAGTCACGTATAGGGATGGTGAATAATGCCAAATGGGTGGGATGACCAGGGGATAGCATGGAGTTGTTGGATTTTGCAAGGAGAACATCAAGCTTTACGATTCGAGAAGAAAGGCCTTATGGAGGGGGTGACATTTGGAACCCAATTTGAGGGAAGGTTGGACTTTGGACATGTGTAGGAGGGAGGAAGTCTATACTGGGCCAGATCATGGAGGTGTGGGATGCCAGGCTAAGGTGTTCAGTCATGACCTAGAGGATTGAATACTGTACTGTCTTCCTCCAAAGTGGGAGGCTCAAATGAGATATTAATTGACATTTTGTGAGCACTCACTGTGTGTCAGACACTGGTCTAAGCTTTTTATATATATCCCTCATCTAATCAGCCCAGCAATCAAGTAAGGTAGGTGCTACTGGCTTTGGTGCGGGATTGTGGCCTCACTTCCTGCCTATGGGAAAGGGGCATCTCTTAGCACTTCTGCCCCCATGCAAAGGTGATGGAAGGTATGGGGTAAGGGGGATAATGAAGCTTCTGCATCCTTTTGCTTACACTCTCTCATTTGTCTTTCTACCTTAGAGCTTTGGGGAGCAGTCCCTTTTCTAGGAGCCTCTTGAAGGACTCACCATAGATGCAGGAAGACATTGGATGAGGACAGCACAGCTGAAGTGAGGCGTCTAAGGTAGACAATGGCTGTGGCCCTGGAATTGCAAGCCCAGGCGTCTCTGCAGCCAGAGCCTGAAGAACTCCTGATTGTGAAACTGGAAGAGGACTCATGGGGATCAGAATCCAAACTCCGGGAGAAGGACCGCGACTCTGTCTCCAGCCCAGAGGCCTCCCGCCAGCGCTTCAGGCAATTCCAATACAGGGATGCAGCTGGACCCCATGAGGCCTTCAGCCAGCTCTGGGCTCTTTGCTGTCGTTGGCTGAGGCCGGAGATCCGTCTCAAAGAGCAGATCCTGGAGCTGCTGGTGCTGGAGCAGTTCCTGACTATCTTGCCTAGGGAGGTCCAGACCTGGGTGCAGTCACGCCACCCTGAGAGTGGTGAGGAGGCTGTGGCCCTGGTGGAGGATTGGCACCGAGAGACCAGGACTGCAGGACAGCCGGTGAGACAGTCTCTTCCAAGGAGTGGGTCAGGCAAGGCAGTGTTGTTGTGACTAGGTTAATAATTGCCAAATTCACAATAAAAATAACAATAGTTATTGAGAACTGACACTTATTGACCACTACTGTATACCAGGCAGTGTTCTAAGTGCTTTACATGTGTTAACCCACTTAGTCCTGTCAACAATTTAATGAGATAGGTACTGTTATCCTGATTTTACCAGTGAGAAAACGGAGACAGAGAAAAGATAGGTAAGTTGCCCGGGTCTGAACAGCTGCTAGATGGTAGAGTCAGGATTTGAACTCAGGCATTCTAACTCTAAAGCTTGTATGCCTAACCACTACTCCAGACTGCCTCCCACTACCATATTCACAATATGATTAACTTGTGTTTTATACCTAACAAAACCTTTTTACATATGTGATCTCTCTGAGTGCTTATAGCAGTAATGTAGATAGACAGAAATAGTACTGTTGCCCCCATTTTATAGATTAAACTAAGAACCAAGAAGTTGGCCAGGAGTGGTGGCTCACACCTGTAATCGTAGCACTTTGGGAGGCTGAGGCAGGTGGATTGCTTGAGCTCAGGAGTTCAAGACCAGCCTGGGCAACATGGCGAAACCCTGTCTCTACAAACAGTACAGATGAAACAAAACAAAATGCCAAGTGGCCCACAAAGGTCATCAGTGAGTAGACCAGAGCCTAAAGCCAAATCCTTAGGTTCCAAGGTCATTGTTCTTTCTACTGCATATCAGATGCCTCCTCTGCAAACCATGGGAATTAAAATACCTTTGAGCCATAAGGCTCAAATGAGATATTAATTGACATTTTGTGAGCACTCACTGTGTGTCAGATACTGGTCTAAGCTTTTTATATATGTCCCTCATCAACCCAGCAGTCCAGTAAGGTAGGTGCTATTATCATTGCCATTTGTCAAATGGGTAAACACAGATGGAGAGATCAGTAACTTATCTAACTTTATATAACTGTGTGATAGAGCTGAGGTAAGGGAAATGAAAGTATGGATTTAACATTTGCAGTTTCAACAATTTGCAAGTGACCACCGAAGGCCCATGATGTAATGCATAGTTTTGCTATGACACAAATTTTGAATCCTGCTTCAAAGCTGGTATATGTAGAACAGATCCTTTGGCTGGATCCAGAACCTTCATCTAAACATGACTGTTTTTCTCCACTTGTTATAGTTGGTAATTCTTGTGATATTTTACTTACCCACATTTTGCTGGGGGAAATTACAGGTTTGGGAACATATCCCTTGCAAATGGCAGGGGTTTTCTGTACATTTAAACTGTAAAGTTCTATACAGTGTGAGATTGGGGGAGCAAAGTTTAAGAACTGTGACTTTGCTCTTTGGATTCCTTTACAAACTGATTGAAGAGATAGGGAGAGTAATATATAAAGTTACAGAACTAAGTATAAGAGAGCGTGCCTTATTTTAGTATACCACCCCACCCCCCTATATTATTTCCTTTAAAGAAACCAGCTATTTGTCTTAAGTGGCAGTGAAGAAACAAATGGGAGTTTTAGGGCTTCAGAGTTGGAAGATAAAGAACTTGAGACCCAGAGATGAAAACTGATTTAAATCAGGGTCTTTATAATTCTTCATCTGTAAAATGAGAGGTTGGACTAGACCAAAGGTTCACAAATTATGGGCCTGTGAGCTGACCAAAAGTTGAACTGCTTCTAAATTTGAGAAGAAAATAAGGTAATGGAATCTTCTCTATTATGTATTTTTGTTTTTACTGTGACTTTTTTTTTTTTTATTATTTTTAAACTTTCCTACTTGCTCCTGAGTGCTCACAAATTTCAAAACAAATGGACAAGTAGCGGAGGAGCTTGTTTTTTTTCAGGTGCAAATGTAGGTTACGATCTTACATTGCAAGATATATAACTTAGTTACATTCTCTGCAAGTAAAATTTTTCAAGTCTTAATAACGGGATGAAATATAGTTATAATATTCGTCACAGTGAACCACCACCTGAAAAAGGTTGGTGCCTACAGGACTAAATGTCCCCTAAGATAGTTTCCTAAAAGGGATCTTTCAGCTGTGCTATTTTGTGATTGTTACCTTGTTTCTTCTGTCATCATCATCTTGTTGAATCCCCCTCTCCCTCAGATGCCCGCTCCATCAGGTGCACAGGGATTTTTAAAAAACAGGCTTTATTTTTTAGAGCAGTTTTAGGCTCACAGCAAAATTGAGGAGAAGGTACAGAGAGTTCACATCCCTCCCCCACAAACCTCCCTAACTATCAACATCCCTGCACCAGAGCAATGCATTTATTACCATTGATGAACCTACATCGATACATCAGTATCATCACTCAAAGTAGCGGTTTATGTTAGGGCTCTTAATGTTACTCATTCTGTATGTTTTGACGGAATGTATAACATTAAAAACCCTATTATAAACTGTATCTACCATTATAGTGACATAGTAACATGTGTCTACCACTGTAGTGACATACAGAGTAGCTTCACTGCTGTAAAAACCCTCTGTGTTCTACCTGTTTATTCCTCCTTTCCCCCAACCCCTGGCAACACTGATCTTTTTACTGTCTCCATAGTTTTGCCTGTTAAAAAATGTTACATAGCTGGAATCATACAGTATATAGCCTTTTCAGATTGGCTTCTTTTACTTAGTAGTATACATTTAAATTTCTTCCATGTCTTTTCATGGCTTGTTAGCTCATTTCTCTTTAATGCTTGATAATATTCCATTGTGTGGATGCACCACAGTTTATTTATCTACTCACCTACTGAAGGACCTCTTGGTTCCATCTAAGTTTTGGCAGTTATGTATGAAGCTGCTGTAAATATTCATATGCAGGTTTTTGTGTGGACATAGTTTTCAGTTCTTTTGGGTAAATACTAAGGGACATGATTGCTGGATCATATAGTAAGAGTATGTTTATGTTTGTAAGAAATTGCCAAACTGTAGTCCAAAGTGGCTGTACCATTTTGCATTTTTACTAGCAATGAATGGGAGTTCTTGTTGCCCCACATCCTTGCCAGCATTTGGTGTTTCGGATTTTGGCCATTCTAGTAGGTAGATAGTGGTATTTTATTGTTGTTCGAATTTGCAATTCACTAATAACCTACCATGTTATACATGTTTTCATATGTTTACTTGTCATCTGTATATTTTCTTTGGTGAGGTGACCGTTCAAGTCTTGCCCATTTTTAAATTGGGTTGTTTGTCTTCTTACTGTTGAGTTTTAAGAGTTCTTTGTATGTTTGGGGTAACGGTCCTTTATCAGATGTGTGTTTTGCAAATATATTCTCCCAGTCTGTGGCTTGTCTTCTCATTCTCTTGACAGTATCTTTCATAGAGCAGAATTTTTTAATTTTAATGGAGTCCAGCTTATCAATTATTTCTTTCATGGATAGTGCCTTTGATTTTGTGTCTAAAAAGTCATTGCTATACCTAACATTATCTCATTTTTCTCCTATATTTTAGGAATTTTGTAGTTTTTCATTTAACATTAAGGTCTGTGATCCATTTTGAGTTGATTTTTGTGAAGGATATAAGCTTTTTTTTTTTTTCATGTGATATCCAGTTTTAGTATCATTTTTTGAAAACATTATCTTTGATTCACTGTATTACCTTTACTCCTTTATCAAAATTCAGTCGACTGTCTTTATGTGGAACTATTTCTGGGGTCTCTATTCTGTTCCATTGATCACTTTATTCTTTTGCCAATACTACACTGTCTTGATTACTGTAGCTTTATGGTAAATCTTGAAGTCAGGTGTGTCAGTCCTTTGGTTTTTTTCCTTCTCCTTCAATATTGAGTTGGTTATTCCAGGTCTTTGCTTCTTCATATAAACTGCACATGGCCAGGTGCAGTGGCTCACACCTGTAATCGCAGCACTTTGAGAGGACAAAGCAGGTGAATTGCCTGAGCCCAGGAGTTTGAGAACAGCCTAGGTAACATGATGAAACCCCATTGCTATTGGAAAAAAAAAAAAAGCAAATGAACAAAAAAGACTTTACAGTTTGTTGATATCCACAAGATAAACTTCTGTGATTTTGACTGGGCGTTAAATCTGTAGATCAAATTGGGAAAAGCTGACATCTTGATGACAGTGAGCCTTTCTATCTGTGAACATGGAATATCATTCCATTTATTTAGTTCTTCTTTGACGCCTTTCTTTTTTTCCGCATGTAAATCTTCTACATATTTTCTTAGATTTATGCCTAAATACTTCATTTTTTTTTTTTTGGAGGAGAATGTAAATGTTATTATGCCTTTAATTTCAAATTCTACTTGTTTCATTGTTGGTATATAGGAAGGCGATTGACTTTTGCATATTTGCATATTTGTACCCTGCAACCTTGCTATAACTGCTTATTAGTTCCCAGAGGTTTTTTTTTGTTGATTCTTTCAGATTTTCTACATAGACAATCATGTCATTTGTTAACAAAGACAGTCTTTTTCATTCTTCCCAATCTATGTACCTTTTGTTTCCTTTCTTATCTTGTATTAGTCTGGACTTCCAGTATGAAGGAATAGTGAGAGAGAACATCCTTGCGTTTTTCCTGGTCTTAGTGCAAAAGCATTGTGTTTCTTAGCATTAAGTAGGATGTTAGCTCTAGGTTTTCTGTAGATGTCCTTTATCAAGTTGAGGAAGTTCCCCCCTATTCCTAGTTTGCCAAGTTTTTATCATGTGTATTGGATTTTGTCAAATGCTTTTTCTGCATCTGTTGATATAATATATGATCATGTGATTTTTCATTTTTTGTCTGTTGATGTGATGGGTTACGTTAACTGATTTTCAAATGTTGGACCAGGCTTGCATACCTGGGATAAATCCCACTTGGTTGTAGTGTGTAATTTCTTTTTTATACATTGTTGGATTTGATTTGCTAATATTTTGTTGAGGATTTTTGCATTTTTTGTTTGTTTGTTTGTTTTTGAGATGGCATCTCATTGGTTCTGTCGCCCAGGCTGGAGTGTAGTGGCATGATCTCAGCTCACTGCAACCTCTGCCTCCCAGGTTCAAGCGAGTCTCCTGCCTCAGCCACACGAGTAGCAGGGACTACAGGCACCCACAACCACACCTGGCTGATTTTTGTGTTTTTAGTAGAGATGGGGTTTCACCATGTTGGCCAGGCTGGTCTCGAACTCCTGACTTTGTGATCTGCCTGCCTCGGCCTCTCAAAGTGCTGGGATTATAGGTGTGAGCCACCGCACCTGGCCGATTTTTGCATCTTTGTTCATGATGAATATTGGTTTGTAGCTTTCTTGTCTTGTAAGTAATTTCTTTGGTTTTGGTATTAGGGTAAATGCTGGCTTTATAGAATAAATAAGGAAATATTCCCTCTGCTTCTATCTTCTGGAGGAGATAGTAGAGAATTGTTATAATTTCTTCCTTAAATGTTTGGTAGAATTCACCAGTAGACCCATCTGAGCTTGGTGCTTTCTGTTTTGAAGGTTATTAATTATTTAGTCAATTTCCTTAATAGATATGGGCCTATTCAGATTGTTTATTTTTGTGTGAGTTTTGGCAGATGGGGTGGGTAAAGGAATTGGTCTTTTTCATCCAGGTTATCAAGTGTGTGGCCACAGATATTCCTTTATTAACCTTTATGTAGTTTATAATATTCTTTTATTATACTTTCATTGTCCTTGGAATCTGTAGTGATATCTCTGTTTTCATTTCTGATATTAATAATTTGTTTTCTGTCTTCTTTTCTTTTTTATTTTTGAGACAGATTCTTGCTCTGTGACTCCGGCTGGAGTGTAGTGGTGGGACCTTGGCTCACTGCACCCTCCGCCTCCTGGGCTTAAGCAATCCTCCTGCCTCAGCCTCCCACGTAGCTGGGACTACAGGACCACACCACCAGGCCCAGCTAATTTTTGTATATTTTTTGTTGTTGTTGAGATGGGATTTCACCATGTTGCCCAAGCTGGTCTTGAACTCCTGGGTTCAAATGATCCACTGCCTTGGCCTTCCAGAGTGCTGGGATTACATGTGTGAGCCATCGTGCCTGGACTGTCTTTTTTCTTAGTCTGACTAGAGGCTTATTGATGTTATTAATCTTTTCAAAGAACTAGCTTTTGGTTTTGTTGATTTTCTGTATTGATTTCCTGTTTTAAATATCATTATTTCTGCTTTAATTTTTATTTCTTTTCTTCTGCTTACTTTGGATTTAATTTGCTCTTCTTTTTTCTAGGTCTTATGTTGGTGTACCTGTGTCCCTGGACTCTGACCTTTGCCAGTGCTTCCCAATTTTTTCCCCATCTGAGGTGGCACAGGATGCCTAGAGGGGGCTGCACTGGGTATTTCTCATCTTCCATGTGGAAGAGTAGAGGGAGCTGGAATCGCATATTTCTCTTCCGACAGTTAGGTTAGGCTTTGGTAAAACAGTTTCTGCTGAGGACAGACATTACTAAGAAGAGCAGCATGCCCTGGCATATTTCAAAATGGTTCCTTTTTCCTGCCATCTGCCATAAGCAAGAAGAGATTTTTCTCTGATATTAACTGTGAGGATCTGGTTGAACTCCTGGAGATAAAACTTATGAAAATGTGCCCCTGCTCAGTAATTAAGTGCCCTGGAGTTTTTACCTCTCAGAGTTGTCCGCACTGTCCTTCCAGCAGTTCGTCAATTACAGTTTAGGTTTTTCTCCCCGGCACTAGTTCCCAGACGCTTCTGCTCCACTAAGTTGTGATTCTCTGATTCCACCTGTTTGTCTCTCCAATTTTGGGGAGAGTGGTTTGTGGCCTCACTTCTCTGACAGATCTAGGAAGAGTTGTTGATTTTTCAGTTTGTTCAGCTTTTTACTTGTTACTGTAGAGTCTAGAGTGGCAAATTCTAGACTCTACAGACTTCTTGGAAACTAGAAGTTTGACCTACTAATTTTTTGCCTCCTGGTTGTCACTTGAATCTACTTCTTTCTGTGTCCAAAACTACTATCCATGGAATCAGAGTCTTTGCTTAGGGATGGTAATGGTTGGAGGAACTGGGGTTGAGAGTAAAGATTGTTGTTGAATTTAGTCACACCGTTCCTCTGTAGATTATAATGATAACAAAGTGAATTTTTTTTAACATGACCATATAAGAAGATTGATTGATAAGCAGATGTTTTCTCCCTGTGAAGTCACACAGGACACTGATGGATCTTCTTATTTGGAATGGCCCTTGATGCTCGTGGCCCATTCCTATATGTCTTCTCAATGGTAAAAACCCTGCTCTGTGAGTGGATTTGGATTTTCAGGCCAACCAAAAAAGTTTTACAGCTAAGTTTGGCAAACTCAGTAAGTTAATGAAGATAGTTGTTGTTATTTTGGTTCAAAAAAATAAGACTCAGAGCAGTATATCTAGTCATAAGTTTTTGTATACAAAAGAGGGAAGCTAAGAATACACATTTACATTTGCTTGTATCTAGAAAGAAACTCTAAAAGAATGAAGAACATGGATTTCCTGTGATGAGAAGAGGGGAAAAGAACAGGATCGACGGGATGGAGATGGATAGGGGTGGGGCATTTTCACTGAATATACCCCTGTATGTATTTTCTGTTTTTAAACCATGTGAGTCTATTATCTATTGAAAAAAAATTGAAATACATTTTTAAAAGTTAGGTGTTTTTATAAAGTATTGAGATTGTTATATTGTTGAGGTTTTACAGCCAGGATAACACCTTGACCTCTCTACCTCTGAACTTGGAACCAGCTGAGAAATAGAGATAAGAAATTAGCTGTATGATTGATGAAGTTGACTGGGTAATGTTATTTTAGTTGATTATTCCTTTTTGTTTTAAATATCTTCTCTATATCTCTGAGTACCTTTTTCTTTTTGCCTGAAATCCAACATTGAAATGAAAATTGCCACTTCCTTTTTCCTTTTGAGTTAGAGTGCCTTGTCTTTTACGTGTCCTTCTAGTTTAAGATTAACAACACGTACTTTTATCTTATTTTAAAATTCCAGCTAATTTCTTTTTTTGAAACAAGATCTCACTCTGTTGTCCAGGCTGGAGTGCAGTGGCATGATCATAGCTTACTGTTACTTCAAACTTCTGGGCTCAAGTGATCTTTCTGCCTCAGGCTCCTGAGTAGTTGGGGGTACAGGCATGTGCCACCATACCTGGTTAATTTTATTTATTTATTTATTATAGAGGTGAGGGTCTTGCTGTGTTGCCCAGGCTGGTCTTGAACCCTTGGCGTCAAGTGATTCCCCTGCCTCAGCCTCCCAAAATGCTAGAATTACAGGCATGAGCCACTGCACCCAGTCTCCATCTATAATTCTTTGCCCTTTTTAAAATTTTTATTTTAAAAATAGCTTTGTCTTTCAGCAGAGATATTTAGAGCAATTGCATTTGGTGTTATGATTTTATCTTTTTTTCCTGTTTTTATGCTTCCCTTTGCCTTTTAATATGCAACTTGGTAACTTTTCTCTCTCTTTGATCACTTAAAAACTAAGCAACCTATTTTTGATGCTTATGGGTTATTTTTTAATGTTACACAAATTTTACATAATTTATCTCTGTGGATCAAAAATGTTTTAAACAGTGGCACTCTCATTGAAACACTTGGATAGCCACCGTGTGTTCAACAGACAGTTCTCATTTGGTGGTATAAATGCTGATCTACCTACCGAACTCACTCTGATGGCTTTCTCATCCTACTTCAAGTCATTTTGGATCTTAAAAGAGCCTGTTAGCCTCTGGACCACAGTTATACTCAAAATACCGAAGCGGGTCTTACTGAATTGATGAGTGGGAATTTTGGCTATTTGTGTGTAGGAACTGGAATTGTATACAGAAGAGACCAGGCCTTTAAAGACAGGAGAAGAATCTCAGAGCTTCCAGCCGCAGCCAATGGATCCCTGGCCTGAGGGACAGTCCCAGAAGAAGGGGGTGAAGAATACATGCCCTGACCTTCCCAATCATCTAAATGCCAAGATGGCACCACAGCCTTTGAAAGAGAGTGGTGAGTACAAGAATCTGAGAACATTAGGGAATGAGGCCTTCTGCAGGGGAGAGGAATGGGAGGTGAGGAAGGGTGCATGGGGAAGAAGGATGTGCAGAATTCAAGGCAAGGGATAGGCTGCAGTGTGGTGGGCACACTTACTGAGAATAAGCAAGCGTCGTAAAGAGGCTGTGGCTGTGAGTGATGCCAGCATGCCCTGCTGTAGCTGGAGTCCTGCAGCAGGTGTAGGCTGGGACAGGAGTGGGTGGTGACCACAGGAGGTCAGGGCTGGCCTGACATGTGGCACACCACTCGCAGCAGCTTAGGAGCTACACACTCTAGAAGAGAAATAAAGGGGAAGTCTGCACTGGCCATAGGGATAGCCCCAGCTTGATCCAAGTGTGACTTTTGGAAAGCCAATCTCAGAGGGAGGTGATTTTTTGGGAATCAGAGCTTGGGTTTCAGAGACTTTTTCTTTTCCTCAGCTGTCCTCACTCCCCGAGTCCCTACTCTCCCAAAGATGGGGAGCGTTGGAGATTGGGAGGTGACAGCTGAGTCCCAGGTAAGCTGCTATTCGTTCTTCCTTTCCTGTCATTGCTGCTCCTGTGCTCTTGCCCACCCAGTGTTCCTCCTCTCTCTCCATGACCTCTACTCAGCAAAAGGGCATGAGGCCCAGGGTGTTAGCCTTTGCCCTTCACCCCCAGTTTGCTGCGCCCCAAACATCCCCAAACACATGTATGTACCAAACCAAACGGCCATCCTGCTCCTTATGATACCAGCTTCACACATGGTATCCCTCTGTTCCCATCATCTTTCCTGGGGCCTGCTAGGGTTCCTAGGCTGTTGTCAAAGGTCAGTGATGTTTGGGGTCCTTGTCTTGTGCATCTCGTAGGAAGCCCTGGGCCCTGGCAAACATGCTGAGAAGGAGCTCTGTAAAGAACCCCCAGGAGACGACTGTGGGAACAGCGTGTACCTGGGTAAGGAGATGTGCCCTCTGAAGGTGATGTTGTCATGCTTCTGATACACTCAGTTCCCAAAGAGGGTTTTGCCACTCCTTTAAGAATCATGGCTCTGCAGTCTCTGGAATTTCAGACATAGGAAGAAGACTTGCCCTTTGTAGCCAGCACTCTCATGGCAGGGATGGAGGCTGCCTGGAGATGGGGTGGCAGGATGGCTTCCAAGAGCCTGCCCTCTCTGGGTATATTAACTTCCTTACCTCAGTCCATTCACAGACCAGGGGCCAGGGGCCAGGGGCCAGGCCTGGCCTGCTGTCTCAGAAATCTGATTTTTTTCAGCATTGTAAATAGGATCTCTCTCTCAGGCAGACTTCAGTGAACTAAACCCATGAGACCAATGAATTAAACCCAGAAGGAATAAATGTCACAGAGTCCAAAATACCTGAAGCCCATATAACCAGCACAGACTCCTTTCTCTGTGGGCACTCCTATGTGGCAAGTCAAATAATAGGGAGCCGTTTCCCTGTGGAGCCTGGGATCACTGTGCGGGGAGTTAGACACGTGAATAGCTGAAATAGAAGAGACTCTGATAGGCGTGACTCATGGTAAGTTTAGATACCAGAAGCTTACTGGCTACTTGCTTGACAGTGGAACCCCTTTTTACACATGGTATCTGGGGGAGATAGTGTTCAAAGGAACAGACTTTGGGAAATGCTGAATTAGATTGTCCCTATGCCTTTCGAAACCCTTTTCATCTAGTTTTCTTCAAGTATTTATTTTAATTAGAGGCTTCCTATTTTGTTAGGGCTGGGAGCTGTTGGGATAGCAGTCCTTTAAACATAGCTAACTTTTAAAATTAAGGAAATTAATTTTCTCACATTATTAGAAGTCCTGAGGAGGACATGCTCCAACCACAGTACAGATTAGCTGAGCAATGTCCTAGTGGGTCTTTGTTCTTCTTTCTGTCTGCCATCCTCAGTGTTAGCTCCATATTAAAGCTGTTTTGTTTCATGGTCAAAAGATAGATGCTGGTGGTGGCAATGGATGCCTAGCAGGACAGAGACTCACTAACACACACACACACAGACACACACACACACACACACACCCCTTTCCTCCAGCTGTGGAGTTCAGTCTGATTGGGCCAGTTTAGGTCATGTGCGCATCTGTGGACCAATGAGTCACTCTTATATGATGTTTCATGTTTCATAACAACAACAACAACAAACAAATGAACCAAGCAAACAGGTCACTTAACATTTCTCATATGGTGGTCGTGTTACCTCTTCTCTCCCCCTATTCCTGCAGACATTTTATTGGATCAGCATGGGAATTTCTCGTCAGCCTCTTGCAAGGAAAAGATAGAAGTTTCAGGGAGATTTTGGACAAACATGCTGCTCAGCAGACTGTTTCTACTCTGTCATTTCTCTTCTTCCTTTTGTAGGAGTTCCAGTTTCAAAACCAAGTATCACCTCTGAGAAAGAGCAAGGACCAGAGTTTTGGGGTCTAAGTCTTACAAATTCTGGGAAAAGGAGCACTGCAGCTTACAGCCTGGATAATGAGCCAGCTCAGGCATTGACCTGGAGAGATTCAAGAGCCTGGGAGGAACAATACCAGTGGGATGTGGAGGACATGAAGGTGTCAGGTGTTCACTGGGGCTATGAGGAGACCAAGACTTTCCTGGCAATTTTGAGCGAGTCTCCTTTCTCTGAAAAGCTCCGGACTTGTCACCAGAATCGCCAGGTATATCGGGCCATAGCAGAGCGGCTAAGGGCAAGGGGCTTCCTGCGGACACTGGAGCAATGTCGCTACAGGGTCAAAAACCTCCTACGGAATTACCGGAAAGCCAAGAGCAGCCACCCACCAGGTACCTGCCCCTTCTATGAGGAGCTGGAGGCCCTGGTCAGGGCTCGGACAGCCATCAGAGCCACAGATGGCCCAGGAGAGGCCGTGGCACTCCCCAGGCTCGGGGATAGTGATGCAGAGATGGATGAGCAGGAGGAAGGGGGCTGGGAGCCTGAAGAAATGGCAGAAGACTGTAACGGTGCTGGCCTAGTCACTGATGAGTCTACCCAGGGGCCCAGGATTGCAGGGGCCCCAGCCCTGTTCCAGAGCCGTATTGGTAAGAACATCGGGGTTTAGTCAGATTCAGATTCCAACCCTCCTACCAGCTAGACTGCTATTCCCTGAGTTCAGGGCACAGGCTGCAAGTCTGGATTGAAGCCACTAGAGTGAAGAGCTACGTTCTTTAGGTCATCCTCAAACTCCAACTCTCTTTTCCCGTGACCAAGTCTCTTTGCAAAAGTCTTCTTAGTTATAGAAGGAAACATTTTTAAAGCCTTAAGGGGCCTCAAAGAGTGAATCTGGTATTTCCAAAGGTGTGTCACTGATAGTATGGGATGATCATCGACGTTACATGAATGAACTTGACATTCTTGTATTTATATATTTCTCTTAATTTGTATGAGTGCATCAACCTGTGATTTCACAGATAGCAAATTTAGGTAAAGAGTGATGGCGAGTGAAATATTGAACAGATAATGGCAGAAATCATGACAGCGTAGACTTGAATAATCAATGTCTGGGAAACACCCAGTCATTGTAAAGGTGCAAACATGGAAGTCCAAGAGATGAGGCGTCTTATAGACACACAGGTAGGAGCAGAGCCCGGATCAGAGCCCGTGGCTCCTGCCTGCCGGTTTTACATGGTTGCCTTCCTGGGCTACATCACTTTCCTGCGGAGGAGCTGAGACTAGGCCACCTCCTTTTCATTCCTCTGCAAAGGAGGAAAGTGTGTCCTCATTTGGCCTTTCTTGCAGGACTATTTGAAATTCATTTATGTCTCTAATCTTTAGGAATTCTCAGTTTTCATGTTTTATTAAAAGGAGAATTTATGGCCAGGTGTTCACGCCTGTAATCCCAGCACTTTGGGAGGCTGAGGCGGGCGGATCATGAGGTCAGGAAATCAAGACTATCCTGGACAACATGGTGAAACCCCTTCTGTACTAAAAAAAAATACAAAAATTAGCTGGGTGTGGTGGCGCACGTCTGTAATCCCCAGCTACTCAGGAGGCTGAGGCAGGAGAATTGCTTGAACCCAGGAGGTGGAGATTGCAGTGAGCCGAGATTGCATCACTGCACTCTACCGTGGCGACAAAGTGAGACTCCATCTCAAAAAAAAAAAAAAAAAGAATTTATAAAATAAATAGAGGACAGGTATTGAGTGAATATGGGGAAAATCACATGCATCCCGGTTACAGGCTTTTCCCTGAACTAATCAGCAAAGCCAGGGGCATGGGATCACCTGATATAACTGATATAATATGACTACCTAAGTCCTCACCTTCAGCCAAGACTTGAAGTGTTAATAGAATCTCTTAGAAGAGAGTGAGGGTGGGAAGCTCTGGCTGACTGTCCTAGCATGCCCCTGAGAAGCAAAGGGATATTGCCCAGGTACCTGGATAGTTTCTGACATGCCTATGTTCTAGGTATTTCGAAGGGCAGGTGACTCTATTCTCTGATGACCTAGGCACATCTCATTAAGTCTCACAGTTCTCAACTCTTCACTCCTGACAGCAGGTGTGCACTGGGGCTATGAGGAGACCAAGGCCTTCCTGGCAATTCTCAGTGAGTCCCCATTCTCGGAAAAGCTTCGCACCTGTCACCAGAACAGCCAGGTGTACCGGGCCATCGCAGAGCGGCTGTGTGCTCTGGGCTTCCTGCGGACACTGGAGCAGTGTCGCTACAGATTCAAAAACCTCCTTCGAAGCTACCGGAAAGCCAAGAGCAGCCACCCACCAGGGACGTGTCCTTTCTATGAGGAACTGGACTCACTGATGAGGGCTCGGACTGCAGTCAGGTCCATGGGGACTGTCCGGGAGGCTGCAGGTCTCCCTAGGTGTGGGCAGAGCAGTGCTGAGACTGATGCCCAGGAGGCCTGGGGTGAGGTGGCCGATGAAGATGCTGTCAAACCTGCAACCTTGTGTCCTAAAGCCCCAGACATGGGTAAGCCTGGAGTAATTGGATGTTCTCAAAATCCGTGGGCATGTGGAGAGAGTGAGGAAGCCAGGCTCATTACCTTTTGTCTCTTAACTAAAAGAGAGAATGGTATTGAATAGGAAAAAGATATCAGATTATCCAGTCTTAAGCTTTGTGTGAATCAGTCAGTCAGTCAGTCAGTCATTCTATCTTTTACTAGGTATATCTGGGCAGTTAGAGACTTTATTCAATCCAGTATGACACAGGATATTTGGAATGTACTAGAAGGAGGAGGTGTTCATGATTGAGTACTAAGATAGAGGAGTGTTCCAGGGAAACAGGTTGGCTATGGCTGCTGGGCTGAGCCCCATGGCTCACTTGGTGAGGTCACCATGTCCCAGAGTCCATTCCTCAGCTCTGCAGGACAGAAACATTTGTATGTACCAAAACTTGATCAATTTCATGTTAGTCACATTTATAAGATGTGAGATATAAGATATAAGAATCAAATTCATGTTAGCCAAATTCACAGATGTACGATACAGACACACACCCACACACATATGCTAACTAATGAGTGAAGAAAAACTGCATTTCTGTCCATTTTTTCAGGTTTTGAAATGAGGCATGAGGAGGAAGACCAGATTTCAGAGCAGGACATTTTTGAGGATTTGCCTGGAGCCTTATCAAAATGTCCTACAGAAGCTGTTTACCAGCCTCTTGACTGGGGAGAAGACAGTGAAAATGAAAATGAAGATGAAGGGCAGTGGGGAAATCCCTCACAGGAACGGTGGCAAGAAAGTTCTTCTGAAGAGGACTTAGAAAAACTTATTGACCATCAAGGCCTGTACCTTGCGGAGAAATCCTACAAGTGTGACACATGCATGAAGAGCTTCAGTCGGAGCTCCCACTTCATCGCCCACCAGCGAATCCACACAGGTGAGAAGCCCTACAAATGCCTTGAATGTGGAAAAAACTTTAGTGACCGCTCTAACCTCAATACCCATCAGAGAATCCACACTGGAGAGAAGCCCTATAAATGCCTTGAATGTGGGAAAAGCTTTAGCGACCACTCTAATCTCATCACTCACCAGAGAATCCACACGGGGGAAAAGCCCTATAAATGTGGAGAATGTTGGAAAAGCTTCAACCAGAGCTCAAACCTTCTGAAACATCAGAGAATCCACTTGGGAGGAAATCCTGACCAGTGTAGTGAGCCCGGGGGAGACTTTGCCCAAAGCCCATCTTTTAGTGCTCACTGGAGGAATTCTACAGAGGAGACGTCTCCTGAACAACCTCAAAGTATCCGTAAGGACTTGAATTCTCCTGGACCACACAGCACAAACTCAGGGGAGAAACTTTATCAGTGTTCTGAATGTGGAAGAAGCTTCTCTAAGAGCTCTGCCCTCATTAGTCACCAAAGAATCCATACAGGAGAGAAACCATATGAATGTGCCGAATGTGGGAAAAGCTTCAGTAAGAGCTCCACCCTGGCCAACCACCAGCGCACCCACACTGGAGAGAAGCCGTATAAATGTGTGGACTGTGGGAAGTGCTTCAGTGAGCGCTCCAAGCTCATTACACACCAGAGAGTACACACAGGAGAGAAGCCCTACAAATGCCTTGAGTGTGGAAAATTCTTCCGTGACCGTTCTAACCTCATTACTCACCAGAGGATTCATACGGGAGAGAAGCCGTATAAGTGCAGAGAGTGTGGGAAATGCTTTAACCAGAGCTCCAGTCTTATTATTCACCAGAGAATCCACACAGGGGAGAAACCCTACAAGTGCACAGAGTGTGGCAAAGACTTCAACAACAGTTCCCACTTCAGTGCTCACCGGAGAACCCATGCAGGAGGGAAGGCATCGTAGGGGACAGTTTTCCCAACAACAAAAGAGGACTCAGTGTGTATATCTTATATCATAAGATATATGCTAGAGAGAAACTTTCCAATTTTTAAGCTTGGTGTGTACCTAGGGAAGTTATCTAGGTATAAACCAGGTAATTTGGAAGTGAATTACAAATACTAAGGATCCAGATTTGAAGGCACTTTGCTTAAGTGTAATTTGTTTTTCTTCTGTAAAGACCCACATGGAATCCTCAGACTGTCCTTCTATTTGCTGTCATGTAAGAACTATGTCAGTATTTGAGCCAAACTGGCAACTTAGGAGATTAGAGTTAAATCAGTGGTCTTGAGCAGTGATTCCAAGCTCTCACTGTGCCTTCACACTGTCCATGTGTAATCCAGCCCATCAGCAGTGGTTCTCGTACTTTCTTAGTGAGGGCATATCCTTGGGAGAATGTTGAGATTCTGGTGAGAGAGGAGTTGGCCTAGAGCAGGCCACTGTGAGCTCAGCACAGAGTAGGAAGAACAGTGACATCGTTACAGAATTATTAATAGCAGCAATGGCTGGTGTTTATTGAGCTGTTGCTCTTTGGCAAGCTCTGTGCTAAGAACTTTGTATACATCATCTCATTTAATCTTCACAACAGCCCCAGGAGATAACTACTAACTTTCTCCCCATTTCCTAGAGGCTTGGGAAATTAAGTAACTTGCACTGGTCACACATCTGTAAGTGGGAGAGGCAGGATTCAACAGATCTGTCTGTCTTGAGTCTGTCGTGCTCTTATTGCTATAATGAATTCCCATTCATGTTAGGTAGCTTAGGGGCCAGAATCTCAATGCACTTTGTAGACACACTTCCTGTTATAAAATTTCTACATTTTGAATTTTTTAAACAAATATGGAAATTGAGAATCCCTAAGGATTAAAGGACTTGGGATATTCAGAATTGGTGAAATGATTTGAGCAAGGATGAGCTATTATCAAAATACTTGATGCGAGTTTCCATCTTCTCAATAATATGGGTGAGAGATATAGGTGGGTTGAGATTGGGAAAAATATGTGGCCTAAGTAATTTTTCTTCCAATAAGATACTGCTTTGGCTAAGGAAATGGGATCTAAGAGTTCTCTTTTTTCTCAGGGGTCAGTCCTCTTCTTGCCACGCTTGGCTGATCATAGGTTAACCCTAACAGAAGCCTAGGGTCCCTATATTTTTGCCTGTCTGGCCTTTCCTTTTGGCAAGCAGAAGCTTTGTTCTTGGTCCCCATGCCAGGACTGAGGTGGAAGGTGCTGGTATGTATGGTCATCTACTGAGAGGGCCTTGACCACTGTTCTGTGTTCCAGGTTCTTGGCACAATTTTACCCTGAGCCATCCTGTCCCAGGCCTGCCCAGGGCTTTCTGTATGTTGGCCCTTCACACTTGCCTCCCACATGGACAGGCTAAGTAAGAAAGGTTTACATAGGATGGTTTTAGCATTTGCAGCACTTTGGCCTCCAGAGTTTCTCCTTAGAAGGGTTTAAAACTGTTGACCAAGGACTTCGGTTTCCACAGGACTTTAAAGGAAAATCCCCCTCCTGCCATCCTCTTATGACACTGGGATGTGTTCATAACCTGCTTGTTTCATGGACTGGGGAAGTACCTATCAGATAGTGGATGTGAAGCAGCCTTGAAGAACAGAGCTTTTATTAACACACGAGGAAGCTGGTGGAGAGATTTGCTACTCCCACAGAGTGAGATCCCTTCTTAACCCCTTCCCCTGCTTCAGAACCTCCCTTCCCAAGAACCAGCCCCACTAGGATCACCGTCAGCTCCCTCCCAGTTTACCTTTCCTGGCCCATGTTCTCTCTGCGAGGCAGGGGTCATGGGATGAACCCTGGGTAGAAGTTAGCAGATGTCAGTAACTGCAGTAATAGTGATATTGTCTAATAATGTGAGCTGAGAGGAAGGATCCTGAGGTGAGGGAGAGGGAAGGAGTTCCAGGGAAAGGCACTGTTGTATGGAATAGCATGGATTCAGGGTGGGGGTGTATGATGGGAGGTTGGAAACAGGGAGCTGATATTAGAGGGGTGCTGGGGCAAGGTCACTGAGTACCTCACATATAAATGGAGTGTCAACACCAGGCCTGGGGCAGTGTTCAGATGTGCATGGTTGAAATCTGACAGCTGAATGGAACTTGGATATGCTGCAATTAGGATGGCCTGTTGGGACACTGTTGTGATATTTCAGCTAAAGGCTAGGGTCTGAACTAGAGCAGTGGTGACACTGAGGAGGAGGGAATGAATGGGAGAGGTCTCAGAGGCAGATGGGAGGACATCAGAGGAAAGCTAGAATGCCTTTGGTGACAGGGTGGAGCATGTCCTTATTCAGAATTGGGAGCACAAGAAGGAGAGGCTGATAGAGCAGGAGGGCAGAAGATGAGAAGTTTAGTTTTGGATGTCTAGAACTTGAGGTGCGTAAGGGAAATCATGGTGATGCTATGCATTTGGATGTCGGCTAGAAGCTAGGGGAGAGGCTAGGACTAGAGATCTGTGTATGCTGAGTAGTTAAACTAATGAGAAAGGAAGAATTTCAGATTCAAGTATTGGGCCTAGGACAGAGCTACTTGATAGTGCTGAATGGAGAGGAAGATGGCCCTCAAAGGAGATCTAGACCACTCCCTACTCCCACCCCCCACCATCATTTTTTGGATCCTGTCTTCCTTGTAACTGACCCCTGAATTCTTCATTGTAGCCCCGAGTTTTCTGGAGCGCTCACTGTGGAAGCCAGGCTGAGCTCCGTGTGGATGTGAGGTGATAATCCTCTCCACTTGGTTACCCTTTCCCCTGGACTTGGTAGTGTGTTAGTGTCTCATGTCTTTAGGGAAGAGTTTTGATGTTTATTATCTGCCATTCTTGTCTCATGAATCTTAGTTGAGGTTCAGTCATGAAAGCAAGGCCAGTGTGGGCCAGGAGAGAAAATGGCTCAGGTGGTCCCTTCCTCCTTGTCTTACCCGACTTCCTTTGGAAGAAGCACTCTTTCGGGGGGCCGCAGTGTTCCAGGCCTGACCCTCCAGTAGGTCTGTACTGCTCACATAAACTGACATCTGGTTTTACCCACCCTGAGCTTTGCTAGTGTGAGTCTGCTCTTGGGAGTCTGTAGAATGGGTGGACAGTTTCTCAGCCTTCCTGGCCACAGGTCAGACCCTGGTTATGGAAAACCAAACCAGCAAATGCTGCCCTGGGAGGGTGTTACATCATGTGAGCTACTAAAGGAAGGATTGTCTCCCCAGATGGCTGCCTCCCCTTGATTTCTTCACCCTCCACCCCAAGAAGGGCATTGGCTCTTCTGAAGTAACCAAAAGGTACTTAAAAGACCTTAGGCCTTCCATTCCCCAGACTCCCAGGAGGCAGCAGACCCAAAGGTAGGGGCAGGGAAAGGAGGGGCCAAGACTTTTTCAGTTACTCGGTTTTTTCTTAGGCCTTGACCTCAGCAGCTGAACTAATGGTCATGGCTGTCTCGGCCTTATTGTCCCCTGTGGCCTCCTCCCAGAAGCAGTGTAAAGCAGCTAGGCTCCCTCCATGCTAAATAGTATACTCAGGAGCTCTGGCTAGTCCTTCCTGCCTCATCTTGTTCTGGAGCCCCTGGTGGGGGTAGCTGTCTGCTTTCGGGCTGCAGAAAAGAATTGAGTCACTTTCTGAAGGGGAGTAACACCCTTTGGGGACAGGGGTGCAGTTTTGAAGTAATGAAGGCAGTGATGTCTGGAGTGGGTGTGGGCGTTGCAGGTGAACTTGCCTCACCCAGGCTATTCTGGGTCTTTGTACTCCAGAGTTCTGTCCTGGGTTTGCTTCTTCATTCACTCTGTTTCCCTTTCTTTTCCTTTCTTTCTCTCTTTTCTTCTATGTAGATGCTAATGACTTCCAGATCTGTCTCCTGCTGTGGCCTCTCCTCTTAGGAGCCCAGCTGTCTGCCAACCAGCTGTGCTTGGGTAACTCCTGGGCCTCTCAAAGCCCCCGTGTCTACCATCACCCATCATGGGGCTCTTGGCCTACCTATCCAGCACATGCGTTGATGTATACACTCAGTGGCTCCCACCCAGCCTCCCCTGCACATGCCTGGAGAGACCTACCCATTCGGACTCATCCTGGACTCAGTTCTGCCAATACTTTCTTCCTTCTAAGAGCATTTCCAGTTGGGCTGGGGTTACCCAGCTGCCTGAGAGGTCTCTTTCTGAATGGAGTCAATATCTAAAGTCAAAATTAATCATTCAAAATATTCCCTTACCTACTTTTTTTCTTTTTTTTTTTTTTTGGAGAGATGGGTGTCTTGTGTTGCCCAGGCTGATCTTGATCCTCCCAGCTCAGCCTCCCAAAGCTCCCCTGACCTCAGTTTTGATCCCATCCTCCATTTGGGCATCCCTCAGCTCCCCCACCTGTTAATAGCAAACACCAATCTCAAGCCCCTGCCCCAGTCTGCTACAAGGGGTTAGTGCTCCATGCAGCAGGAGCTCAGGGAAGGCTTTGCAGGAGAGGAGGGATTTGAAATGGGCCTGGAGGCCTGGGATGGTAGACACTGGAGCCTTTTGCCCCACAGCTCCTGGCTATTTCTTCACACTCCCAGCATCAGTATTACTACTACCGTGTCTTTAGCATCATTTTGCCCTCCCTCTGACTTTCAGCAAGCCTGCACTTACCTCCAAATAAATGCCTGTTTTTGGGGGGCAAAGGCACGTTCCTTCCTTACCTTATTGTTGCTTCCCCCACCCCATGCTGCAGCTGAGCGGGTGACCTTTCTCCTCACCTCCGTGTGCTGCATCTCTCACCTGGTCTCTGTTAGGAACCCTAGAGGAACCTGCACCCCGGTAACCCCATTTTATGCTGCTTGGAGAAAGAGACAGAGAGTTTGAGAGGTCCCAGTTCTTTTCGGTGTGTGTTCGGTTCCCCCACTCCTCAAAGCTGAGAGCTTCTTTGTTTTAAGAGCCACTTGGTTAAGTCAAGAGCATTAGATGAGTAAAAAGAAGAATCCAATTAGATAATTATACCTAAACATGCTATAGTCGACTAGGGATTCACATAGACATTGATTTTCTAATCAGGGGACTGTTGGTGATTCTTTCTGTGTGTAAAGATGCTTCTGATCATGCCTGTCATTACATGACACTTATTTCTAAAGTCACTTTTTTTTTTTTTTCCACATTTTCATTGTAGAAAAATATCCCATAATTGTGCCACCTTGAGGGTGAGGGCCACAGGATGGGGGATTAGGAAAACAAGAGTCACTCTCTAAGCTGGTCCTGGAGCAGCATTACGGATGTGTCGGAGCCCAAGCAGGAGAGGAGCCACAGGCCAAGGCTGGCAGAGCTGTGATCACTAGAATCTCAAGTCGCTGGGGCTCACGGAGCCCTAACTTGGTGGCAGGTGACAAATGTGGAACAGAGGAGAAAGGAGTCTTCTCCTTCCACATAGAACACACTTGGCTTCAGTGCTTTGTGGGGATTCATGGACCACAGAGAAGCTTCCACATATTTATAGGCACTGGGGACCAGCAGGAAGTGGTGGTGAGACACTTTGCAATCCTCCACTGCAGACTTCACCCAGGGGGCCAGAGCAGGAGAGAATCCCTCTGTGGACAGCACTTGAGAGGAAAGGGCTTGTTCATGACCGTGTATGGAGGTCACCAACCCAACCCTGTTCCTGAAGTTTCCAGAAACAGATGGAGAGGTAAGTCCAGCTAGGCTGGAGCACCAGCATCAGTAGTAGGGGCAGGAGCTTGTGCTAAAGCTGGCTGGTGTGTCCTAGAGAAACAGGAAGCACAGGTGTCATCTCGCAGGACTTTTCTCAACCAACTAATTTCTTATGGAAATGAGACATTTGTGATTGATTTTAATTTCCTCTTGGGGACTGTGAAATTAAAATGGATGAAATTTTGTCCACCAGGAGCCTCAGGGATTTAATATCCAATTCTAAAACCTGAACAGGCCTTTTTGTTTTGCAATTTGTGGACCAATCCCTGGCTTCATTTTATTTGGCTTTGCTTTCACTTCCCCATTTTCTGTTATTTTCTTTTTCTTGTGCTGTTATGTACATCTCTTAAAGCTGGTCAAATTGTATTTTGGGATGGAATGGCCTGATAAGTTAATAAATTATATTAAACTGCCAAAAAAGGAATGTGTTTTGGATTCTTCTGGCTTCTTCCTGGTTACACCAAAAGCATGGAGGAGAAAAGGAAGGGAAGTCACCGAGACACAGGCTGTCAGGGAGATTGGGGCCAAGGTCTCAAGCCCCTTGTTCTGGGCGGATGTCTTCTTTTCATTGTTCCTTGTGGTTGTTCAGACATGGGTGGCTCTTCAGGCATGTCCACAACCCCAGGAGCCATGGCCTCTTGCTCATACCAGTGGCATCTCGCTCTGCTGGTCCCTATGCATCTACTTTGATATGTCTCTCAGGATCCCTGTGCTAGGAAGACAGAGGTGTCTGAAATCCAAATACCACAAGGATGATTATGGATGAAAAGACAGGAAAGAGTTCCCAGAGGGCTGAAACTTACCTGATTTCTCTCATTTGCTTCCTGGTTCAGGAACAGAACTGATCACACTTTGTACTTGAGAAAGAGGGGAGAGCTGGAGGGTCTTTATATTCTTTCCTCGCCTTCCTCCACCCATTCTCCTCCTGACAACATTCAAAAGACTGTAGCTCAAGGTTGAAGTTTCCTAATACATGCTCACTCTTTTGTCCTTATTGAACGGGATATAGGCAACTTTGCCTTTTTTTTTTTTTTTTTTTTTTTGAGACGGAGTCTCGCTCTGTCGCCCAGGCTGGAGTGCAGTGGCCCGATCTCAGCTCACTACAAGCTCCGCCCCCCGGGTTCCCGCCATTCTCCGGCCTCAGCCTCCCGAGTAGCTGGGACTACAGGCACCCGCCACCTCACCCGGCTAGTTTTTTTGTATTTTTTAGTAGAGACGGGGTTTCACCGTGTTAGCCAGGATGGTCTCGATCTCCTGACCTCGTGATCCGCCTGTCTCGGCCTCCCAAAGTGCTGGGATTACAGGCTTGAGCCACCGCGCCCGGCCGCCTTTTAGGACCTTAATATTGTTTGGTTGTGTCCCCACCCAAATCTCATCTTGAATTGTAGTTCCCACAATCCCCATGTGTTATGGGAGGGACCTGGTGGGAGGTACCTGAATCATGGGGGCGTTTACCCCTATGGTGATCTTATGATAGTGAGTGAGTTCTCATGAAATCTGATGGTTTTATAAGTGATTTTTCCCCATTTCGCTCTGCACTTCTTTCTCTTGCCACTATGTGATGAAGGACATGTTTGCTGCCCCTTCTGCCATGAATGTAAGTTTCCTGAGGCCTCCCCAGCCACGTGGAACTGTGAGTCAATTAAACCTCTTTCCTTTATAAATTACCCAGTCTCAGGCAGTTCTTTATAGCAGCGTGGAAGTTGACTAATACAGCTCTGTTATCACTGAATTTTGATTGTGATTTCGTTTTGCTCACAATCCACTGAGAACCTGTTTTTTTCTTGTAGGGGTCGGATCTCAAGTATAGGTGTTACTAGTGGTTGGCATGTACTAATATTCTGCATGTCTTGGGACAAAGATGAGATCTGGGAGGAAATGAGTCATGGTCTCCCTGAGGAGCAAGCTCTGGGTCTTGCTTACATGTTTTCATGTAACTTCTTTCTAGCAGTTACTCCAGGCTGACCAGACCCACAGGGCTTACCTTCCTGGAAGACAGGACAGAGATCACAGACTCCTTATACTCCATGCTCTTGCTGTTAGCTGTAGTTTGACCACAAGTGCAGTAAGGCATACAGGTCAGTTACAAATGTCAGGGTCCACTCAGGCTGGCCAGCCAATTCAGGCAGGAACAAGAACTGTTATCTGAAGGGGTCCAATGTAGGTAGCCAGAGAGCTGGCCAAGGCCAGTACAACTGAGAATGTAATACTAGGAAAAAGCCCTACCTGAGGGAGATGCCTCATGGCTGGGGCTGGCCATCTGTTGGCCCCATGTCAAGAAGCTGCGGGGGCTGGGTGCAGTGACTCCCACCTGTAATCCCAGCACTTCTGGAGGTCTGAAGTGGATGGATCACTAGAAGCCAGGAGTTGGAGACCAGCCTGGGCAACACAGTGAGACCTCATCTCTACTAAATAAATAAATAAGAAACCTGGCTTTCTCCAGAGGATCCCACCTCCCTGCAGCCCTTTCAGATGGAGGCTGCTTATTTGCATATAGCCCAAGTTCCTCCTGGTGGGAGGCGGGTTTGCTGTTCTTTCTCCTCACTCCTTGCGGCTGCCTCCAGATCATAGCTTCTTTCCTCCCTATTCATTTAACCAGTAATTGACAGCCAATAGCTATAAAGAGCCTAGGGGCCAGGCACGCTGCTAAGGACCTTGGGTGGATGATATCATTTGAGCCTCAGCACAAGTCAATGAAATATTGTTGTTGCTATCCCCAGTTTACCACAGAACCACAGAGGCTCAGGTTAATAACTTGCTACTTCATATATTGTCTCAAATATATGAATGGAACCAACCATATATGAAGTTCCTACTTCATATATTGTCTCAAAATTTTTAAGAACAGCTTGTTTGAATCTGAATTCAAGTTAATGTCATACATCACAACTGGATTTAAGATGAGGTAATTTTCACTGAGGAGTTTTCCAGAATATGTTGTCAATTACATCATTATGGTATCATTGAACTTGTTTCTCTGTCATCTGTATTTCCTGTAAACTGGTATTTAGATCCAGGGTTTAAACAGATTCAAATTTGATATTTTTTTTGGCAAGAATACTTCCTAGGTGGTTGTTGTGTACTTCCATCAGAAGGCATATAATGTCTGGTTGCCTTGCTTTTTGTGATATTAGCAGTCATTTATGATCATTGCCAGAATTTATTTTAATAAAGGTTTCAAGATGGTGATAAATTCTATTCTTCATTTACTGGCTGCAATACTTTTATAAAGAGACTTCCCTTCTTAATATTTAGTTACCCTGACATACATTGCATACAAAAAGCAGGATGAATTCTTGCTCTTCCCTCCTTTTACTTACTGGTTATCAAAATATAGCTGGTTTCTTAATATTTTCTGTAAGTGACTAATGAGTTTTTAAAAAATGTTATTATTTGTGTTTATTTCAATAGCTTTTGGGGTCCAAGTAGTTTTTGTTACATGAATGAACTATGTAGAGGTGAATTCTGAGATTTCAGTGCACCTGTGTGAGTTAGTGTACATTGTACATAGTGTGTACTTTTTATCTCTAGCCCCCCTCCCAGCCTCCGCTTTCTGAGTCTCTGAAGTCCATTGTATCACTTTGTATGCCTTTGCATACTCATAGCTTAGCTCCCACTTATAAGTGAGAACATGTTGTTTTTGGTTTTTCCACTCCTGTGTTACTTCACTTAGAATAAAGTCCTCCAGCTCCATCCAAGTTGCTGCAAAAGACATTATTTCATTGATTTTAATGGCTGAATAGTATTTCATGGTGTACGTATATCACATTTTCTTTGTCCACTCATTAGTTGATGGACACTTAGGTTGGTTCCACATCTTTGCAATTGTGAACTGTGCTGCTCTAAACATACATGCACAAGTGTCTTTTTCATATAATGACTTATTCTCCTTTGGGTAGATACCCAGTAGTGGGACTGATGGATCAAATGGCAGATCTACTTTTAGCTCTTTAAAGAATCTCCGTACTGCTTTCCATAGAGGTACTAATTTACATTCCCACCAGCAGCATCTAAGTGTTCTCATTTCCCCACATCTATGTCAACATCTATTGTTTTTTCACTTATCCATAATGGCGATTCTCGCAGGAGTAAGGTGGTATTTCATTGTGGGTTTTCTTTTCTTTTTTTTCTTTTTTGAGACAGAGTCTTGCTCTGTCGCCTAGGCTGCAGTGCAGTGGTGCGATCTCGGCTCACTGCAACCTCTGCCTCCTGAGTTCAAGCGATTCTCTTGCCTCAGCCTCCCGAATAGCTGAGATTACAGGCACCTGCCACCATGCCTGGCTAATTTTTGTATTTTTTAGTAGAGACAGGGTTTCACCATGTTGGTCAGGCTGGTCTCAAACTCCTGACCTCAGTTGATCCACCTGCCTCGGCCTCCCAAAGTGCTGGGATCACAGGCATGAGCCACTGGGCCCGGCCTCATTGTGGTTTTAATTTGCATTTCCCTCATGAATAGTGATGTTGAGCATTTTTTCATAGGTTTGTTGACTATCCATATATTTTCTTTTGAGAAATGTCTATTCATGCCTTTTACCCACTTTTAAATAGGATTATTTGTCTTAAAAATATTATTATGAACTCATAGATGCAAACACAGTTACGTTTCCATCCATTGCCTTTATTATTATTATTTTATTTTTCTAGATTTAGGGGTACGAGTGCAGTCATGTTACATGGATATAGTGTGTGGTGGTAGAGTCTGGGCTTTTAGTGTATTTGTTGCTCAAATAGTGTATATCGTCAAATTCTCCTCTGTGAGTTGGGCCAGCAGTGACAGTGCCAGTTTTTCCCACATTTTTGTCAACAGTGTGCTGTCTAGCTTTTGGATTTTTGCTGATCTAATAGGTAAGGAATAATGGAGTGAAAGTGAGTACTTTTTCATATATTTCAAGATTTTTGCATGTCTTTTCTTTCATAGTCTTTGAATGTTTGCTTATGGTACTTTCAGACTTATTTTTCTCAATTTTTAAGAGTTATTTACATATAAGGGATATTTGCATGAATGTTCCATGTATGCTTCAAAAGAAAGCATATTCTCTAATATTGGATTACAGAGTTTGACATATATTCATATTCATAAAAACTTCCTTATGATTATTTTGGTTAGGTCTTCTACAGCCTTCCTTTTGTTTCTTTGATTTGTTATGGACTGAGAGTGGTGAGTTAAAACTGCTGTTATTGGCATGCTCCGATTTCTCTTTGCACCTCCTAGTTTCTGCTTTATGACACATGCATTTTCTTATTGGGTGCATAGTTATATATTCTGTTATATATTCATTGTGAATTGTCTCCTTTAGTGCTGTAAAGTGTACTTCCTTGTCCTATTTCATGCCTTTGGCCCTGAATTCTAACTTACCTGGTGTGAGGATGGTGATTCCTGTTTTCTTGTTTGCATATGCCTGTTATTCCTTTGTTTTGCTTTAGATTTCAATACATGGTATTTAAGCCATTTTAAATCACTTTGTTAATGCCTCTTGTGATAGCACAGAGTCGAGTTTTATTTTGTGAGATAATCTGAACATCTTTATAATTAAACCTAATTAAAGGTGGGGTTCCAAGATGGCCAAATAGGAACAGCTCCAGTCTACAGCTCCCAGCGTGAGCGATGCAGTAGATGGGTGATTTCTGCATTCCCAACTGAAGTACCGGGTTCATCTAACTGGGGCTTGTCAGACAGTGGGTGCAGCCCACGAAGTGTGAGCCAAAGCAGGGCAGGGCATTGCCTCACCCAGGTAGTGCAAGGGGTCAGGGAATTCCCTTCCCTAGCCAAGGGAAACCATGACAGACGGTACCTGGAAAATCGGGACACTCCCACCCTAATACTGCCCTTTTCCAATGGTCTTAGCAAATGGCACACCAGGAGATAATATCCCGCACCTGGCTCAGAAGGTCCCACACCCACAGAGCCTCACTCACTGCTAGCACAGCAGTCTGAGATCAAACTGCAAGGTGGCAGTGAGGCTGGGGGAGTGGTGTCTGCCATTGTTGAGGCTTGAGTAGGTAAACAAAGCAGCCAGGAAGCTCGAAGTGGGTGGAGCCCTCCGCAGCTCAAGGAGGCCTACCTGCCTCTGTAGACTCTACCTCTGGGGGCAGGGCATAACTGAACAAAAGGCAGCAGAAACATCTGCAGACTTAAACGTCCCCGTCTGACAGGTTTGAAGAGGGTAGTGGTTCTCCCAGCACGGAGTTTGAGATCTGAGAACAGACAGACTGCCTCCTCAAGTGGATCCCTGACCCCCGAGTAACCTAACTGGGAGACACCTCCCAGTAGGGGCCAAATGATACCTCATACAGCCAGGTGCCCCTCTGAGATGAAGCTTCCAAAGGAAGGAGCAGGCAGCAACATTTTCTGTGCAGCAATATTTGCTGTTCTGCAGCCTCTGCTGGTGATACCCAAGCAAACAGGGTCTGGAGTGGACCTCCAGCAAACTCCAACAGACCTGCAGCTGAGGGTCCTGACTATTAGAAGGAAAACTAACAAACAGAAAGGACATCCACACCAAAACCCCATCTATATATCACCATCATCAAGACCAAAGGTAGATAAAAACCACAAAGATGGGGAGAAACTAGAGCAGAAAAGCTAACAATTCTAAAAATCAGAGTGCCTCCTCTTCTCCAAAGGAACACAGCTCCTTGCCAGCAATGGAACAAAGCTGGATGGAGAATGACGAGTTGAGAGAAGAAGGCTTCAGACAATTGGTAATAACAAACTTCTC